>NC_134690.1:190203495-190535995 GCF_050947455.1 Rhinoderma darwinii | reverse complement strand
AAAAAAAAAAAAAAGTCCTCATACAGCTATTTCGAAAGAAAAATAAAAGATTTATAGCTCTTTGAATGCAACTATAGAAAAACGAAAAAAAAAAAAAAATGGCTTGGTCATTAGGGCCTAAAATAGGCTGGTCACTAAGGGGTTAAGACTTGTTATCCGCTTGAGTCCCACCAGCAGAATCCATACCTTCCAAGAGCTAAGTAAATATATGAGCATATTCGTACATGTAGATTTATATATTTAGTTATAATTGATGGCTGTGCTTCTTGACATAGAAGCTTTGTATAAAAATCTGTCTATCTTCCATTCATATGTTGTATATTATATTTAGGGTCGTTTATAGCCGATGTCGGTTAATAATACCACATAAAAGTTGAATTGATATTGCAGTCCTTTTTTTCAGATGATCAATAGCCTTCTGAGAATTATCATCTTCGAAAATTTATTAAAGTCATAACATGTACACCTTTCTAAATGTAAAACACAGTTGAATTAATGGAGAGGATTGCTAAGGTTAAAGAAACATTTTGAGCTGAATAATCTGAGAGTCTACTGAGAAATATTGTACATTAAGGGAATTGAAAGAGCTAGGGATAAACGTAAGACGTTCCTGAATATAAACGAAGGCCAAGGTTGAAAGAAGTATCTGTAGTTTCTAAGGAGGATCGGAAAATGTTATGGGTGAGCGGTTCAAAGTTTTAGGCTTTTAACTTCATCTTGGGTTTAGAAGAGATACAGTTTAATTCCACAAATGTTAAATGATGTTTTTTTTCTCGCCATATAAATTACCTATATAAAAGAGAATGTTCCCCAGTCATCAAGCTCATTTTGGACCGCAGTCAAGTTTCCTTTTACCTCCTGGTATTCCATCAACCATACTTTTTTTTTTTTTGTTTATTATGACTGTACATCGCTATTTGAGTGGGTGCGTTTTGTTAGAGATGCAGGGTTTCAGAATTATTTAGGCATCACTTTGGGGGTACACAAGTTTTAGTGTTTTTTTTTATGTTTTAAAAAAAAATGCTGGAATGCTTTAAAATGCAATTCTGCCATAGTTATTTTTTTATTACTCCGTTCACCTTAAATGATGTGTTAACTTTATTGCACATACTTTTACACCTGTGCACCCATGAGATACATTGGAATGCGGTAATTTATGCAAGTGATCCTTCAGGAAACGGTTATGGGCAAAAGGTAATCTGCAGGTAATCTGAATTCTCCAAGCAGAACTATTCTTCCTTTGCATATTCTGGGAAGTAGGAATCTAGTCACTTAAGTCAAATCATGTAATGTTTTTAAGGGGTTTTCCCAACTTAAAAGTTTATGGCACATTCGTGGGATATGCCATAAATGTCTGATGAAATGTGGGTCCCAGCTTTGGAACCTGCATCGATCTCCCACCTTTCTCCGCTATTTCCATAATGCCCATACAAATAAATAAAAAAAGCCGCACATGTGCGCGGCCAAATCTACATTCATTCCCAGCCTGGATGCGGCAGCTGGTGACTGCCTCGCCAGGCAAGACTGGGGTGGTTGAGCCCTGTTTTTGGAGATAGGTGCGGGTCCTAGAGCTAGGACCCACACCCATCAGCTATGTATAGCATATTCTGTGGATATACTATAAATGTTTCACTTGGGAAACCCCCCATTAAGGACAAAATGCTCTTTTTATTCTATGTTTCCCCAGAATTTGTTATAAATCCTGTATATTTTGCTCCACGTAAAGGCCATTTTCTTCATATAACTCCTTCTTATCCTCCTCCTAAATCTCCACTTTGTTTATTAATCAAAATGGTTGCTCATGAATATTGTTAACATGCATTACTCTACATGCCAACTGATTGGTCTGTCTTATGACCTCACATTCACTGCTGAGCAAAAGTGAATGTGATTGGTCAAAGCTGCCTCTGAAGCACCTCCTTTTAGACTCCTATACATGCACACACACGACTCCCCTTACTCACTTGCTCCTAAGAAAAATGTATATTTTAATTTTTTTCTTCCAAAGAATCGGTATCTATGTTTTGACCTATTTGTAATAGTATTATTAAAGACCTATCAATCAGCCATAACATTAAAATCCCCTACTTTATATTGTGTACACTCCCTCTCTTGCCTCAAACAGTCAAGGCACAGACCCAACTATACCTCTGAAAATGTTCTGTGGTATCTTGCACCAAGACGTTCGCAGCAGATACTTTAATGTAAGTTGCTAGGTGGGGCCTTCCAGCTGCTTTATCAGATTGAGATACAGGGAATTTGGAGGCTAAGTTATAACCTTGAACTCTTTTCGTGTTCCCTTAAATCCTTGCTGTACAATTATTACAGTGTGGCATGGCGCATTATCCTGCTGAAAGAGGCCACTGCCATTAGGAAATAACGTTGGCATGAAATGGTGTACTTGGTCTGCAACAAAGTTTAGGCAGGTGGTATGTGTCAAAGTAACATTAGAATGCAAGAGCCCAAGGATTTCCAGCAGAGCATTGCCCAGAGCATCACACTGCCTCCGCTGACTTGCCTACTTCCCATGCAGTAGTACATCCTGGTGCCATCACTTCCCCACATAAGCGACGCACACTCATCCGGCCATCCACATGATGTGGAAGAAAATATCAGACCAGGCCACCATCTTCAAATAACCGATGAAATGTCTCAAATGAAAATACAATTCACAATTATTTAAAAATAATAATAAAAAATCTTTATTAGTCCACAATATGGACAGTTAACCCCCCCCTCCAAATACATACAAACAATGTATAAAAACACTTCTTTAAAAACAACTAAGTTTAAACCCATCAAAGTCCTTATCAATCAATTACCCACATCATTTAAATCAATAGTGTCAAGCAGGGATCAAGTACCTAGAACCAGACCCCAACGTGAAAAAGACCACAGTCCTATGTAATAAAATACTAGTATGTGTAACCTGTACAAAATAGTATATAAATAGTCAATTACCTGTGGAAGACATGGTGGCAGTATGGGTCATACACCAGAGAGGCCACCATCTTCCATTTCTTCATGGTCCAGTCCTGATGCTCACATGCCCATTGTATGCACTTTTGATGGTGGAATGGTGTCAGAATAGGCACTTTGACCAGTCTGTGGCCTTGTAGTCCTAAGCTGTGATGCACTGTGTGTCCTGACTCTTTTCTATCATAGTCATCATTACGTTTTTCTTTAATTTGTGCTGCAGTAGCTATTCTGTGTGATCAAATTGGGTGTGCTAGTCTTCGCTCCGAGGGGCGTAAATAAGCATTGAGCGCCCATAACCCTGTCGGAGGTTCACTGGTTGTCTTTTCGTGGAACACTTTTGGAAGATACTAACCACCGCATATCAGGAGCACTCCACATGACCTTTGGAGATTCTTTGACCAAGTTGTCTATTCATCACAATTTGACCCTTGTCAAAGTCGCTCGGATCCTTACGCTTGCCTTTTTCCTGCTTCCAACACATCAAAAACTGACTGATAAATTTGCTGACTATATATTTGACCCCTTGACAGGTACAATTGTGTTGTTATTCGCTTCACCTGACAGCGGTTTTGATGTTAGAGCTGATGGGTTGGGTATTTCCTTGTTTGGTATTCGTTGTCACATCAGGTGTTCTGTAGTGTGAAAGGCATAGATTGACTAACATGTACGGGTTTCCAGAAACAAAAACAGAAAGCTGAGGAAAAAACTGAAGAAAAGATTTAACTATCTTCAAATCTCATATCCCAATTCAATTAGAAATCAGAACTGGATCTAAATCTTCGGAAACTGCTTGAGTTCCAGTTTCTATTGCATTTTTTCGGCATAATTCTAGATTGGGGTCACGTAGCACATTCATTTGACCTTTCGTAGTGATCGTTGGTCTTGAAAAATCAAGTCTCTCAAGACCAACATTGTCGTGATCTGTGTTCTAAGAGAAGGTTGTTGAAACTTGTCCGAACATTCTAGAGACCATTTACTGTATGTGACTTGCATAAGGAAAACCATTTTCTTGACGTTCAGTTGACAGAATAGCTTGTCTACGAATTTTAAATGCTGCTAACCGTTCTCTGCAGTATTACTGCATGTGCCAAGAGTACGAATAGCCGTAGGTAAAATATAGTTTCCTTCTATGCAGACTATAACTATGTATTAATCATTCCACTCTTTCCACTCTAAGGAAGACGTATGGTACTTTAACGTTCGTATGAAAATTTGTCTTGATCATTATTTTCTTTACAATTTATATGAAAAGGAGTATATCAAGTGTGCATCCTAATTCAGGTTAAAGGGAATGTGGCGCTAGAATTTTTTTTTTAGTTAAACAATTAATATTTAAGTGATTACACATTGTTTTCATTTTTTTACAAGTCAGGAAATATTATAAATTAGATTCTAATTTATAACATTTCCATGTGCTGGCCACTAGAGTGAGCAGTTCCCAAAATTGCAGCATGGTCAATGTGGTAAAGCAACCTCATTGCTTTATGCTGCAAATTTTGGGTGGACACACTCTCTCTAGTGTCCTCACACAATTCCCCCTCCCTTATTCTGGCTAGTGCCAGGAGAAGGAGGGGTTTGAATCTTCAAACCTCCCACACTGTGTGCCGCCATTTAATGAGCGACTGCACAGTGTAGGAGGATTAGATACAGTGCTCAGCAGACAGTATAACACCAACATAATACACACATCACATACACAAACATAAATTACCTGCTCCTGCTGCTGCCTCCGCTCCTATTCCTTGCACCTTCGCTTCCTTGAACATATGGCCGGAAGCCGCTGCCAGAAGTCGTCATCTTACTGTCCGACAGCGGCTTACGGTCCTCAAGAAAATGGCGCCGGATTTCGCTCTGCAAACGAGCTTGGTTTCGGTCTGTGTGGGATCGGCGCATGCGCCGTTCCCACACAGACGGCGTACGCTGCAGAGAATGGAACGGCTCCCGTTCGCATTTTCTATAGGGTTGCATGTGCCCTATTCCATCTTTGTATGTGTCGTTAATCGACACACACAGAGATGAAAAAAAAAAATGCCAGCCCCCGTAGAGAAGTAAAAGTAAGTAAAAAGTAGAACACAAAAACACAAATAAATAAAATTTATGTTCATATCATATTAAAAGCAATATGTTAAAAAAATAAACAAAAATTCGTGACACCTTCCCTTTAAGGACATTTATACACAGCATCTGGTTTTCTATTAACAATTGTGCAGGCTGTTGGGCATGCTGGGTTCATAGAAAACTATTTATCCCAGAGCTCCGCTTCCCCTTCGATATGGTAGCACGTTTTGAGGTGGTTTTCTCATATAGACAACCTTTGTCCACATGCCCTATGCATTACATGAACGGACAGTATTTTCAAATATACGGCTATTTATTTGGTTATACTCGGTATGAACAGAATTTTAGTGTAGTCTCTGGACTAATCCCTTTTTTTTTACTCTATACAGCAAATAAAGACTGCCCTTAAATACACATTTGGGTTCATGTTAGTATGTTCCTGTCTTCTTCTTGTTGGGTGAGTATATTATTGTGTTTGCATTTTCATATTTAAAGTCTGCAAATCCTTATTATTTCTAAATGTATTTTTTATTTTTGTTAAAACAAATGTTTGCCTAACAGCTATATTATGTATTTGCCTTCTTCAGTAATCTCTGCAGAACTTTCACCAGGTCCTATGTACGGCTGTGGCTTACGTAAAACACGCAAGGCTACGTACTCATCTGGGTTGGAGATTTGACAGAAAAAATAGAGCTGCGTGCATCGCTATTTTTACAGTCAAAATGGCGGACACCTCGCCGAAACCTGACGGACCCCATCGTAACGTAATGGGGTCCATCAGTCGCGGGTGGTATCGGGCATGCGGCAGTTCCAACTATGCGTTGTGGTTTCTATAATAGATGGAAACCACGACGCAAGTGTGAACAGAGCCTAATAGTGTCACATTGTGACACCACCTCATCCTGTGATGCATCTCGTCTCAATCTAGACCTAGCCTTGTCCAAATTGTTACGGTTTAATCAAAAGCTTAAAATTGAAAATATTATTTTATCCTGTTTTAAATTTCTCATGTTACTCAGTAAACACAAATACATTTTAACAGTTATGTTACAATAGTGTAGTAGGAAGTTTTGCCTTTGGTGATTCCATTACTTTTTATATTGGGGAATTGCATTAACAATGGAGTAGGGAAGCCGCAAGCAAATTAACCCCTTCAGGACTGAGCGTGTTTTGGCCTTGTGGACGGAGCCAATTTTTTCAAATCTGACGTGTCACTTTATGTGGAAATAACTTGGGAATACTTTTACCTATCCAAGCAATTCTGAGTGTGTTTTCTCGTGACATATTGTACTGTATGTTAGTGGAAAAATTTGATCAATTCAGTATTTGTTTGTGAAAATCACCAAACTTTAGAGAGAATTTGCAACATTTTTTTCTAAATGTAAATGTATCTGCTTGTAAGACAGATAGTAATACCACACACAATAGTTACTAGTTAACGTTTCCCATATGTCTACTTGATGTTGGCATTGTTTTTTGAACATCCTTTTATTTTTCTAGGACGATACAAGGCTTAGAACTTTAGCAGCAATTTCTCCCATTTTCAAGAAAATTTCCAAAACCTATTTTTATAGGTACCAGTTCAGTTCTGAAGTGGCTTTGAGGGCCTTCTATATTAGAAACCCCCATAAGTCACCCAATTTTAAAAACTGCACCCCTCCAGAGTATTAAATACAGCATTTAGAAAGTTTCTTAACCCTTTAGGTGTTTCACAGGAATTAAAGCAAAGTAGAGGGAAATTTACAAATGTCTTTTTTTTTTTTTGTCTGAAAGGTTTTACCAGAGAAACGCAACTCAATATTTATTCGCCAGATTCTGCAGTTTTAGAAATATCCCACATGTGGCCCTAGTTTGCTGATGGACTGAAGCCCCGGCCTCAGAAATAAAGGCGCACATGGAGGATTTTGGGGCCTCGTTTTTATTAGAATATATTTTAGGCACCATGTCGGATTTGAAGAGGTCTTGTAGTGCCAAAACAGTGAAAACACCCCCAAAAAGGACACCATTTGGAAAACTACGCCTCTCAAGGAATTCATCAAGGGGTATAGTGAGCATTTTAACCCCACAGTTTTTTTGCTGAATTTAGTGGAATTAGTCCGTAAAAATAAATCTAAATTTTTTCCAATAAAAATGATCAATATTTACAAGGAATAAAGAAAAAAAAGTGCCCCAAGATTTCTGCTGGTTATGGCAATGCCTCATATGTGGTTTGGACACACAGCGGGGCTCAGAAGGGTAGGAGCACTATTTGGCTTTTGGAGCTCAAGTTTACTCAATTGGTTTTCGGGTGTCATGTCGCATTTGCAACGCCCTGGAGGGACCAAAACAGTGGACACCCCCAAGAAGGGACCCCATTTGGGAAACGACAGCAATAAAAAGAATTTGTCTAGGGGTATAGTGAGCATTTTGATACGATAGGTTTTTTGCTGAATTTTGTGGAATTAGGCCGTCAAAACGTCTATTATTTTTTATTCTTTTTTTACGGCATTCACCGTGCGCTATAAATGACATATTTAATTTATTCTGTGGATTGATGCGATACCATATGTATATAGGTTTTACGGTGTTTGCTCGATAAAATCAAGTTTTTTAAAAAAAAAAACATTTTGTTTTTTGTGTCGCCATATTCGAAGAGCCACAACTTTTTTATTTTTCTATCTGGAAAGCTGTGTGAGGGCTTGTATTTTGCGGAACAAACTGTTATTTTTTTATTGGTACAATTTTTGGGTACATGCAACTTTTTGATCCCTATTTATGCAATTTTTTTGGGAGCTGAAGTAACTAAAAATAGTGATTCCGGTATAGTTTTTAATTATTTTTTTTTATGGCAGTCACCGTGCGGGATAAATTACATTATATTTTTATATTACAGGCCGTTACGGACCTGGCAATACCAATTATGCATGGTTTATTTCTTTTTTTCCAATAATAAAGGACTTTATAAGGGGAAAAAGCGTGATTTTTAACCCCTTCCCGACATCCGCCGTATATATACGGCGCTATCGGGAGGTGCTTCCCGCAAAGCGCCGTGTAGGTACTGCGCAATGGGAAACGGTCATCGGTGCTAATTGCACCGTGACAAAGTAAACATGGCTGCTGTTCCCGACAGCAGGCCATCTCTACTACTCGCCCAGAGTGCCGTTTCGGCCCCCCGCATCGGCAATCACTGCTATTGGTCAGTCAATTCTGACCGGCACATAGCAGGCATTTTTGTTAAAACTTTGCCCTGGAGTCACAGGGCACAGTTAGACAGTAGTGATTGGTGCTATCTAAGACAACACCCATCACCACCAACGTCCCCTAGGGAGGTGGCAGTGATGCTACCTCTAGGAGCGCTCTGATTGGTCAGTCTGTAATGACCGACCAATAAGGGCACCGGCGGATGTTTTGAACACCGAGACCGCTCTTATCTTTTAATTTCTGTTCACTATACACGTGTAAAAACACTACACACACACACACACACCCCTGTTGAAAAATAAAAGTTGATTACACGTGTTAAAACACCACACAACCCCCTGTAATAAATTAAAATGTCTCAATCGTCCAGAAGCATGTATTTAGTCGAGGAGGCATACGCCATCATTGCCTCTGACCCTGATTCGGCGAGCGAGGGAGACGAGGCATATGCCCCACTCCTTTTAGTTTCCTCCTCCAGTGATGAGGAACCCCCCCAAAGGCGATCCAGGAGAGTAGCTGAGGCAACCCCAATGATTGATCCCGTGTGGACTCCTGATTTTATAGGCAGCTCAGGAATTCAGTTTGAGACTTAAGGCCTCACAGAAATGGACTTTTTCAAGGTCTTTTTCTCTGAGGAGTTTGTTAATTTAATGGTGGCCAAGACAAATCTGTCCGCCCAACAATTTTTAACCCAAAGCCCCACTTCATAATTTGTTAGGTGGACCACAGTAGATGCAGCAGAGATGACATTTTGAGGCCTTGTGCTGCATATGGGTCTAGTGAGGAAGCCACAGATTAGGCAATACTGGAGTGCGGATATTTTGTACAACACCCCAATTTACCGCATGGCCATGGCCAT
This sequence comes from Rhinoderma darwinii, assembly GCF_050947455.1. Lineage (NCBI taxonomy): Eukaryota > Metazoa > Chordata > Amphibia > Anura > Rhinodermatidae > Rhinoderma > Rhinoderma darwinii. Next base: position 190,526,919 of record NC_134690.1, on the reverse strand, counting down.
GATCACTTTGTAGCGATTTAAAAATTCTTGCATTACAATGATAATGCACAGTGCCCGCCCCAGGACGACCCCACATTTGACATTCTATTTAAAGTCAGGCCAGTCATTGATCATTTCAGAACCAAATTTTCACAAGTGTACACCCCCGATAAATTTATTTCCATAGACGAGTTCCTTGTTCATTTTAAGGGGAGGCTTAAATTCCGCCAATACCTGCCAAATAAGAGGGCAAGGTATGGAATTAAATTGTACAAACTGTGTGAGAGTACATCTGGGTATACACACAGGTTTAGGGTTTACGAAGGGAAGGACTCTATTGAACCCTAAGAATGCCCCCCCTCCTGGGAGTTAGTGGGAAAATGGTGTGGGATTTAATACACCCATTGCTGGACAAGGGTTATCACCTTTACGTGGATAACTTCTATACCAGCATCCCACTATTTAGGTGCCTTTCTACCAGAAGTACTGTAGCATGCTGTACTGTTCGCAAAAATCAGAGAGGCCTCCCTAAAACACTGCTTAGCCAAAGCCGCAGAAGGGGTGAGAGCAGGGAACTATGCAGCGAGAACATACTGTTCATCAAATATAAGGACAAGAGGGATGTCCTTTATATTGACCACAATTGATGGCAGCGGCAGCACCCCTGACCCTGAACGAGGTACCACCACAGTGAACCAGAAGCCAAATTGCATCCTGGGCTACAATAAGTACATGGGCGGGGTTGATCTCTCTGATCAAGTACTGAAGCCTTAGGGTATGTGCACACGATGAGTGGCTTTTACGTCTGTAAAGACAGACTGTTTTCAGGAGAAAACAGCTGCCTCATTTCAGATGTAAAAGCTCCTCCTCGCATTATGCGAGGCGTCTGTGACGCTCGTAAATCTTGAGCAGCTCTTCATTGACTTCACTGAAGAACGGCTCAAATTACGTTGCAAAGAAGTGCCCTGCACTTCTTTGCCGAGGCAGTCAATTTACGCATCGTCGTTTGACAACTGTCAAACGACAACTCGTAAATTACAGGTCGTCTGCACAGTACGTCAGCAAACCCATTCAAATGAATGGGCAGATGTTTGCCGACGTATTGTAGCCCTATTTTTAGGCATAAATCGAGGCATAATACGCCTCATTTACGCCTGAAAATAGGTCTTGTGAACCCAGCCTTACAGTGCCCTACGGAAAACAAAGACATAGTACAAAAAGCTCAAAACCACAAAAAAGGCCATACTCACTAGGTAGGTGGGTGGGTGAAAACCCGTTCCCATCAGGACGCAGACGGGTCAAAGAATGCTGCAGAAGGAGTGTGCATTAAATAGTGATAGCCCCTCCCACTAGTCTTGAGGGGAGTGGCGGACTAAGTGCTCAAAGGTGTGCGATAAATGTGTGTCAGTGTAGTGCTAGGGTGTGAATGGATGGTAAAAAATAAATATGTATGTATGAAAGTGTCAGAACTGTGTAATAATGTAATAAAAATAAATAAATAAAATGTGATGAATAGGGGTCAGTGCTGTGAATAGTACATGGGGTGTCAGTACTATGTGTAATACGTGGAGGGATAATGTGCTGGTCGTCAGGCATGGCGTATCTTGCCGAATAACAGCCTATTTGTAACGCCGCTAGTGTTAGCTAAAGCGGGCTTTATGCTGGGAGGGCATGAGGGCATGATGTGCTGGCGTTTGGTTTGGAATGCAGAGCAGCCCGCTTTAGCTAACACTAGCGGCGTTACAAATAGGCTGTTATTCGGCAAGATACGCCATGCCTGACGACCAGCACATTATCCCTCCACGTATTACACATAGTACTGACACCCCATGTACTATTCACAGCACTGACCCCTATTCATCACATTTATTTTATTTATTTATTTTTATTACATTATTACACAGTTCTGACACTTTCATACATACATATTTATTTTTTACCATCCATTCACACCCTAGCACTACACTGACACACATTTATCGCACACCTTTGAGCACTTAGTCCGCCACTCCCCTCAAGACTAGTGGGAGGGGCTATCACTATTTAATGCACACTCCTTCTGCAGCATTCTTTGACCCGTCTGCGTCCTGATGGGAACGGGTTTTCACCCACCCACCTACCTAGTGAGTATGGCCTTTTTTGTGGTTTTGATATTTATGTCCCATTTTTTCTGTTTGTGTTTTTATAGTACAAAAAGCTGGCCGTGCACATCAAACAGATGGCATTGTATAACGCTTACGTGCTATGACGATGTGCAGGCTGGACAGGGACATTCCTTAACTTTCAAGAGGTGGTGATCAAGACACTTCTATTTGGGATCTAGGCAGGGGAGGGCCCAAGCACATCTGCTGGTGGCGATGGTCCACGTTTTGTACCAGGGCAACATTTCCCCAATGAAGTGCCCCAAATTGCAAAGAAGGGAAGGACACAAAAAAGTGTGTTCCAAAAGGGGAATTAGAAAATACTCTATTTACCACTGTGAAACCTGCCCCGAAAAACCAGGCCTGTGTATCAAGGATTGCTTCAAAGAGTACCATACATCCATAAATTAGTAATTTCATGCTTCATTAACCACTTTTATTATACCAAAAGCAACATTGCGTCCACACACATATCCAGCTAAATCCTAGTTCCAAAAGTCAAATGGCGCTTCTGAGTCCTGTCGTGTGTCCAAAAAGCCGTTTATGACAACATGTGGGGTATTGTTTTACTCGGGAGAAATGGCTTTACAAATGTTGTGGAGCTTTGTCTCCTTTAGTCCTCGTGGAAATTAGAAAAAATTAGCTAAACCTACATTTTCTTAGAAAAAAAATGTAGATTTTCATTTTCACTGCCTACTTCCAAAAAACCTGTGGGGTCAAAACGCTCACTATACCTCTATATCATTTTCTCAAGGGGTGTAGTTTCCAAAATAGGGTCAGTTGTGGGGGTTTCCGCTGTTTTGGCCCCTCAGGCTTTGCAAATGTGACATGGCCTCCGCAAACCATTCCTGCTAAATTTGAGCTCCAAATCCAAATGGCGCTCTTTCCCTTTTGAGCCCTGCCGTGTGTCCAAACAGCCGTATGACCACATGTGGGATTTTGTTTTTCTCAGGAGAAATTGCTTTACAAATATTGTGGAGCTTTTTCTCCTTTAGTCCTCGTGGAAAAGAGAAAAAATTCTCTTTGAAATTTTCTTTGAAACAATGTAGATTTTCATTTTCACGGCCTACTTCCAAAAATTTCTGCAAAAAACCTGTAGGGTCATAATTTCCTCAAGGGGTGTTGTTGCCAAAATAGGGTAACTTGTGGGGGGTTTCCACTGTTTTGGCACCGCAAGAGCCCTGCAAACTTGACTTGGGGCCTAAAATATTTTCTAATAAAAAGGAGGCCCCAAAATCCACTAGGTGCTCCTTTTGCTTCTGAGGCCTGTGCTTCAGTCCATAAACACACTAGGGCCACATGTGGGATATGTCCTACAACTGCAGAATCTGGGCAATAAATATTAAGTTGCATTTATCTAATAAAACCTTCTGTGTTACAAAAAAATTTATTCAAATGAATTTCTGCAAAAACAAATTTAATTTGTAAATTTCACCTCCTACTTTGCTTTAATTCCTGTGAAACGTCTAAAGGGTTGATAAACTTTCTAAATGCTGTTTTGAATACTTAGCGGTGCAGTTTTTAAAATGGGGTGACTTGTGGAGGTTTGTATTGTGTAGGCCCCTCAAAACCACTTCAAAACTGAACTGGTCCATGTAAAAATATCCTTTTGAGATTTTCTTGAAAATGGGAGAAATTGCTGCTAAAGTTCTAAGCCTTGTAACATCCTAGAAAAATAAAAGGGTGTTCAAAAAACGATGCCAATCTAAAGTAGACATATGGGGGATGTTAATTAGCAACAATTTTGTGTGGTATAACTGACTGACTGTTTTACAAGCAGATACATTTAAATTGATAATGCTAATTCTCACAATTTTTCGCTAAATTTTGGTGTTTTTCACAACTAAATACTGAATGTATCGACCAAATTTTACCACTATCTTAAAGTCCAATGTGTCACGATTATACATTCTCAGAATCGCTTGGATAGGTAAAAGTATTAAGAAGTTATTACCACATAAATTGAAACATGTCAGATTTGAAAAATGTGGCTACGTCAGGAAGGTCAAGCATGGCTAATGCGGGAAGGGGTTACATTTTATTTTGACATTTTAATTTTGTACATTTTTTTTTTTTTAACTTTTTTTTTTTTTTAGTCCCACTAAGGGACTTGAAGATCCAATTGTTGGATTGTTGTTATAATACCCTGCAATACTTATGTGATTATCTGCAGCACATCTCCCTAAGTTCCATTTTAAGTTACATGCTGCTCAACTTCTTTATAACAACCAAATCTGGGGGATTATCCGAGAGAGGGAGTGGGATTTTGACACCTTAGGCCTGGTCCTTGCAGCTTCAACACATTTGCCTAATGAACTGATGGGCAGTTTTGGAAACCTGACCCAGAGACTGAAGGTATAAGGGTATGTGCACACACACTAATTACGTCTGTAATTGACGGACGTATTTCGGCCGCAAGTAGTGGACCGAACACAGTGCAGGGAGCCGGGCTCCTAGCATCATACTTATGTACGATGCTAGGAGTCCCTGCCTCTCCGTGGAACTACTGTCCCGTACTGAAAACATGATTACAGTACGGGACAGTTGTCCTGCAGAGAGGCAGGGACTCCTAGCATCGTATATAACTATGATGCTAGGAGCCCGGCTCCCTGCACTGTGTTCGGTCCGGTACTTGCGGCCGAAATACGTCCGTCAATTACGGACGTAATTAGTGTGTGTGCACATACCCTTAAGATATGATTTAGACACTGAAAAGGTGTTCACATGGTTCAAGGTCAGATCTATCTGCTCTCAAGCAAAAGAGACTCTGATTGTAAGTAGTAGGCTTTTCTGTTGTTTTATGCCATTTTTTTTTAATTTTGTAAACTTTTTTTTTTTGTATGGTAATTGATTTTGTCTTTTTTTGTAGTAACTTTAACTTTTCTATTTATTTTAAAACTTTTAATAAGTTAAGTCCCTACATGCTCAAAAAAAAAGTTGTATTCCTTTTATCGAGTGTTTAGAATTTTTGGGGGTATTTATCGGCCCATGTGGAAGTGAGTTGTGTATCTTGGTGTGTGGACTGTGTTGGGGTGTGATTTTATGCTCAATTTGCACCCCGGGTGGAAGGTGAGTGCAAGATTGTGTGAGTGGAAATATATTAACCCCTTACAGTTGCACTCACGTTATATTTTTAAGCCTTTTTATGCAAATGTTTAATCTTGAAATTGCACAGACACAAGGTTTCTGCTTGGAATTACTGAAGCATAATTTGTTTTGATCCCCTCTATCTTTGAGTATTAATTTAGTCCGTTTGCAATTATATCTAATTGCATGTGCTTGGAGATGTGGTTAACTAGACAAGCAAGCGCACACATATGACCTTTTCCTATATGCAGAGGTTAGAGGCTTTTCTATTACATGAAGGTTAATTCCTTTTTTAATTTATATCCGAATTGGCTTAACAAAGCTATTAATCAACAGTCCATTCGCCGTTTCAGAAAATCACTGTATTAAATTGAGACGATACCTGCCAACTCTTGCATAGTTTTTGACATCACTTTAAAATCAGTTAAAACATTTCACTGAAGACCAAAATCCAGATTTCCCTTCTCCTGGAAACCTCATATCCGGTAATTATACATAGGACAAACAAAGAGTATTTTACAGTGTAGTGTAACTATGTTTCTCCTGTTATAATGTATCTATGTATACTTACAGGTTGACAGCTTCTCGGTTTTCCTATAGCCTAGGGTCTAGTAAGAATGACCTATATTAGTGGCTGCAGTCTGAGTAGCACATTCCATGATGTGGGTGGAGGGCTAGGTCAGACACGGCACAAAATGCTGCATATATTACTTGCAAATGTTGTTGCAAAAGGGTAAATCCGCATTGAAAATACTAGTCAAATCCACAACATAATTAGATGTTCTGTGGATTTGAATATCCTCTACGTGTGAATGGGGTTTTGAAAACGCCATTTAATTGTATTGTGCTGTACAAACTCTCCACATCTGAACGCGACCTAAGAACCTCAGCCGAGACCTTTGCTCCGTATGCAGATCGTAGCACATTCGTAGAACTAGTGTTCATCTGTGCATTTTCCCATTTTCAAATTATAACTGTTGAGTCGATCACATCTGCGTTTGGGTATTCTGTTGTTCTGCTCCGTCATAGTAGCAGAATAACAAAAAAATGGATCTGTCGCATGACTAACCATGGCGCCTTTTGACTTTAATGGGTTCTGTAATGGTTTCTGTCATTCTGCTGCATGATTGTGTCTGGCAAAAACGACAAACTCTTCAACGGAGTCTTATAACGGAGCCTCTGAGGCAGATGTGAATAGAGCCTAAACTACAATGCAGTTACAGGAACAACCAAAATCAAAAGGGGGTTGTACCTGTAATGACTGGGTAGGGAGACAGACAGATGAGCCCTAATCTACCCGCCCCTCAGTCCCTGCCTACTTGCACGGCCCGTCCTAGGCGACGACGTACAACTGGGCGACGGTCCCTACACTCAATATGTGCACGACAGACAAACAGACAAGGGTACACAGAAGCTAAGGGAAATGGGGCAGTTGCCCACGGCAACACTGTGAGCAACAAGAGTAGTGAACGAGCCGAGTCCAACCAGGAGTGTACGAGGTACCAAACGCAGAGCAGGAGAGTAGTCCGTAAAGCCAGGGTCAATTTGAAGCAGTGGTCAATAGTACTAGCAGGAGCAGCAGAGCCAGGAACCCAGACAGAATCACAGGCAAAGGACGAGCAGGAAATGAAGGTATAAATAGACAGAGGGCGAGAGCTAGAACTGTCTGGCCAGGCTGTGATAGGCTCTCCCACTCCTGAGCCTCCCAGCCTGAGTGGTAGCAGATCGAGTCACTCTATCAGACTTAGGAGCAGGTGCAGACTGATTAACCACGGGCGTCGACACAGAAGCTGTGTCTGGCAGATCCTTTACAGTACCACCTCTGATAGCATTGCATCCTGTTGCAGGACCTTTTGCACAACTTCGCTTCAAAAGACAGAGCTCACAATGTATCCCTAGCCTAAGGGTGGATTCACACACGGCAGACTTTGTTGTAGAAATGTCTGACTGAAAATCGGTACCAATCATCTAAATATGGTTGTTTCTGCAGGAAGCACATGGATTTCTGTACATTTTGTTCAGATGAATGGAACCGATTTTAAGTTGCAGAAATGTCCAACAAATTCTGCAGTATGTGAATCCCCCAAGGAGTAGCTTCAGTTCAGAGGGACTTTTAAATAAAATATAAGGGAATTGCATAGACAAATATTCTCAAGTTTATAGATATTTTTGATATTTACTGCTACTGTAGTTCCAAAAGGAGCTATGTAAAAATCCACCAAGACAGCAAGTGGAAATTAAAATTCTCAGTGCCTTCCTTGGCAGTCTCTCAACGGGCTTTGAACCGAGTAGACTGCCTTTTAAAATATAGAGATCTATTGGAATAATATTGAAGATTTAGCACAATAACAATGAAAGTGTATGTTCAAGTAACTGAGCCCAATATAAGGCTATGTTCACACGGAGTATTTTGGGGGAGGAATATCTGCCTCAAAATTCCGTTTGGAACTTTGAGGCAGATATTCCTCTCCCTGCACGCCGATTTTCGCGGCAATTATCGCGCCGTTTTTCGCCCGCGGCCATTGAGCGCCGCGGGCATAAAACAGCGAGATATACGCTTTCTCCTGCCTCCCATTGAAGTCAATGGGAGGTCGGAGGCGGAAGCGCCCGAAGATAGGGCATGTCGCTTCTTTTTCCCGCGAGGCAGTTTTACTGCTCGTGGGAAAAAGACGCCGGCGTTCTCGGGCCGTTTCTGCCGAGTTTTGCGACGCGGTTTCCGCGTCAAAAAACTCTGCAAAATACCCCGTGTGAACATAGCCTTACACAAGCTGCACTAGTGATCTTTAGAGGCTTAGGGCTAGTTCACACTGAGGTTTTGGTACATTTACTCAAGTAAAATAAAAAATGTATATATATATATATATATATATATATATATATATATATATATATATATATATATATATATATATATATATATATATATATATATATATATATAAAAATATACAAAATAGTCCACATGCATTTCTATCGGCCGTAGGCAATTCCACATCCTGACCTAGATCCTTTTTTTGTAATAAAGAAAATATTTTTTGCCAGCTTCGGTGAGTGCCTCGATCATTCCTCTACACATATATATTCAGCTTTTTGTGCTATTCTTTCGAAGAGCAACTCCGTGGCAATTTACCTGCAATCATCCAACAGTAAGCAAGCCATATTTCAACTCCTATTCCGACTGTGCGGTTTTGGTAGTGCCAGCCTCTTTCCTTCTTCCTATTGATTGTATACAGTGTATTTGGGCTAGAGCACGCCGATAGAACCAGCCATGGAAAATAATCCAGTGGATCATGTGGAGTCTCTGGCTACTTTGGATTCAGCAGCACTGATCGCAGGTCGTATGGATGTGGATGCGTTTTTTGCACAATGCAATCTCCAAGATGAGTTGCAGGTGATGGGCACAAAAGCTCTTGAAAATAAGGTTATGTTTCTGTCCGAAAAAGAAGTCAAGTTGTTTTGGACTGTTAACTCCTTACAATCTTACAAGGACTGTAATAGATCGCCTAGAGGCTTGCGTATATATAAAGAAATCTCGCAATATCATGATGATATGGAATTTGCTGCACAGTGGAAACAGCTGCATGTACAACATTCACTCAACTTAACTGAGTTAATACTGACCCGCACTGAAAAAGAATATACATCTATAAAGGAACAACTTGGTAAAGCCAAAATGGAATTAAAAACGAGATTAACCGAAACACAATTCCAAATGTTTATTAAGAGAGTCGATAAGAAGGTTATTCCTATCCAGTCGGAAATAAAAGAAAGAAAAAAAGATAAATTTATCCGAGATAAAGGTGATTTTGATACCGGTCATATCTTCAGTTGGGGTAATCGGAGGATACGAAAATTTAGACGTCAAAGGATCCAGCATAAATCAACTGATTACTGGACTACTGATTCAGGATCAGATTCTAGCTATGGAGAAGAAGTGACCAGGCATGGTCCGTTGATGGACATTTCCACCAGTTCTGTAATTGAGGGGAATAATAACCCTTTAGGAGGAGCATCAGAAGGGGTCGTCAAAGGCAGAAGAGGCAATTATGCAGGAGTCAAGCGAAAGCAGGTCTCTTGGAGACAGTAAGAGACTGTTCTTCTAATAATGTAGTGTCTATATCTGATTTAGATGTACCTGTTTCTACCAATGTAACAACTGTGATTAATCTGTCCGATCTTATTTTGACTCCAGATTGTCTGTCTCTGCTTTCAAAGGGCTTTAACTACTGTATTAATTCTGAATTTGATTATACTAAATTTGAAATAGATCTTTATAAATCAATACGTAAGATGAATTTGCATCGGGTTTTTTCTGGTCATGTTTCTGAAAAGGTGCCTCCTGTTGGAGAAAGGAAAGTTACTGTGGGTACTCTTGGCTTTAGTTTAAATGATAACTTTTCTGCTGAAGATAGAAAAATGTTACATATTTTAATGGATGTCCCTATTGAAGAAGTGGATTGTGAACCACAATCGTACAATATTGAGAAGTTTCAGGGTGGGAGACCATCCACTTTTAACCCTCCTTTACCTGCCGGTTCACAATTAGATTTATTTCAAAAAGAGGTTTTACGTGATGTAAAATGCCTCATTTACCCTTCAGCCATTCCCAATCTATCAGTAGAGGAAAGAAAGGCATTGAAATGGTTAAGTTCTAATAATAATGTTATTTTAAAACCGGCAGATAAAGGAGGGAATATAGTGTTACTGTCCAAAGAATATTATATTCAGGAGGCCCATCGCCAGTTAGATGACAATTCGGTCTATGAAATCCTTAAACAGGAACCAACTTCATTGTACCTAAGGTTATTGAGATCACTATTGAGAAAAGGGGTTGAGGGTGGTTTCTTTTCTAAAAAATTCGGAGAGAAATTAATTATACCATTCCCCAACAGACCATACTGGTATTTCATCCCAAAGGTACATAAATCAATGGAATTCCCCCCGGGCCGCCCCATTATAGCGGGAATTGGATCAGTTACTGAGCCACTTTCACGCTATTTGGACTGGGTTATGCGCCCATTATTAAAGAATATTCCTTCCTATTTACAGGATACACAAGATTTCTTGTCAATAATTATGGACTTTGGTTGGCAAAAAGGATTCAAATTGGCTAGTATTGACGTCGAAAGCCTATACACCCGTATCCCTCAGGATGCCGGTGTACAGGCCGTTAGACGTCAATTGCAGTACACTAAAAGTGATCATGCGTTTATTGACTTCATATGTGAGGCATTACAGTATGTGTTGAGTCACAATTCCTTTCAATTTAATGACATCTGGTATCGACAAAAGTCGGGAACGGCTATGGGTACTCCCGTAGCTCCGACTTTTGCGAATTTATTTTTAGCGGACTTTGAAGAACAAATGATATACAATCTTTCTAATCCCTATGCCAAATACCTACAGCTATACCTGCGTTATATAGACGACATTTTTGTAGTGTGGTCTGGTACCCAGCAGGAATTTCTAGATTTTGTAAAATACCTGAATGCAAATTCATCAAATATGAGTTTTACACATAAATTTGGTAATCAAGAAATTGAGTTTTTGGATGTATATGTAACAATAGAGGAGGGAGCAATTCAGACTAAAGGTTATCGAAAACCTACAGCCACCAATACATTGTTGCGGTATGATAGTTATCACCCTAGACATATAACCAAATCTTTACCTTATGCTCAATTTTTACGTCTAAGACGAATTAATAGTAGTGATTTGACATTTTATGAACAGGCAGATGAGATGAGTCAAAAGTTGGAAGCAAGAGGTTATCCGGTACAATTGGTAAAAGATGCTTTAAATAGAGCTAGTGAAATTAAACAAACATCGTTATTCCATCATAAGAAACATAGTCGAAAAACTCCTATCAAAAAAGATCAGAGATTTGTTCTATCCTTCGGTTATAGCCCAATGAGTGATGTTATCCGAACAAGTATTCGAAACAATTGGCACCTAATTGAGAATGATCCATTACTTATGGAAGTCGCAATTAGGAAACCAATCGTATCCTTTCGTAGATGTAAAAATTTAAAAGATATTTTAGTCAGGGGACGTTTTTCCCAAAAAGAGAAGTGCAAAGAGAACTGGTTGACAGCTAATAGTCCAAAGGGTAACCACAGATGTGGACAATGCAATTATTGCAATTCCATAATACGTACAAGGAACCTGAATTTAGGGGGCATTACGTTTGAAATTAATGGATTAATAACCTGTAGGACCCAATATGTTGTATATGCAGTAATTTGCGATTGTGGTAGATTTTATATAGGAAAAACTATACGACCTATGTATGTAAGATTTCGTGAACATATAAGATCACTAAATACATGTGAGGGATGCCCTAGGCTGATACAACATATGCAGGAGAAACATGCAAATAACGCTCGATGCATGCGATTTGTGGGTATTGTTCACATTCAGCCATTGGTGTTAGGAGGAGACAGACACAAATCTCTGCTGCAGAGAGAGGCAGAGATTATTTCTCTGACAGGTGCACTAGGACCGCTCGGTCTCAATGATCGGAATGATCTGAGTTCGTTTTTAACATGAACCTTATTTGTTTTTAGAGAATTTGGTATTGTAATATTGATATTCTAAGATTAGAATGTACCAGTTGTATGAACCATCAAAGTATACTGTGTATTTCCCTGTCTTTTTTAATTTTTTGTTATGTAACAATGTGTACTAATTTGTGAATAAAAAGGCAGGTGAAGGAAGTGACGCTAGGGCCTTGAGAAAGCGTGTACCAGCACGTGAAACGGCCGTAGGCAATTCCACATCCTGACCTAGATCCTTTTTTTGTAATAAAGAAAATATTTTTTGCCAGCTTCGGTGAGTGCCTCGATCATTCCTCTACACATATATATTAGGGCTAGTTCACACTGAGGTTTTGGTACATTTACTCAAGTAAAATAAAAAATGTATACATATATATATATATATATATATATATATATATATATATATATATATATATATAAAAATATACAAAATAGTCCACATGCATTTCTATCGTGCATTAACTTCCAGGGGCTATTTGTTTTGAAACAAAGCCTTGATTTCTGTTTTCAAAGGAACACTTTAATGTCGAAAAAGAAAGAAAATCAATAAAAAGTGTTGCTTGGTAAATGTGACATACTAATAGATACCTGGTTCTTTTATATTTATTGTGAGTGGTATACAGTAGCTGTCATTGAATATTATATCCATTTCTAAGATTATTGGTATGTGTTTTGTTTTTTGTGTGTCTTTCTTCATTTCCAACAAAAAAGAAAAAAAAAAAAAAGTTTACTGTCCTATATAATTATTGATTTTGCTTTGTTTTTAGTGCATTTGCACCACTGGATATTCCCTCAGGCAAAAACATCTCAGAGTTTGATAAAATCAAGATTCTCTTTCAAGAACTCGGAAGCAGTTGTAAGTGTTTTATGTTACATTCATACAATTTAGTATTCATCCCATTATTTGTAGCTTATTGTTTGTCAAATATTTTACTTTACTATTTAATGTACCGTATTTTTCGGACTATAAGATGCAATTCTTCTGACTATAAGGTACTTTTCCTGGCCGTTTAACTAGTTAAATGGCGACCACAGTATTTATAGAGGTCTTCCCATGAAGGACATTTGTGACATATCCACAGGATATGTCATAAATGTCAGATAGGTGCGGGTCCCACCTCTGGAACCCGCACCTATCTCTAAAACGGGGCCCCTAAATCCTGTTCTAGTTTACTCCCTCCGCTGTCTCCCGGCCTGGTTAGATAGTCGGGAGTTACGGTTACCGCCGAGTACTCGCTGAGCTACGCTGTTTCCGTAACTCCCATAGAAGTGAATGGGAGTTACGTGAATAGCCTAGCGCCGCGAGCTACGCTGTTTCCGGAACTCTGTAGCTCCGAAAACCACTTACATGGTCGAGTTACGGAAACAGCGTAACTCGCTGAGCTACGCAGTTTCCCTAACTCCCGTAGAACTGAATAGTAGTTATGGAAACAGCGTAGCATGCTGCGCTGCTTCTGTAACGGCCATTTACTACTATGGGAGCTACAGAAACAGCGTAGCTCAGCGAGTTATGCTGTTTCCGTAACTCATCCATGTATTGCAGTGTATTGTACTAATGATCACAGGTTCAAGTCTCCTAGGGGAACTAATAAAATGTGAAAAAAAAAGAAGAAAAAAGATACATTTTCAGGAGTGTATAAAAAATTTTAAAAGTTAAAATAAAAAACTTTTCCCATTTTCCCCAAGCACAATGTAAAAAATAAGAAAATAAAAAGTGATTAAAAAAATCGTATGTACCAAAAAAATGGCTCTCAGAATATGGTGAAACAGAAGAAATTATTTTTTTTAACAAATAGTTTTTACTTTGTAAAAGTAGTAAAATATGTTTTCCTATTTTCTGTTGTCTAAAACCTGGGTGCGTCTTATAGTCAGGTGCGTCTTATAGTCCAAAAAAAATATGGTAATTTTCCTATCAAAAAATGGAACACTCAATAATGGCTGTGGATTTGGCCTCTGCATAAGCTTGCTTCTATAACCAGTCCTCTGGCAGTCCTGGTGAGACCTAAGTGAGTATTTTATTGTGCATGGAGCTGGACTGCCTACAGTGTACAAATTTACGCCAAGCTCCTGCGAAGACTAGAGCGATAGAGAGAACCTGTCCACCCATTTCCACTTGGTTTCCAACTTTTTTAAGCTTTAGAAAATTAATGCCTTTTGGAGTAAGAGGATGGGGCCCGATTTTTCTTCTTTTTATATGGATGTTTTACTTTTGTTGTCTACCTCATTCAAGTTATATGGTTCCAAATTTTGCTTAATAGAAACTTTTTGGTGTTCGCATGCTATATTTTGTTTGCTTTGTATAGAGGACATTCCTGAGAGAACCTCATTATCTCAACGCAGATAAATATGTGTTGAATACTGCTTTCCCCCTCTTTAAACTTATAGAACATTCTGGGCAACCTCACCCCTCAAGTAACGAGACCAAAATATAAAACCTCTTAAATATATATATTATACAAAATTGGCGACAGCACTCTGCGAAGTAAGTAAATAAATATTATAAGTGACCCACCTTATAAGTGAGGTTGCCTTGTCGTGGCAGGTGGGCTCACACAATTTGATCAAAATGTGCGCTAAGAACCTCACTTTTGTAGGTAGATTTAGCAGTTATGCATATTTATTTATATATAGTGTCTTAGGTGGCATTGGTGTTTGCAGAGTGCTGTCGCCATTTTCTTGTGTCAGGTGTATGATTAACCAATTGTACCAAACAAGTGATAATGATCATCATTTTAACATGTAGGTTGAAACACAGTGTCACGATCTGTGGGTATGTGGACCCACTGGGCCGTATCGCGGGATTGCAGCTGGCCAAACAGTTTACCAATTCAGTGTGTGTGTGTGTGTATGTATATGTATATTTATATATATGTATGTGTATGTGTATATATATATATATATATATAATGATACACATATTTGTCTAAGCACAAGGGTACCTGTAGTAGTTTAGACAGTAGCAAAGGCTAGGCTCAGATGGGACCTTGGCAGCAGGCACCAGGTGTGGTGTAACACAGCAGGCGTGACCAGTGGCACAACACGACTCCAACTTTCTAAGGCTCAAGTACAAAGGCACGGGATACAGGTAGCAGGTACGGGAACACTGGGAACAGGAAAACACAAAGGGACCATAGTCCAGACTAACACGGGTAAACATAACAACACCCAGGCAAGGAGTAAAGGAGCATGGCCCTACTTATAGTCCAGGGTGATCATGGACTAATAGATGATTATTTTCATGTGTGTGCGCTGGCCCTTTAAGGCCGGGCACGAGCCTGCGAGCGTACCATACGGGACACAGCAGAACAGAGCGGATGTGAGCGCTGGCCTCTTCTAGGGAGGAGATGCGGACCAGCGCTCACAGATCCATGGCTGAGGCAGTCAGGGGGTTAGTAATCCCGACGTTCCGTGGCCGTGGACGCTACACACAGTCCTTAACTGTAACAGAAACTGCAGTGTAGGAGGCTTAGAACCGGGTTAGGAAGTGCCAAACTCTGCCAGATAGGTGAGGTTGTGGAAGATAGTTTTATGTCACAGGTCAACCATGGCAAACTGAGCACAGCAACAAGACTCAAGGTAGTTATACTATATCCGCAAAGTCTCTCCCAGGCAGAGATTTCAAAGCAGACTGGAGTCTTAAGATGTGCTGTTCAAGCTCTTTTGAAGAAACACTAAGGCAGCGTTGAGGACCGTAGACGCAATGGATGGCAACAAAATCTTAGTGCAGCAGATCAGACACATCATTCTTATTTCTCTTCAAAATTGGAAGATGTCCAGAAGTGCCATCTGCTCAGAACTGGAAGAAACCAGTGAGACCCAGGTACACCCATCTACTGTTCGGAGAAGTTTCGCCAGAAGTTGTCTTCATAGAAGAATTGCACCCAAAAAGCCATACCTTTGATGTGGAAACTAGGCCTAAGTGACTCAACTATGCAAGAAAACATAGAACCTGGGGTGCAGCAGGTGCCCTGTACTGATGAGACAAAATTAGAATTATTTGGCTGTAACAGAATTTAGTTTGTTCGCCGAAGGGCTGGAGAGCGCTACAATAATGAGTGTCTGTCTACAGGCAACAGTGAAGCATGGTGGAGGTTCCCTTCAATTTTGGGGCTGCATTTCAGCAAATGGTGTTGGGGATTTGGCAGGATTAATGGGGTCCTCAATCCTGAGAAATACAAGCAGATACTTCTCTTTTATGTAATACCATCAGGGAGGTGTCTGATTGGCTCCAAATCTTTTCTGCAGCAGCACAACAACCCCAAACATACAGCCAATGTCATTAGGAACTATCTTCAGCGTAGAGAACAACAAGTAGCTCTGGAGGTGATGATTCAGCCCCCACAGAGCCCTGATCTCAACATCATCGACTGTCCGGGTTTACATGAAGAGACAGAAGCTAATGTTAATGTTCATGAGTTCACCATCAGAAGGACACTGAACAACAATGGTGTGTTTGGCAGGTTTGCAAGGAGAAAGCTGTTGCTCTCCAAATAGAACATTGCGTCTCATCTGCAGTTTGCTAAACATCACCTGGACAAGCCAGAAGGCTATTGGAACAATGTTTTGTAGATTAACAAGACCAAAATAGAGATTTTTGGTTTAAATCAGAACCGTTCTGTTTGGAGAAAGGAAAACCCTGCATTCCAGCATAAAAACCTTATACCATCTGTGAAATACGGTGGTGGTAGTAGTGTCATGGTTTGGGCCTGTTTTGCTGCATCTTGCCATCATCGATGGAACAATGAATTCTAAATTATACCAGCAAATTCTCAAGGAAAATGTCAGGACATCTATCAGTGTGCTGAATCCTAAGAAAATGTACGTCATGCAATGGCCAGGTCAAAGTCCTGACCTTGATCCAATAGAAATGTTGTGGGAGAGCCTGAAGCGAGCAGTTCATGGGAGGAAATCCACCAACATAAGAATTGAAGCTGTTTTGTATGGAGGAATGTGCTCAAATGCCTCCAAGTCAATGTTGGGGACTAATCAATCAGTGCCGGAAACATTTAGATGAAGTCATTGCTGCATAAGGGGGGATTACACCAGATACTGAAAGCAAAGGTTTATATACTTTTGCCAATCACAGATATGTGATATTGGATCATTTTTCTCAATAAATAAATGACCAAGTCTAATTTTTTACTCCTTTTTTTATTTGGTCCTCGTTATCTGCTATTAGGACTTGCGTGAAAATCTGATGGTAAATTTATGCTGAAATCTAAAATATTCTGAAGGGTTCATAAACTTTTAAGTGATATAGCTCTGGCTCTTTAAGAAAGGGAGACAACTTCAACAACTGATGTCCTCTCTACAGGCAGTACATTCAAAATCCCGTTGAGGCTTTCTGCTTCTGAGATGGGATAGTCCACTGAGTGTACAACATTTAAATACAGGGGAGGTCTCTGCTGCTATTTTACTTCATGCTGGATGTAGTTATATTAGATTAAATGTATGGATTCCTGTGTATTATTGAGCAGATGAAGGAGGCTATGAGAAACAGCAGCACAAAGGTAAATCCAGTCACTGCTTTCTCTTCAGTGTGTGGCTTTTAATGGCTCTGTGTTTGTAGTAAGAGACTCAGATTAACCCTTTCTGTTCATTTTGTCCACCTCTAGCTGGGCTGCATAATACACAAGAATATCTTATTAAATGGCTGATAAAATACCAATATTCGGTATGCTGTAAAGTTCAGGCACCTTGCTAAAAGCGAGGAAAATTTCTACGCGATTTGTGTTTCACAGATTAACTGCCTATTAAGATGCATTGGAGAAAAGATTTACCAGGTTTGAGATTCGCTTTTGCTAAATTTATGAAATAAATATTGGAATCAATTCTCTCATTGCATTTTATGAACCAGCAAATCAATGAAAAAGGTGGATTGATTTTCTCAACTATAATCCTGGACAGATTGGAGCACAAGGCTCCACTTCAGATGCAATACCTTCTAGAGTAGAAGAGATTCTCCTCCGATTTTAACCTCACTGCTAAAATAAAAATAAAACCGGTGTCCTGTAATACTGAGGGAAATTTGCTGTTCCGCTAATGATACGTACTTGAGAGAGTCTTATAATTTAATCTACTGTCCCTTTTTGTGTTTTTCTTAGACAGGTCCTCTTAATGCATCTTGACGTAACTGTACGTCATAGTTTGCTCTGCATGAAGTCACTATAAAGTACAGTAACGTCATGGTGCTTTTCTGTGACCATGTCAAAAGACATGGTGACGGACAAGTGATAGCGGCTGTCACAGACAGCTGATAGTCACTGGGACTCGTCAGGGGACCAATTGCGGCACAGTGCTCGCTATCGCTGTGATTGGTCAGTTAATAGTGACTGATCAATTACAGCATTGCAGCATGGTTACCTGGCAAAAAGAGCCGGGTAGCGATGCTAGCCGATCGGCTGTAGGCAACAGGAGGCCTAACAATAGCCTCCTGTCTGCCAAGTACAGGGGCCTAAAAGGCTTCCGGCCGCAGATGGCTGATGGAGGCGGACTCGGACGCTGAGCCTGCGCCATCGGCTGAAGGGTGTCAGCTGTATGTTACAGAAGACAACCTCCTGTAACAGCAGTGAACAGAGCTAGCTCTGATCCCTGCCAATAACCCCATAGATGGCGTGATCAAAAGCGATCGCGAGATCTTAGTGGTTAACACCAGATCGTCTCGATGTGGTCGCAGGCATGCCGATCGTTGCTATGGCAGGATAAAAATGAAAACATTAAAAGTACACATTTGGTATCACCGTATCCATAACGACCAAAAGTGTATAATGTTATTTTTCCCGCGTGTTGAACACCGCAATAAAATAAAAAACAATGCCAGAATCACAAATTTTTTGGTCACCAGCCCTTCCAAAATATAGAATAGAAAGTGATCAGAGTCGCATAGTACCAATAAAAAATACAACCCGTCCTGCAAAAAACAAGCCTTTACGCAGCCTTGTCGACGCAAAAATGAAAAGATTATGGCTTTCAGAATATGGTGACACAAATTAATAATTAAAAAAAAATAAAATAGGATTTTATTGTGCAAACGCTGCAAAGCATAAAAATACAACCAATAAACCTATAGTATCCCCGTAATCATATCGCCCCGCAGAATAAAGTAAAATGTAGTTTATAGCCCATGGTGAAAATGAAAAAAAAAAATGAAATAAAACACATTGCCGGAATTGATGGTTTATGGTCACCATGCTTACCAAAAAATGTAATAAAAAGCGATAAAAAAAATATCATGTACCTCAAAATGAAACCTACAGATTGTCCCGCAACAAATAAGCCCTCACACTGCTCCGGTGGAGAAAAAAGAAAAAAGTTCTGGCTCTCAGAATAAAAGTGACGAAAAATGTGTAGAGCGTTTCAAAAGCGGATAAGATCGAGAAGCGTTTATCAGTGCGACTCTGGTCTTTATCTGCAGGTTATTTATTTACTGCATTATTATACCCTCTTATTGTGCCCAGATGTACTCCACACAGCTTACTTATGCCCCCACATTATAAGCTGGCATTTTGCTGGTATTTCAAACAGGACAACTACAAAGCTAAATCTGCACTCTGAAAGCCAAATGGTGTTCCCTCACTTATGAAGCCAACCGTGTGCCCAAACAGCAGTTTATGGCCACATATATGGCATCGACATACCCGGGAGAACCCTTTTTACAGTTTGAGGTATTTGTCTTCAGTGGCACAAACTGGGCACCACATATTGGGCACTATACTGGTATATCGGTGGAAAATGGCCGTTTCCACTTTGCACCGCCCGCTGCGCACTAATTTATAATGTAAAAACACCTATAGGGTTGAAATTCTCACTACACCCCTTAAAATGCCCTAAGGGGTCTAGTTTCCTAAATAGGGGGTTTGTTTTACTATTTGACCTCAGAGCCCTGCAATTGGGGGCCAATCCTGTGAAAATCCCCAAAATAGCCTCAAATGCACATGGTGCTCTTCACTTCTGAGCCCGGTCTTATCCAGGCACTTGATAAATGCCTTGAGGGGTGCAGTTTCCAAAATGAGGTCACTTCTCAGGGCTTCCACTGTACTGGGTTTTGCAAATGCGACATGGTGGCCAAAAAACAAACCAGCAAAATCTGCATGCCAAATATCACTCCTGCCTTTCTGATCCGTGCCGTGTTTCCAAAAAGCAGTGTATATGACCACATGTGGGATATTGCTGTAATCGGGAGAAATTGCTTTACAAATCTTGGGGCGCTATTTCTCCTTTTATCTCTTGTGAAAATGAAGGAAATCTACAATTTACTGGAACAAAATGTTGATTGTCATTTAAACTGCCTAATTCCAATAAATTCAGCAAAAGTCCTGTGGGGTTTAAATGCTCACTATACCGCTAGATAAATTCCTTGAGGGGTGTAGTTTCCAAAATGGGGTCACTTTTGGGTGGGGGGGGGGGTTTCTACTATTTTGACCTCTCATGGGCTTTGCAGATGCAACATGGCACCCAAAAAATAAGCAGGCAAAATTCGAGCTCCAAAAGCCAAATAGCGCTCCTTCCCTTCTGAGCCCTGCTATGTGTCCAAACTGCAGTTTATTACCACATATGGGGTATTGCCGTGCTCAAAAGAGTTTGCGTTACAAATGTTGGGGTGCTTTTTACCATTTATCTATTGTGAAAATGGAAAAATCTGAGCCAAAATCGATTTTCATTTTCACTGCCTAATACCACTAAATTCAGCAAAAAACCTGCAGGGTCAAAATGCTAACGAAACCCCTGATAAATTCCTTGAGAGGTGTAGTGTTCAAAATGGGTTCTTTTTGGGGGTATTACATTTGTTTTGGCCCCACAAGACCTCTTCAAACCTGACATGGTGCCTAAAATATATTCTGATAAAAAGGAGACCCCAAAATCTACTAGGTGCTTCTTTACTTCTGAGGCCTGTGCTTCAGTCCATTACCACGCTAGGGCCACTTTGGGGATATTTCTAAAAACTGCATAATCTTGGCAATAAATATTGAGTTGCGTTTCTCTGGTAAAACCGTCTGTGTTAGATTTTTTTTTAAATTAAAACTGATTTTCTGCAAAAGAAATACAATTTGAAACTGTTCTTTTAATTCCTGTGAAATGTCTAAAGGGTTAAGGGAGACTTTCTGAATGCTGTTTTGAATACTTTGAGGAGTGCAGTTTTTAATATGGGGTGATTTTATAGGAGGTTTCTAATACATAAGAACTGAACTGGTCCCTAAAAAAAGGCTTTTGAAATTCTCTTGAAAATTTGAGAAATTGCTAGTTCTGAGCCTTCTAACGTCCTAGAAAAATAAAAGGATGTTCAAAAAACAATCCCAATCTAAAGTAGACCTATGGGAAATGTTAACTAGTAGCTATTTTGCATGGTATTACTATCCGTCTTACAAAGATATACATTTAAATTAATAATAATACAAATATGTGCACATTTTCACAAATAAACGCTGAATGTATTGACCAAATTTTACCATGAACTTAAAGTCCAATGTGTCACGAGAAAACGTTCTCCGCATCACTTGAAAAAATAAAACCATTCCAAAGTTATTACCACTTCAAGTGACACGTGTCAGATTTGAAACAAAATGGCCAAATCAAGCTTAGTCACTAAGGGGTTAAAGGAGTTTTCGCATGACAGACCAGATATGCCATTAATGTCTGATGCACATAAAAAAAAAAAAAAAAAGCAGCACTGTGTTCACCAGACTAGTGTGCAAGGAGCCCAAGAGCCTCAGGAGCCCAACTCTGCGACCTTTTGCAATCGAAAAAATAAAGTAGGCAACAATCCTAAAGTTGTAGTGCAGAAACAAGATATTTTATTCACCCATCTCCAAGCAATGTTTCTGCCCTGCATAAAAGCACTTTCTAAATCCTATACAGGGGCTGATACATTGCTTATGAGCGAATACAATATTTAGTTTCTCAACTACATGTCCAAGCAATTTATCAGTCCTCATATATATTCTTTAGAAAGTTGCTTGGACATAGGTGAATGAAATATCCAATTTCTTTACTTCAACTTCAGGATTGCTGCATATTTGTTTGATTTTACCATAATTATCTGATGGATGTGGGTCCCACCTTCTAAAACCCGCACCTAGAATATCTCCTGAACGGGGGTCCCCTGACTTTGTTTCGCCTAGTTAGCCTGCACTTGGCTGCCACGTTCAGGTAGAGAATCTGTGCTGAAGAGGATAGGATTCCGCAAACAAGCGAACTTGGGAGTTACGGATATATATCATAGCTTGCTACAGAAACCGGGCAGCTCTACCTGTTTTTGGTCCAAGTACTAACCATATACATTGGCCAGATCTTATCTGAATGTTAATTTGGTCAATGTCTTTTATACCTAATCCCACCGTTAAAGGGGACCTGTCTCATTGAAAATGTAGTCCAATCTGCAGGAAGCATGTTCTAGAGCAGAGTTTTGTTCGAAAATATTCAGTATAACTTGTATTTTATTCATTTAAATCTCTGCTCGTTCTGGGCTTTTAGTCCAGCTTTATTGACAGTCTTCCCAATAGGAGCCTACAGATATGGCTGTCAATCACGAAGTAGGACGGCACACTGGACTCCTAAGCCTGGAGAGAGCAAGGATTTAGATCTATAAATGACAAGTTATACTGAATATTTTCCCACAAAAACAGATTGGACTGCATTTTCAACGTTGCCGGTTCCCTTAAACGTAAACTGAATCAAACACATTATTGGGGCTTCAGCTGGTGGAAGTGACTGGCTGCCCAGGAGAAAGCAATAATAATGCGTTATAAATAAAGTATAACAGGAGACCCGCGGAAAGGTGCCATCTACAGAAAATCTGTTTTCTTGTTTTTTTTTAAAATAATTGTATCTTTTCTGGAGGAAAAAAAGCTCAGGCGTTTTTAGGACAAGCATTTCACCATATGAAGTGTTTGTGAAACTGTGTAACATTTAAGTGAGTTCACGCGGAACGTTAATGATAAAGCAGAGGGCTTCACCATGGCAAAATTGCATGTAATTAGATGTAAAAAGTGCAGATGTTTATATGCAATTTTGCTGTGGAGCACAATTGTGAATTACAATTTTCTCAAAGATCTTGACTACTTACTATTAAAACTCATCAGCAGTTCAGATATACACTATTACACTATTTTAGGGATTAGTAGTTTGAGTTCCTTCACAGAATAAAGTAAAAACTGCAAATGGTCACATTATAATAATTAAAAAGTTAACGCAACATTGATTTATTTTTATTTTTTTCTCATGTATGCTAGGGGTGGATGTTCAGATTAAAAAAAAAATTTGAGAAGGAATAAATGGTCCATCATCTGGTTTTAACTGGAAACTGGGCCATGACGTACGAAGATAAATATCCAGGCTACAATAATCCCAGTAGCCTTGTTGCCAGTAGTGTTGACAAATTACTGCAAATACACAACTTCTTTTAATACATTTATATAGATCTCAACGTATGCACATCTTCCTGGCCTCTAAGAAGAATGTATTCCCCCCCCCCTCTTTTATCACGATCCAGTCATAATCACTTATGTTATATTATTATATAAATTTATCATTACTCTTATATTTCTCTAATCCACACAAGGCAGTGTTTTTGGAAAATTCTTTAATACTGGTTAACCTGCAAACAGTATTTTTTAGGAACTGTCATGTATAGATATGCTTTAGTTGGCTAAATATTTTATTTATGAGATGTAGTAATTGGATAGAAAGGTCATGGGAGATTCAGACTTCTTCATTGTGCCCTCAATGTTAAGTATAAGAAGTTATTTCTTACCATCGTCCCTCCTCAGGTCTACCTTCACACAGTTTACTGTGTAAAAAAAAAGTTAAAAACAAACTTGGGCAACTTCTGTCCACTTTGCCGTTTCCCTGTTAGAAGTGGCTCCTGCTCTGGCAGTCACCAGTGACGCCCTATTGTTTGAATGTAAGACGATGTAAAAAAAAATAAACAAGATGACATGTATACCAGACTGCACCTCAAATATAAATGGAATAATTTTTTACATAATACAAAAACAGACAAAATCTAAAAACATTAAAAAAAAATCCACAACTATGTGCCGGACCCAAATCTCCGCCCCAAATAAGGTCCAAGGACAAACCACTAATGGAGAAAAAAAACTTCTGACGTGTCATAGTGACATGTCAAAAGTTTTGATCGGTGGGGATCTGAGCACTGAGACGCACACCGATCGCTAAAACTAAGGCAGAAGCGCTCGGGTGAGCGCTGAGCCCCTTAGTTTCTGATCGGCTTTTCTCGGGAAGCCGAGCAATTGGTGTGCGGCTCAAAGACTTTTTATAGAGCCCATACACCAATTGCTCGGCTTTCCTAGAAAAGCAGATTAGAAACTAAGGGGCTCACCCTAGCGCTTCTGACGCTTAGTTTTAGCGATCGGTGGGGGTCTCAGTGCTCAGATCCCCACCGGTCAAAACTTACGACATGTCACTATGAAATATCATACGTTTTGGAAAGTTTAGTTACTCTTTAATTGATAATTACAATGAAAAAGTAAGGTTACAATTGCCCTATGGAAAAATACTAAGTTTTCCCAAGGTTCTCGGAAACATTTAAAATTATTAAGGGTTAACGCCACTGACAACTTCTTAGTGAAGATTAGATAAACACATGTGCCATTACATCTTGTTCAGCTGCTTAGAAGAAGCACAGCTGTTTCACAATCCTGATGTGGAGAAAGCTCTCATAATTGTTTCTCCCAGAGGATTTCTCAAGCTTAAAGTGTATTTTATTTTCTTCTTACTTTATTTACCATATTCAATAGCTCTTCTTTGGTCTTAGTAGATCAGTGACCTCTAGCCACCGGTCTTGTTAAGCTAACCACTTCTCCTAGTGGCTTGTTCTCTGTCAATATTACTGAAGTTATGTCCTGCTGTTTTCATTTTTTTTTAATTTTCCTTTGTTTTATAGCACTGTTTATTCCAAGCATCCGATTCATTGTTACGTAAAGTTATTGGTGGACCTGTGGTCATTGCTGAACTTGCTGGCTGTATGCAGACCGGACAAGTCCAGCTATTTGTGTTTCATATAAAATAAAGATGTCTTTTGTATGTAAATAATAATAGTTGAAAGGATTGCTTGATGCTTGTAATTTAGAACCTTTATAACACTAGTACAGAATTATCTATTACGTTATTTTCATGAAAGCGTTGTCACCGCATTGTTTTTCAGATGGTTTGGATGGCTTGTCATTTTCCATCAGCTCCTTGACCTTGATAGGAATGTTTGCCACAATCACCTACACAGTAAGTTTTCCTTTTATTTTCTTCTTTGGTGTCCTGAAGACCATTTTCTACTTTTAAAATAGCCAGTTTTTTCCAGATTGGACTACTACTCCAATGATGTGATCTATCCTTTCCAATGAATGAATATTGCAAACTATTTTAAACATAGCTATATAGTATATAACTTGGCAGATTACCTATTTAGGAGTCTAGAAACGCTGTGGTTACTGTAATGGTGGACCGATTTGTTATTCTTCTGGCACAAACGTTTTATTTTTGCTATTTAGAAAACCACTTAAAAGGGGTTGTCCCAACTTGCCTCTATTAAGGCCTATGGATGTCCTAGTTGGTGAGGGTTTAACCCTCACTCTATTAGCCAGATTGGAGAGGTGCTGCTAAGATGAACGAAGTTTAATAATAATTTTGTATGGCCACATTTGCCGAGTGATATCTGCTGATCGCTATGGTGACTTTCTTTTGAGAATGGGGTGTTAATTTGGGAAAGGTCTTTAAATTATGCAATGGCAACTATTGAAAAGCCCTGGACCTCCTGATTTTTTTCATACAGAACTCTTACATTCTCTAAATGAGAGCTGGGTTGCTTATTCAGTGGCTACTATTGCACCCACTAGGTAACTGTTATTAAGGCATCTTGTAGACTGTCTCCATGACATTTGATGACATTGATATGCTAATGTGCAGTCCCAAGGAGGACAGGTGTACAAACCCAGATGAGTGGATATTCAGAGCTCCACATTTCCGAAATGCTCCGCTCCACTAGTTTGCACTTCAATCCCTTGATCCATGTCCCCTTCCTTCAGCTCTACTCCACATTTTCCCACAATTATAATATTTTATGTTATGCTTTCTCCTGAGTAACTTGACATGTTGGATAGGTTGTAGCTTTTATGTCTATTTTTATTTATTAAAAGTGGTTAGTTTAGATTTTCAGCAGTATTTTCCCTGCATGTTGTGTTTTGACTGATGGAACTACTAACGTCTCAGGATGTAGCATCTGCGCTTTCTTGCATGAATGGTGAATGGGCTATAGTATGCAAAGCACGTATTTCTCCTCCGAACTCTTGATCAGGTGGCTCTAGGGAAAGAGACTCTGCTGCAAATCATTGTGTTCTTTAGCCTTTTATTAAAATGTCATAGAATTGGGTGCCCGCTGCTTAGTTTTCTTCGTAATGTGCAGTGTCTGTGACTCAGTGGGGCAGATTTATTAATGATGTCTTTGGGAGTGGGTTTGAGTAATATCTGCAACACATTTTTTATAATATCTCGTTGCTCATAATGTCTTTCTAGCTCTGCACCAGGTCAGATCTGGAGTACATGAACTGAACTTTGTAATGCAATGTTCAATCTTTGGGCATTGATAAATGTTGGCCAACGATTTAGAAGCTACAATTGCTGACAGCTGTATGTAGCTCTCTGCATTGATCTCCTTACAAAGGGTTATGCAGGAGGAGTACACAGCTCGGTAATTATATGACCGCATCCCGCATCTCTGTGAGAGAGATCTCAAAAACTAGAAAGCTGTAACCAAAATATATTTTTTTATTCCCTGCAGTTGCCCATAATTCCCATTAGCAAGCTGCATTTTATGGTAGTCTAGTTTATACAAAGAGAATGCAGGCTATTAAAGACTTCCAACGGACACACAACCATTCAATATATGACCCACCGCCTGATCATTATAGTATGTAATACTTTATAGTCCGAAATCTCACCTTTTTAATTGTCCATTCTACAGCTTTTTTTTTAAATTTATTTTTATCCTTAATTTTTTCTGTTTAGGCTGTTTTTACACAGCAGTAATACAGCATTATGAAATCCATATTAAGGTGATCACATCCTATGGTGATCTAGGTATGGGGTTCAGGTGTTACAGCTTTAATACAACCTCTAAAACACAACTGTGTTACGGCCGAAGTTCATTTTGTGGATTAAAATTTGCATATTAATGAGGCTTTCCAATTCTAGCCTCCGTCTTTGTGCAGAAAGTGTGCGTCGAGCCGGTTTGTGCAGCAGGCTGGACTTCCAGCAATGTGACCTTCTGATTTGTCCATTTGATATTTCAAGTAGAAAACCACTTCATCAGCAAAATAACAAAGAGTGTGAAATAAAAATTATAAAATAAAACAACTGCTTTATGTAAACTCTGCTGAATAAGAAGATCGATTAATGTAAAACAGAACACCTTTTTTCAAGCGTACCTTCAGTCATACACGTAACGTCTTAGGCTTCGTTCTCGTCTGCGTTGGAACTCCGTTCATGGGTTCCGTCTGAACTTTCTATCTCTCAGGGGAACCCATGAACGGAATCCAAACTGAAACAAACGGAAACTATAGGTTTCCGTTTGCATCACCATTGATTTCAACGGTGATGGATCCGGTGCAAATGGTTTCCGTTTGTGACCGTTGAATATCTTGAGTATCTTACCCTAATAGGGATTGACCAGCTATTTATAGTCTGTAGAGGGAACTTGCCATTTCACACAGTCCTGTGATTCCAGCAGCCTCGACACTACGTCAAGCCATGTGTAAGAGTGTAGTCACAAGGGAAGGGGGAGGAGTGGAAATTAAAACATGAGCTAGCACACTTTTATTAACTGGATGTGACCCGGCTGCAGCTCCATTATATCTATCATGGTAGCAATAATATCATTCGTTCGGAAGAAGAAGAGGTCTACAATACAAATGTCTGAGCGTTTTAAGGTCCCAGGGGCCCCTTCCCACTGATCATAAAGTGATGACATATCCAAGCGATATGCCTTCACTTTATAAGATGGGAATACACTTTTAAGTATGTATGTATTATTTGAGTGTGTATAAAGTGCTAAAACGCAGGGGAAAAAAAAACTACTCCTCTTAACGAGTTTTGCGTGATATATATATATATATATATACACACACACACACACACACACACACACACACACACACACACACACACACACACACACACACACACACACACACAGTAATACATTATGCCCTGAGGAAGTCAGTTTGGCGAAACGCGCGTCGGGGCGCTATCACTTCGGGCCGCAGTGTGGGATCACACATACACTCACCTCTATGGGTAAGCCTGCTATATAAGTTATCTGTACCTTCAGTAGATCCTTCTGGACCTACATATATTTTGGACATCTACCACCATTTTCTCCTTTTGGCCTGTTGACCTGACTTTGACTGTTTTTCTTTCATTTATCTCTATCTTGGCAACACAGGGTTTGCAATTCTCTGACCCTGGGCACTCATAAATATTTATTGATATGATGTACTAAATGTGCCTTTGTTTAAATACATCTGTTGTAACATTGATAGGCTGATTATATGTGCTCTATTCACTATTGAGACCTTTTGACATATTCATAGTCATTGTCATGTACAACAGAGCTATGGAATACATTCATCGTAGGACACCCTAAATCTATTGGTGTTATAACCCACACTGTTCTTTTAGATCTCCTTGAATTTTAACATTTGTAATTATGTGTTGTATGTCCTAATAAAAATTTGTATTTTCTCTCTCTTTTGGCTTCTTGGTCCTAATAAAGTTTTTCTCAGTATACATGAAGTTTGCCTTTAATATTTAGTGGGCTGCTTAGACACTTGATAGTGGCACCTAACCCGTCACCTAACCGGTTGAGTCTTTATATTTAAACACACACAGTAATAGTAGAGGACAAGTAACAGCACCAGGACTTCAATAATGGAGAGATGTTGGTTTATTCACCACAAAGTGGACAGGATGAGCAAATTTTCGGTTAACACCTGAGCCTTTCTCAAGCTTGATTCATCCTTGTTCTGGTAATGTGCACATGGCCTGATATTCAGTTTGCTTTGAGTGCTGTGTTTCTTCTCCATTTACTTCGAGATATCTAATATATATTTTGGAAAGTTTGTTTGAAGCCTGATTTTTCATTGGTTTAAAAGCAGTCCATGTGACCTCTGCAGCCTGTGATTGGCTGCAGCGGTCACATGGGATGAAACGTCAAACACGTAAAAACACCGTTAAAAATGCATTCCACGTTTTAAAAAACGCTAGCGAATTTACATGCATTTTTTTCATGCCGTTTACAATGGCAGACAATAACCCTGTGTGAGTAATGCTTTAAAGTAGTAGCAAAAACAGACTTAGAGCCCTGCATTAGTAGATAACTGGACATTTCCTTCAGTCTAGAACGTTTCTGCAGGTGGAATCGGTAGGGAATTGCTGATGCAACCTGCTACTGTATATGGATGTATTATGTAACTTAAGGCACGTATATGCTAATATGAGCACGAATTAATATTGTCTCTGCGGGTGATGCCAGTAATAGAGAAATTATTTATTTTGTATTTTACAATGCAATACCCATGTGCGATTGTGTTCATTTTATGAGTGAAATTCACTGTCAAAGGGGTTGGCCCCTTTCATTTAAAGTCCTGGAAGTGTTGCTGCATTGCTAAAATGTCTAAGAAAACTGGTTCTATTGAGAATAATGTGTATTTACTTTTTCAGTGTTATCGTTGCCCCCATGCCATGTTCGGTTTCATGGCCCTGACCTGTTTGTGCGGGAGGGATTACTGTTTTCAGGAAATGAGTGCCTCCCAGCATGCCTTACTATCTTTCCCTGTAACGTCCTTTGTGTCTCCCAGCACTTCTCCTTCAGCTCCTCGGGCGATTTCCGCCTTTCCCCTCCCCCAGTCACCTCCTCCCCATTCTGCATGCTCCCGTCAGGCTTGCGAAGAATACACTGTCTTTTTTTTCATCCTTCATAAAATAAAAATTGGATCAAAAGCACAACTGACTGAGATTGTTGGTACTCCTACTTTGTATTATTGAACCCCCTGCACACTGGTCGGAAATGCTGCAAATTTTTAGTGCACAGAAAAACTACAGCGGATTACTGTACTAGTCATGTGGATGAGATTTTGAGCAAATCTCATCCATAGGTTGCAGGACATTTTCCGCATGAAAATCAGAGCATGCTGCAGATGTTTAAATCCACAGCGTGCTCATTCTGTCACAGATGTTCATTGCAGATTTCACCCTTAACACGTCGATTTTGCTTCGGATTTGCTGGGGAAAATCTGCAACAATTTTGGTATGTGTGTGGTTACCCAAAAAGAGATCCATTTTCAGTCCCAGATTTTTTTTGCTCAGGGACCATGATTGAATCGGTGTATTACTTATATACTATTCTGTGCACACAACTGTAAGGCCAGATTAACACGAGCGTTGCGCATTTCAGACATGAAAAACTGCGGTTTTTCACGTCCGAGGTGCATCTGTGCTCTGCGCTGCGGGATGCAATATCACGCATCCCCTATAGACTTGAGTCTATGGATGGATGCCTGAAAAAATGGGACATGTCCTATTTTCTCACGGGCCTTTCACATGATCTGTTGAAACAACGGCCGTGTGAACGGCCCCATTGAATTACATAAGTCCGTGTGACGGCTGTTGTTTCAACGGCCGTCACACGGACGTATAACGTGTTAGTGTGAATAAGGCCTTAGACATACAGTTCATTATTTTCTATGTACGTACCACGATCCTTGTAACTGAGGGCATGGACTCCTCTTGTAAGCAAACCTTGCTGCCATCTCCGCCATAGTCACAAAGTGCATCATGTAGTGACAGAATTTAGGGACCTTTTAATATAACAACACGTGCAACTCCTATCTATTTATTAAATATATTTCTCTAACTGAATTTTGATATGGTAGTTTACCACTTAGCCATTATAAGACATATGTTTAAAGAAGCACTCTGGGGTTGTGCCCCCCCCCCCCCACTTGTTTCACATTGCGTCTCACTGTTTTAGGCTGCTATGAAGTCACATGATTCTCATTCTGACTCCTTTTATCCTACGGTGCCTGCTGTAGGGACCGAATGTCAGGTTCTCAGTTCAAGTCTGAGATCCTGGGTGTGAGTATAATGGACTGATGTCCAGTTTCTAGAGTAGGATCTGTCTTGTCAGAGTACAGATCATGTGACCCCCCCCACGGCGGCCCGTAAAACACAAAGCCAGGTAAGTCCATACACATCACTACATTACATTTACAAATGGGGTGTGAAAAAACTCCAACCCGGAGTTCTTTAAGGGAGGTTGTATCACTAGGTATATTCAGGTTTGGGTGTAATAATTGCTTAAAGGGAACCTGTCACTAGCATTCCACCTATTGAACTCTACTCGCTCGCTGCTACAGTCAAAAGTTCATTGCCGTTATCCCCTCTCTTAAACTGCTCCTCTGACCATAAGTAATGGTCTGCAAACGTTTTGTGCATTTTCTGGGAATAATCCCGCAGTTTTGTTCGATCCTCTTATGCCTGCCCACCGACAAAAATTATCCCTCCCTGAATGACAGAATCTCAACTGAGATTTTGCGCATGCGCCTGGCATGTATTCTCAGACACCCTTCCCTGCTTCGTCTGGGTCTCAAATCTAGCTACTGTGCATGCGCCACTATGGTGTCCATTTGTGCGCACGCATCAGAACAGGACATTGATGCACAAGAGCGGGATTTCATTTGTGCTGGGGGGAGTCGAGGAGCGGTCAATCAAAAGCAGGGTGGCGGGGTTAACTCGGAAAGGCTTGAGGAATGAAGATATGACTCTCATTAGCATACGATGCAGGAACACAAAAAAAAAACTGAATACTAAAGGTACAGAGCCGACTAAAGATAATTATAGGTTACATAAAAATTATTTTTCATCCATTACCACCAGGTACTACTGGTTTAATAGGTGAAATGCTGGTGACAGGTTCCCTTTAAAAACACATTATTTATTCTCATGCATATGGAATGGTAATGGTAATACTATTGCTCCTAAAGACTGATTCTTACAATTGATACCCACTTCTAACAGACATTCCCATGTATATGGCAGGGTCTTTTGGGATTGCTTACACTAATACACTTTTTGTGTGAGCATATTTGATTGATACTCATGAATGAGCTCTTTTCACTTGATATGCATCTTACTGCATTTACTATTTATTTTATTTTGAGACTTTTTATTTTTATTTTGATATATATTCTATAATTGGAATATTCACTAGGGGGCAGTGTTATTCAATTTATGCTGGGAATCACGAAGGTTTCCTGTGTGTCTGTTTCCCAAACAAGCATAAAATAAAAGATCTATTTTTTTTATGCCATTATTGCAATATTTATTATAACATTTGCATCTATTGTATTATTTAACTCCTTCATTCGAAATTGCTTGTGAGAGAACAAAGTATTGTTTTTTGGCCATACATGGCACACAAAGAAAAGGCATGAATGAACTTGTGTGTGTATATATGTGTGTGTGTGTGTATATATATATATATATATATATATATATATAATCATTTGTAATGCGAGAGAGATTGTCTGTAAAAAGTGTCTTCTGTGGTGAATGGTGTCATTATACTCTAGTTCACTGAAACCAATGTGTTTCTGAAGGAATAGCATTGATTTTCAATGTCTGTGTAGCAAGTATCTCCATGTTGCCATAATGCGCTGTGCAGCGATAGCAAACTGTAGGTGTCTGGTACCTGCTACATTTTATTTTTCTCGAAAGGCACATCATACTGCATATATTCTTCCTAAAATGTGTTTGTCAGAAGCTCCATTTCATTTTGCTTTTCCTTCTAATGGTGCCCTATCTTCCCCCCCCCCCCCCCCATGCCTTATTTTTACGTGTTAGTGGTTAGTATGTGTTTAAAAAAAATGGTTGCCCTAAGTTTCAGGTTGCAATTTTCATTCCTTCATGAATTTTCAGACCCCTTGATATTCAGTTTACAATCTGCTTCTAGTTTCAGACTTTTCTCATGTGGGCATATCCTTCCCAGTAAAACCTGCTGGATGTGGGCTCTGTGGCTCCAGTATGCTGCAGTCTTTACTACATTAGCTCTCATAAACTAGCACAGCTTCATCTCTTTACTGCTTTCCCGTTGTGCAGACTGATACACCCCTATGTGATTTCCTCACCCCACTTTAGATACTTTTCCTGCTAGTGAGTATGGTTCCATTTCTCCATACTCTGCTATCTCCGCTCTCCTCCTTAATTCCTCCTGTGTGATCTCCTCTATCTCAACAAAAGGGGTCAGTGGTAGTAGCCCTAAGATGCACACCTGCAAACAGGAGCTTCACTCCACTCCTCTCGTATACACAGTTCAGCAA
Organism: Rhinoderma darwinii; assembly: GCF_050947455.1. Taxonomy (NCBI): domain Eukaryota; kingdom Metazoa; phylum Chordata; class Amphibia; order Anura; family Rhinodermatidae; genus Rhinoderma; species Rhinoderma darwinii. The sequence goes on along the minus strand of NC_134690.1, from coordinate 190,493,769 downwards.
ACAATTATAGCAGGACATGCATAACCATAACCTCTTATTCCCGGCTTTAAAAATTGAAATGACGTACTCACAATGCAAGACGTTTCACTTGGACGAAATTCGGTCCTTAATTTTCTTATTTTTTTCCTTTGTTTTAGAGTAGAACAAGTGAAGTTCTGCTACTCATGCCTACACACCTCACGATACATCGGCTTTCCGGGACAAAGCCAAACAGAGACAGAGTACGGGCTCAAAGACTTTCTATTGAGCCTGTACTCAGGCTTTTTCCTCAAATCAATGTATCGAACGGAAACAAAGCAGCTGAGCACTCACACTAGCACTTCTGCCACTTCGTTTTAGCGATTGGCGGGGGTCTCTGTGCTCGGACCGCACCAATCAAAACTTCTGACATGTCACTATGACATGTCAGAAGTTTGTTTGAACGGTTAGTTACAAAGTTGCTTAAATTTGAATTTAGGAAGCAAATGAACAAGAAAAAGAAAACACAATGTTGTCCATAGCCCTATTGCTGCTGGGACAATTTTTACACTATTGACATACACAAACAAAACTGAATTAAAAAATCATATATACTCTTAAGGGGGAACCTTACGACATCACATGATAACCAAGGTTATAAAAACATTATATATCAAACTTTATTAGCATCAGTATATGCAAATTGCTGCTGAATATATCAAATTTTTCTTAAAAATATAGAATCCAGTCTTTTCCGTGGTTCAAGCCTTTTGGAAAAAGAGTGTTAAAGAAACCATTTATTTTATTTTTTTTCAATATTTTTTTACACATATGCCAACTCGCCTTCAATATTCTAGCAGCATCATTTGTTTTTTCCTAGCTCAGTTGCATCTATACGCTATGAGCCCTTTCATTATAGGTAGCTGTGTCATGTAATCTCAGTCTGACCACCAGAATAGACCATGCTCTCATGGGGAGATAGGTCAGTCTCTCCTGAAAATGATATTAGAACCCTTTTTTTTTATATCTATTCAGTCAATTTAAAGTTATACTTTAGGCAGAATCTGAAAATAAGTCACACACTGGTTGTCATGGACTTCATGGAAACCTGTTTATGGAATTAGTCACAGTAAAGTCTGCGCGTGCAGTTCCTAGACAGGTCATGTCAACCAGGGTTGCATACCGCAAGATACCCATGGATTCCCTGATCTGCATAGGGCTATGTAGGGGAGATTGTAGGGCAAGGGTGGTGGTTTCCACTACAAAAAATAGCTGAATTTGCTTTAAAGAAAAGTTTATTTTGTGGAACTCCATAGTCACCATGTTTTGGCCATACAACAGTTCTTTATTAAGAAGATGGTAAGCTTATATAATGTTTAGTACATTTTCCTAAGTTGTCAATTTTCCTAATGTCAAAACATTAAATATCTATGTCCCTCACTGATTAATTATTGTAGGCAGGCAAATAAAAATCTTCATTTATTCTCTAACACAATTGTTACAAAGAGGATTTCCACCCAAAACATTATACTAGTAAATCAGAAGTTAGAGAAGCAGCTAAGTTTTAGTATTTACGTGTCTTTTACTTGGATTGCCATTTTTTAAATTCTATTTTGGCATCTATACAGGTCCTTCTCAATGAATTAGAATATCAGCAAAAAGTTCATTTATTTTAGTAATTCAATTCAAAAAGTGAAACTCCTATATTATATAGATTCATTACACACAGAGTGATCTATTTCCAGCATTTTTTTTTTATTTTAATGTTGAAGATTATGGCTAACAGTTAATGAAAACCTAAAATTTAGTCTCTGAAATGTTAGAATATTGGATAAAAGTTGAAGATTGTAGACTCATGGTGCCTCACTCCAATCAGCTAATCAACACAAAACACCTGCAAAGGTTTCATAAGCCTTTAAATGGTCCAAAAGTCTGGTTCAGTAGGCTCCACAATCATGGGAAGACTGCTGACTTGACAGTTGTCCAGAAGACAGTCATTGACACCCTCCACAAGGAGGGCAAGCTACAAAAGGACATTGATAAAGAAGCTGGCTGTATACAAGCATGTTAATGGAAAGTTGAGAGGAAGGAAAAAGTGTGGTAGAAAAAGGTGCACAAGCAACAGGGATAACCACAGCCTTGAAAGGATTGTCAAAAAAAGGCCATTCAAGAATCTGGGGGACCGCGGCTGGAGTCAGTGCTTCAAGAGCCACTACACACAGACGTATTCAGGACATGGGCTACAACTGTTGCATTCCTGGTGTCAAGCCACTCATGACCCATAGACAACATCAGAAGAGTCTTACATGGGCTAAAGAGAAAAAAGGACTGGTCTGTTGCTCAGTGGTCCAAAGTCCTGTTTTCAGATGAAAGTAAATCTTGCATTTCATTTGAGAATCAAGGTCCCAGAGTCTGGAGGAAGAGTGGAGAGGCATCAATCCAAGTTGCTTGTCCAGTGTGAAGTGTCCACAGTCAGTGATAGTTTGGGGTGCCATGTTATCTGCTGGTGTTGGTCCACTGTGTTATATCAAGTCCAGAGTCAATGCAGCTGTCTACCAGGAAATCTTAGAGCACTTCATTCTTCCCCCTACTGACCAGCTTCATAGAGATGCTAATTTCCTTTTCCAGCAGAACTTGGCACCTGCCCACACTGCCAAAAGTACCAATACCTGGTTTAATAACCACAGTATCACTGTGCTTGATTGGCCAGCAAACTCGCCTGACCTAAACCCCATAGAGAATCTATAGGGTGTTGGGAAGAGGAAGATGAGGCACCAGACCCAACAATCCAGATGAGCTGAAGGCCGCTATCAAAGCAACCTGGGCTTCCATAACACCTCGGCAGGGCCACAGGCTGATCGCCTCCATGCCACGCCGCAATGATGCAGTAATTCACGGAAAAGGAGCCCTGACCAAGTATTGAGTTCATATACTGTACATACCTTTCAGTAGGCCAACATTTCGGTTTTAAAAATCATTTTTGAATTTGGGCTTATATAATATTCAAATTTTCTGAGAGACAAAATTTTGGGTTTTCATTTAACTGTTAGCCATCCTCATCAACAATAACATAAAACAATGCTGGAAATGGATCACTATTGTGATCACGTTTGTGTAATGCATCTATATAATATCAGTTTCACATTTTAAATTGAATTACTGAAGTAAATTTACTTTTTTATGATATTCTAATTCATTGAGAAGGACCTGTATATTCTAGGAACTTCAGCAATAACTTCTGATTTACTAATATATGGCCATATTAAAGTTTTGGATGGAAGTCTTATCTAAGATTTTTGTGTCATTTTCTGTAATAGCTCCTGTGACCTTTTGAGGTTTCTAGTCATTACAATACAGGATCACAAACTGAACAGTGCTGCTGGCATAAATAACATAACTATACCCAGATAGGCTCAGTCTATACAGCCATACCTGGTGTTTTGTAAGAGCCGAAGATATGTTCTATAAAATGATACATAATAGTATAATATACCTGACTGAGATTAGTGATAATGAAGACAATTCTTTGTCCTTGTGAAGTATTATGATAAGCTGAATTCAAGAACAGCTTCACTTTGCATTTTTATACATTTTACATTCTAGACAATAATTGCTAGAAAAAAATTTTTTTTTATTATGGCTGGCATACACTAACTTGTAATTCTTTTTTCGTTTATTATATATCCTTTTACTTTACTTTTACATCAAAGATTTTTATTTAAAAGGCCCGCTCTAGAAAAAAAACAAAAAACTTTCCATCAGGTAGATGCTGCTCCTCCTTTTTTATTTATAGGATATTGACTTCCTGGTTGACCGGAGTCTTATGGATAGAAGTTCCCTTTAAACCATTGTATGACATGTTCTATGGCATGAAAGGCAACTTTCTTCCTGTTAATCATTGCTGTAAAATCACACCGTATATCACTCCCCAAATGTTCTTTCTCTCCTGATTTTTCTACTAAAGTGTGTTTTGAATGTGCCTGTCCCATCGACTATAGCTGATATTGTCCTCCTTCTGTGAGAGAGTGTCTTTACCCATGTGCAGTTTGAACATACTCTGAGGGGTGCAATAAAGTATCATTTTAGGGTTCCCTGGTGGAGAACCAAAAGTAATGCTGAATTCATGCAAGTCCTGTCCAGGTCAATCGTAAAGATAGAGGAATAAGGTACAGGGAATTGTGAAAAGGGGCAAATTCATTGTTATATCTTTGGTAATACCTGCTATTTCTGAACATAAACTATTCCTTTCTTTATCATTTTTCTATTCTGGAAGTTGGAATCATGAAGGCTATCCTCAAAGTTACATGACCACAGTATATTCATGTTGAACAAAACTAACTAATGTCAATATGCAGGTACTTTTAGAATTGAATACAATATTTAATTGCACTAAAATTAGTAGTCTAAGCATCAGGGTACCAAAGGATGCTCTGGTGGGCCCTAATGTACAGCAGAAGACAACACATGAACTCCTGGAAGACCCCTTTAATTTATAAACTATCCTGAGTTTCCTTTCTTGATGATCATATATTGCATCTATGAAGTACAAACCAGAGTACCACATAAAACATGTTGCAAGCAGTCCTACAACTGATTAGGTCGCGCTTATAAACCCCCCCCCCCCCCCCCAAAAAAACAAAAACACAAAAAACAAACCAGCGGAAATGTGAGTAAAACCCTTTAAATATATTAGCCCTGTTCTTTCAATAATGAAAAACTGACTTAATACGGATCCACCATATGGAAGTGTTAACGCGTCCTAATGAGCAGTTACAATGGATAATCAATGGATCTTTTTCCTACAAATTCTTTTGATATTCTGCACCAGAGACCAGACATGTTTCCTCCTCGCCTTTGGCAATGCTAATTTTTGATAAACAATATCTGAATTTGACTGATAAGCTCACAATCTTGACCCCTTTCTGCAGTATCTGGGCAATGTTTGGGTGCATTGACCCAGGTAATAGAAAATGATTAACATAAATTTGGCAGCAGGGGAAAAACCATTGCACACAAATTAAATTAACCCACAAGTCCCCAATCAAACAATTTTTACACAAGCTTTCCTTTTTGATGAAAATGGATTGGGTAGAGAATTTGGCCCAAAAAGTAACCAGAGTGCAACAATTTTTGGAAATTTGGGAAAGCTTTATTGAACTGCCTCCCATACATGTCATCTGTTTATATATCTGTTTTAACTTAACTTACCCACTTACCTATCTACCCTGAGTATATCTGCAGGCTTAGACCCAGAGCAGAGGTGTATTTCTAGGTTAGTGATCCACTTAAGAGGTTGCCTTGTCGTAGCAGATGGGCTTACGTAATTTTGTGCGCTAAGAACCTCACTTTTGTAAGTAAACGTAGCAGTAATGCAAATGTATATAGTGTATTCGATAGTTTTCGCGTTTGCAGAGTGATTTTGCAATGTTTTTTCCTTTCCATATATTGGTCTTGATGCCGAGGGTTTCTACGCACCTACTGCCTTTTTTTTTTTTTTTTTCCCCAGGTATCTCACTAATGCACTATGGTAGGCAAAGAATAGACCTACCAAATATTTCTCTATTGTAACAATGATGTTGATCAGGTTGCACAGTTCAAACACACAAGATTATTTAGGCTGAAGTTTTTGATGGTTATGTTTTCCCATCCTATTTATTTGTTTCCCCTGCTCCATCCCCACCTCCTCCTGGATAACATCGACCCTCCTGGATAAAATCCACCCTCCCATCTCTTTCCCTAGCCGAGATTGAAGCTACATGTGAACATGCTATTCTTGATCCCACAATTGAACAGATAAGGTGTTATTGATACTTACTCTATCTATCTATCCTATCTAATCTATCTATCAGACACACACACACACACACACACACACACACACACACACACACACACACACACACTCGAGTCACATTATTATGACCATCTCCTTTCGGCAGCACGTAGCCCAAGGAGGAAGTGATGTGTCGTGGGCTGGCATGGTGGGGTATAAAATGTGTGCGATAGGCTGTCTGAACAAGTTTCACTCGTTGCCATGGGTAAAAGGGGGATTATTGGCTTTTGGGCCAAGGGCATTCTGCGAAGTAGAGTGGACAAATGGCACCATTGGGAATAACCGACGTGGAAACTCTGGAGTGCCACATGCCATTGATGTGAGAGGTGAACGTCGGCTACGAAGGTGCGCGAGGGCCAAAGGACACGCTACAGTGGAGCAACTCACCATGAAAATCAACCAGGGGGCTACCAAACATGTCTAAAACAAGTGAACCCTACTGCGTATGGGGCTCCAAAGGAGACAGACTGTCACTTTCCCTAGTCTAACAAAGGTTCATCGGAAGAAAGGGCTTCAATTTGCACGGCAGTATTGGAATTGGACCACTGATGATTTCTCGCCTGACATGCCAACGTCCGAGAACAAACACTCTGCAACCATTGCTTGAAGAACAAAAGCTGGTGGCGGCAGTGTTCTGGTCTGGGGAATTTTTTTCATGGCATTCTCTGGGCCCACTCATCCATGTGGAAGGCACTCTGAATCGATTTTGGTATGAATCCATTGCTGCAGATCACGTCCACCCATACATGCTGTTTGTATTCCCTGGGGCAGATGGAATCTTCCAGCAAGACAATGCGATATGTCACTCGGCTAGAAATGTCCGACAGTGGTTGGAAGAGCATGACCAAGAATTCCAAGTACTTCCCCGGCCTCCTAATTCGCCAGCCTTGAACCCAATTGAGCATCTGTGGGACCACCTCGATCATCTTGTTCGCGCTACATCCTTCCCCATTCACCCTCTAGCAAATGTGGGATGCACTGCAGTCAGCATGGCTCCAGATGCCTGAGACAACCTACCAGCACCTTATTGAGTCATTCAGTGTGTGTGTGTGTGTGTGTGTGTATATATAGATGTGTATATATACACACTCTCTCACGTACACACATACATACATACATACATATATATATATATATATGGCGGTACATGCCAGGGACAGGCGTTCTTTGTTTGCCTCCTACCAGGAAGGTTACATTACTTGCCACTGCAAGGGTGTTTTAACTAATGGACTCCTTTTTGCCATTGCAAACTTGCTCCAACCGTTGAGTTTTTCCCTCGTGCAAGAAACGACAGCTGAGCAGGAAATTTACTGCTCCATCGATTCAACATGCTCTGAACCATAGAGCACTCCTCTCCATATGAATCGACAGCCACACTTCAAGCTCCAACTTTGGACATCACTGCTTTATTGACCTATCTCCCCTGAGGAATTGCCTGGTCAGCAGGAAACGCGTAGGGAGACCTACCTGTCGCTTTTTTACCATCCAGGAGAGGACGCAACATCATTGCTGGACACTTTGGCGTGGAGAACTACTAACCGACAAATACGGGGTAGGAGGGCAATCGCCCCATTATTCCTTTCCTCCATATGTGACCAGAAGAATTATCTAAAATTGGGAAACCTTATAAAGGCGGACTGACTATCATCTGCTGTCAACAGAATTTTCTGACAACAATTTGAAACGATGGGAAATAATTAAGTATTTGTATGCAGCATTGGCAAATGGGTTCCTCATGTTGTTTACATATTTGTTCATACCTATTTTTTTCATACTAGTAAAAGTTGTTATATTTTAGTACTCCGGATCTATTTTCTTTATTATATATATATATATATATATATATAATCCAAAAAAATTAATTAAATTATGGGCTTGACAAAGATCCCATAGAGACGGATCGAAACGTTGCCTGCCTGGGGTGAATAAACACACCACTTTTTTTCACCAATTTCCTTGGAGTGCTGCCTCTTCATTTTTTTGGATTTCATTAACAAGGGTTCCTAGCCTCAACCTAGGAGGCCTGCACCCACTGCTGTTGCTGTGCTGCTTTACTCTTTTTCTCATTATATATATATAATATATATATATATATATATATATATATATATATATATATATATATATACACTACCGTTCAAAAGTTTAGGATCATTTAGAAATGTCCTTATTTTTGAGAGAAAAGCATAGTTTTTTTCAATGAAGATAACATTCAATTAATCAGAAATACACTCTATACATTGTTAATGTGCTGAATGACTATTCTAGCTGCAAACGTCTGTTTTTTAATGCAATATCTACATAGGCCCATTTCCAGCAGAAAACACTTGGAAACTCTTGTGCAATTATGTTAGCACCGCTGTAAACCGTTTTGCTGTTTAGAGGAGCTATAAAACTGACCTTCCTTTGAGCTAGTTGAGAATCTGGAGCATTAGATTTGTGGGTTCGATTAAACTCTCAAAATGGCTAGAAAAAGAGAGTTTTCATGTGAAACTCGACAGTCTATTCTTGTTCTTAGAAATTAAGGCTATTCCATGTGAGAAATTGCCAAGAAACTGAAGATTTCCTACAACGGTGTGTACTACTCCCTTTAGAGGACAGCACAAACCGGCTCTAACTAGAGTAGAAAGAGGTGGGAGGCCCCGCTGCACAACTGAGCAACAAGACAAGTACATTAGAGTCTCTAGTTTGAGAAATAGACTCCTCACAGGTCCTCAACTGGCAGCTTCATTAAATAGTTCCCACAAAATGCCAGTGTCGACGTCTACAGTGAAGAGGCGACTCCGGGATGCTGGCCTTCAGGGCAGAGTGGCAAAGAAAACGCCATATCTGAGACTGGCTAATAAAAGGAAAAGATTAATATGGGCAAAAGCACACAGACATTGGACAGAGGAAGATTGGAAAAAAGTGTTATGGACAGACGAATCAAAGTTTGGATCACACAGAAGAACATTTGTGAGACTCAGAACAACTGAAAAGATGCTGGAAGAGTGCCTGACGCCATCTGTCAAGCATGGTGGAGGTGATGTGATGGTCTGGGGTTGCTTTGGTGCTTGTAAAGTGGGAGATTTGTACAAGGTGAAAGGGATTTTGAATAAGGAAGGCTATCACTCCATTTTGCAACGCCATGCCATACCCTGTGGACAGCGCTTGATTGGAGCCAATTTCATCCTACAACAGGACAATGACCCAAAGCACACCTCCAAATTATGCAAGAACTATTTAGGGAAGAACCAGGCATCTGGTATTCTATCTGTAATGGAGTGGCCAGCGCAGTCACCAGATCTCAACCCCATAGAGCTGTTGTGGGAGCAGCTTGACCGTATGGTACGCAAGAAGTGCATATCAAGCCAATCCAACTTGTGGGAGGGCCTTCTGGAAGCATGGGGTGAAATTTCTCCCGATTACCTCAGCAAATTAACAGCTAGAATGCCAAAGGTCTGCAATGCTGTAATTGCTGCAAATGGAGCATTCTTTGACCAAAGCAAAGTTTGAAGGAGAAAATTATTATTTCAAATAAAAATCATTATTTCTAACCTTGTCAATGTGTTGACTATATTTTCTAGTCATTTTGCAACTCATTTGACAAATATAAGTGTGAGTTTTCATGGAAAACACAAAATTGTCTGTGTGACCCCAAACTTTTGAACGGTTGTGTGTGTGTGTGTGTGTGTAATATATATATATATATATATATATATATATATATATCTATGTATGTGTATATATATATATATATATATATATGTGTATATATATATATATATATATATATAATATAGATAGATATGTTAAGATAAGAGGATAGTTAAGGAAGGATATATCTAGTTCCGTCCACAGGAGTCATGATCCAGGAAACTCGCTGGACATATATCAAATTCTCTGCATGGGTTCTTTTGCAAGCCAACATTTTGCTATGAGCAAATAAAGGATCACTTTTTATCATTTTGGAGTACTGCCATAATTTTCTTTTGAGATCTGTTGTGTATGTTTTATCTTTTTATTGTATGAATGTATGTTTGTATATATTTATGTTGAGGTTTTCTATTGCTCGTTAAAAACGGGATTTCCTTGTGTATAAATTTCATGTTTTGCTCCAAATGATTCCAGATTTGTATGCGCTCAATGTGTATTTATTATCAAATAGATATATTCAATCGAGGAAACTGTATCCTTAAGATTTTGCTACCGGGTCTGAAATAGATAAAATAACTTTTGCTGAGAATGTGATCTTACAAAATCATTTCTGTGAACTGGTTAAATGAACATGATCTTTTCCTGTCACCTTTTGTTCTAGGCTTATGGAATGTCTGCACTGCCTTTAAACTTGATTAAAGGTACGAGAAATGTACATTATGAACGTTTGGAAAACACTGAAGATATTGAAGAGGTGAATCTGGAAATTGAAAGACTTAGATCAAAGGTAATAGGCTCATGTATTCTTATTTTCCTTAAACAATTGACAGTGGTAATTTTGTATTATTCCATTGATGTTGTCCAGTAGTTAGTCATATGTATAATTCATCTTAAATGAACAAGCGCTGTAAAGATATTTAGTTAAATTATTAATTACATTTCTTTCATCTGTAACTCCGCTTCTTGTCATGTTTCTACAGGTGGTAGCACAGTTATTTATTTTTTATTTTTTTATTTTGGATCATACTTAAGTGTTTTTTTTTATTACTGCAAAAAAATATGGGCAGCATCATCAACTCGTATTTATCAGTCTCCTATTATTTTTAATGAATTAATCCAGATTTATCTATGTACAATTGCCTCATTATTTGACCATAGAAGCAATTAAAGTTTCATTTATAACTAAATTGACCGGAATATACTGTTTTCCTGTTGCATAAAGTCCTTCCCTTTCTATTGTAATAATGTTTTTGAATAGGCCATTGCCCTTGCTTGTCTATGTAGGTATTTTGAAAATAAAAAGGTGAACTATGAATAGCGCTGGTATTAACAATGAAGATTAAAAGGTGATAATAAGACTGATTTATTTGCGAATAAGAATGGCTACGCCTTTCAACACTGAACTAGTGTCTTCCTCAGGCCATAAAATATACAGGAAAAAAAGCACACCTTAAATACCGAAAAGCATTATGTGAACAGGTTCAAAAAGAACAGTCAGGAACGTAACTGCTGTATGACATCACAAAGCAGTTAAATTTCAAAGAGAATTTTACATAGAGTGTGGTATATGCACGTATATTACAAAAATTCATAAGTATTTGCAGAAAATACAAACCTAAATATATTACATTGACAGAACAGAAAATGAAAAGTGAAACATATGGCTGAGAGCGTACGTAGAGTAACAGAGATCGGTAATTAATAACAGAAATTTTGTGGTTACCTTAAGTGTTAACCGGATTGGACCTAGCTGCAGCAGCATCATAACATTACTATTGATCGCCTCATAAGTGTTGTGCCTGCAATTGCACAACTAGACTAGGTGAGCATAATACTCTCATCTCTACGTTTTTGCATCAATTTTCTTTGGTGACCTGTAAAGTATGGGAGCACGACCTATAAAATGCAAAAGAACGGACATGTTCCATAATTTTCTGAATATTTCTACGGCACAGACATCCATCCGTAGCGATACAGAAAGGTGTCCGCGGCCAATAGAACTGAATGGGTCCGTAATTGCGGATTGTATTACGGTCCGCAATTACGGAGCATTTTTATGGTCGTGTGCATGGGGCCTAAGACTACAGTTTCCATGTATAGGCATATCTCTGCATAGGAGACCATAAGACATTTTTAGTTAAGACTATTGTAGTTGCTTAATTTTAGATAGGTTGGGTCACTTAAAAAAGAGTTGGTTGCAAAGATGGACATTACCTTTTTAAGCTGCAGTTTTTGACACCAGTTTAAAAGATGTCCAGATAATGATAGCATTTGCCCCTCTTTAAGATTCTTTTGTTCAGACTGTTTTTATTGAGTTGACAAATATAACACTAAAATGTTTTGCAAATATAACTCCGTTTTTTGTAAACCTAATACAATAAGCATACTAGTAGCATATAAAATCTTTGATACTTGTATGCAATACAAAGTTTCGATACAGTAAGAACATAATTAACAAGGGAAGGTTGGAGGATGGGAGGGAAACAATCTTGTGGGAAAATATGATATTTGGGTGTGTATCAAATGAGAGCGAGACAGAATAACAAATTCTGCAAAAGGAGGCAGCTCAACATATAGGGGGAGGTCTTTTGAGACAAGATAGCCATGGTGACCAGATACGAAGAAATTTAGTTCGAGTACGTAGTTCCTAATGTACTAATTCTTCTAGCCTACAGATTTCCTGGACCTTCGAGGAGATAGATGGAGTCTAATCGGATTTCCAGAACAAGGGAATCAATAGCTTAGCAGCTGTTATAATGACTTAGCTACTTTTCTTATATTTTGGTATAAAGGAATCAGAAGGTAGCCACAGTAGAATGGTTTGTGATGAAAAGGGGACCTTAGTAGAACAAATAGCATTTATCCCATCTTTAATTTCCCGCCAATAAACTTGGATCGCAGTACACTTCCACTATATGTGAAATAAAGTACCTTCATCTCCATGACACCTCCAGGAGATATCCGATATGTTGGGATTAATTAGATGTAACCAGGAAGGTGTTTTATACCAACGTGTCATAATTTTATAAGAATTTTCTCTTGCTTTACTGCAACGTGAAAAGCTATAAAAGGGCTCATATATTATATATATATATATATATATATATATATATATATATATATATATATATATATATATATATATATATATATATATATATGCTCACTTACTTACTACACACTCACCCACGTGTGTACAAGGGCTGGTATAATAGCTGGGTTTCACCTACTTGGTCGCCCACTATTACTACCGCCTTTATAATCAGGGTCACTAGGGTTATGCCTAGTTCCCCTACCTTTTCCTTATACTAACGTCGATCTAATTGCTTCTACGGAATAGGACAGTACAATAAATACAATTGTATAGTAAATAAAGGGTAATATTTATTACTAACAATAATCACACTTGCATATAAAATACACCAAACTAAACACAGAACACAGTAACTGATCACAGTATAGTATCAGTATACCCGAATACACATAACACGTTAATATATACTGAGTATACTCACACTATACGTAGTACAGTATAAACACGGTATCCTATGTTATGCCTCCACCCACATACCTAAACATACATATGAATACAGTTACGTTACAATCCAATACACGCTCACTATTTCTGTATCACTCCCACTATTTCTGTATAACTCCCTCCTAATATAACTTTCCCTATACTCTAAGGGTTAATAGCAAGGGTTACCAGGGACAGCAGGAGGATAAAGGATAACTTAGGAAAGGGTTAAAGTAAGGAGGGGGAGAACAGAACGTGTAGCTGCTGCTACACGTGGATACTTAGCAGTCCATGTGGTACAAGTTGGTGTGGTCTCTCAGCAAGGGCCATGAGCAGGCCAGGATGGAAGAGGAGACCCTTAGTGGTGCCAGGTAGCAGGAACAAAAGAGAGTGAGCTTTGGGAACGTTTGTCCTTTTAAACATCCCCGTGCACACCTATGTGACCTCACAGGCTCATGCACGTGAAAGGGAGGGGCCTGGGCCTCATGGAATACCATTATCTAGTAGGTGAATGGGTATACACCTTTCTGGAGGGACAAATCTATATATATCTACACTCACATGTATATAGATATAAATATATAAAACACTTCCCTTTACAAAAGCCATGTTACATAGTTACATAGTTAGTACGGCTGAAAAAAGACACATGTCCATCAAGTTCAACCAAGGGAAGGGAAAAGGGAAGGAACAATTTCTACACATAGGAGCTAATATTTTTTTGTTCTAGGAAATTATCTAACCCTTTTTTAAAGCCATCTACTGTCCCTGCTGTGACCAGCTCCTGCTGTAGGCTATTCCATAGATTCACAGTTCTCACTGTAAAGAAGGCTTGTCGCCTCTGCAGCTTGAAACTTTTTTTCTCCAGACGGAGGGAGTGCCCCCTTAGTTTTTGTATGTGCCATTAATATATTTATATAAGTTAATCATGTCCCCCCTTAGTCGTCTTTTTTCAAGGCTAAATAGGTTTAATTTTTTCAATTTTTCCTCATAACTTAAATTCTCCATGCCCCTAATTAGCTTTGTTGCTCTTCTTTGTATTTTTTCCAACTCCAGGGCATCCTTTCTATGAACTGGAGCCCAGAACTGAACTGCATATTCTAGTTGAGGCCTCACTAATGCTTTGTAAAGTGGTAATATTACATCCCTGTCCCGCGAGTCCATGCCTCTTTTAATACACGACAGTATCCTGCTGGCCTTTGAAGCAGCTGATTAACACTGCATGCTGTTATTGAGTTTGATTTACAAGTACACCCAGATCCTTCTCGACAAGTGAATCCGCCAGTGTAGCTCCCCCTAGGACATATGATGCATGCAGGTTGTTGGTACCCAGATGCATAACTTTACATTTATCTACATTAAACTTCATCTGCCAAGTGGACGCCCAAACACTTAGTTTGTTTAAATCTGCTTGCAATTCATGAACATCTTCCATAGTCTAAACTATATTACATAGCTTGGTGTCATCTGCAAAAATAGAAATAGTGCTATTAATCCCATCCTCTATATCATTAATAAATAAGTTGAATAATAGTGGTCCCAGCACTGAACCCTGGGGTACACCACTTATAACCGGTGACCATTCAGAGAAGGAATCATTGACCACAACTCTCTGGATACGGTCCTTGAGCCAATTCTCAATCCAATTACAAACTATATTTTCTAAACCTATAGTCCTTAATTTACCCATTAGGCGTCTATGGGGGACAGTGTCAAATGCCTTTGCAAAGTCCAAAAACACTAAATCCACAGCGGCCCCTCTGTCTAGACTTCTGCTCACCTCTTCATAAAAACAGATTAGGTTAGTTTGACAACTTCTGTCCTTAGTAAAACCGTGCTGGCTGTCACTTATAATGCTATTTATTGTCACATAATCCTGTATATAGTCCCTCAATAGCCCCTCAAACATTTTCCCCACGATGGATGTTAAGCTTACTGGTCTATAATTACCTGGGGAAGACCTAGAGCCCTTTTTGAAAATAGGCACCACATTTGCGCTGTGCCAGTCCCTTGGCACTATACCAGTCACTAGAGATTCTCTGAATATTATGAAAAGGGGGACAGAAATAACTGAACTAAGCTCTTTAAGAATTCTAGGGTGTAACCCATCTGGTCCCGGGGCCTTGTGCACATTTATTTTATTTAATTTAGCTTGGACCATCTCTACATTCATCCAATTCAGTATATCAACTGATATATTAACAGCACTGGCACCGGCTACATCAGCTGCTCTTTCTTCAGTTGTATATACAGAGCTAAAGAACCCATTTAGTAACTCTGCCTTCTCTTGATCCCCTGTGATCAACTCCCCATTACCATTATCTAGGGGTCCTACATGTTCAGACTTTGGCTTTTTAGCATTTATATACTTGAAGAATTTTTTTGGATTTGTTTTACTATCCTTGGCTACCTGCCTTTCATTTTGTATTTTTGCTAATTTTATTACATTTTTACAGATTTTATTAAGCGCTTTATATTTTACAAAGGCTACAGCTGTACCCTCAGATTTGTATTTTTTAAATGCCCTTTTTTTGTCATGTATTGCCCCTTTCACAGAAGGTGTAAGCCATGTGGGGTTTAATTTGAGTCATTTATACTTGTTACCTATAGGAATAAATTTTGCACTATAATTACCCAAAGTAGATTTGAAAATCTCCCATTTATCATTTGTCCCATTATTTGACATTAGTTCTTCCCAGTCTATATCCTGAATTGCCGCCCTCATCCTGGGAAAATTGGCTTTCTTAAAATTAAATGTTTTTGCCCTCCCAGCCTGCGTTTGTTTTTTACAGTATAGGTAAAATATAACTATATTGTGATCACTGTTACCGAGGTTTTCACGAACATTGACATTCCCAACAAGATCTGCATTATTAGAAATGACCAGATCCAACAGAGCTTCACCTCTAGTCGGGTCTTCCACAAGCTGGCCCATAAAATTTTCCTGCAACAGGTTGAGGAAATGTCTCCCCTTTGCAGTTGAAGCTGAACCATGACACCAATTAATATCCCGGAAATTAAAATCTCCCATTATCACTACAGTACCAGCCTGTGCAGCCCGCTCCATCTGTTTATATAGCTGAACATCCATCTCCTCAGTTATATTGGGGGGTCTATAGATTACACCAAAAGTAATTTTTTCAGTGTTTACCTCCCTTTCTAGTTCCACCCACAAGGTTTCAACCTCCTCACAGTCTTCACCCACTATTGTCTTTTTTACACTCGCCTTCATATCATTTCTCACATACAGACATACACCACCACCTTTCCTATTTGTCCTGTCTTTCCGAAAAAGTGTAAAACCCTGTAGATTTACAGCCCAGTCATGTGAAGAGTCCAGCCATGTTTCAGCAACACCAACTATATCTATATTTTCTTCCAGTATCAAGGCCTCCAGCTCCCCCATTTTGCTTGCTAGACTTCTGGCATTTGTGAACATACACTTTAACTTGTCAGTTTTTCACTTTTATTATCAGAAATGTGATTTGACATTAATCGGGCCTTTTTATTTACACTGAAGTTTTGTAACGAAAGGATCTCCTTATCTTGTTGTCTAGTCCTCTCCCCACATTCTGTTTCTCCCCCCACCAATATAGTCTGACCCCTCTCTAACCTGGCTACCCCTTTTTTTTCTACATTGACCTCCCTCCTCAGCCCTAGTTTAAATACTCCGCCACCCCAGCTAGAATTCTCTCCCCCAGCACAGCGGACCCCCTTCCATTTAGGTGCAAATCATCTGCAGAATACAGTTTGTACCCCAATGAAAAGTCAGCCCAGTGCTCTAGGAACCCAAATACTTCTCCTCTACACCAAGACTTCAGCCATGCATTTAACTCCCTGAGCTCCCGCTGTCTTTCCTGTGATGCGCATGGCACAGGCAGTATTCCTGAGAATACTACTTTGGAGGTCCTTCTCTTCAGCTTGTAGCCTAGTTCTTTAAAATTATTCTTAAGGCTCCTCCACCTACCATTTATTCTGTCGTTGGTACCGACATGGACCACGACAGCTGGATCATCACCAGCCCCTCCCAGCAATTTGTCCACCCGTTCCACCACATGCCGAACCCTGGCACCAGGGAGACAGCAAACCATTCGGTTGAGGTGGTCTTGGCGACAAATTATTCTATCCGTCTTCCTGATTATAGAATCCCCTACGACTATCAATTGTCTTGGCTTACCTGCTTTACCATCCCGCCGACTACTAGCTGGGCTGTTCTCCCGGCGGTTAGGGAGATCAGTATCCACTAGGGCTGCCATTTCTGAGACTGACACCCTCGCATCATCACCCAACTTGGCAATTTTGCCTGGAATGTCAGAAACCGGATCGGCCTTCCTTTTCTTTGACCCCTTTCTACTGCCCCTAACTACATTAACCCAGCTACTTACCTGATCCTGCTCACCCATGTCTTCACCCTCCAGTTGTAACCCACTAACTGCATGCTCCGTGAGCAGCAAGCTCAGCTCAAGATTGTCTATCCTCCTCAGTGTTGCATTCTGCTCCTCCAGATCTCTAATACGAGCTTCCAGGTGAACAACATGCTCACATCTGCCACAGAGATATTCACCCTGGAACTCCGGCTCCAGTCGTGCATACATATGGCAAACTGTGCACTGAAGAAAACCTCCAATCTTGCTATCCATTATCCAAGTTACAAAAAAAACAGCGAACAGGTGTTAATCAAAAAGAAAAAGAAGTAGAAGAGCACTTACTTGGGCTTTAACTCCTCTTTTCAGCTCCGGTTTTTGGAACTCCACTTGATCTACAAACCACTTGTTTTTCAAGCCACAGAGCAGGCTCTACAGAGTACTGAGGCCTGATTTATAGCACCTGGTACCAGCTAACCCCTCCCCCTTACTCAGCTACTCAGGAAGGAAACTGCAAGGGAAAAATGGTTTTAAATAATGTCACTTTTGCAAACTTTGTAGCAAGCAAGCAATCAATACATATATCACATACAATGGCCCCCCACTTTGTCATACACAACACAGTAAATCAATCCATGTGAGTGTTTCAAAATAATTTGGGATCTTCATCTGAGAATGATATTTGTAAGTCCCTTTCCCACATAGAATGAAGATCCATCTTATCGACCCTCCATAGAGACAATAAAAAGTCGTACATGTTGGACGGTACACCTTTCCGGGTAACCCACTCCTTTTTTAATTGATTTTCAAAATTCGATAAGGAATTTGGGTCGGAGAACATGGTGGCATACTTAACACATCCCTTGGAAGTCATGTATTTGTATAAAGTCTTAAGACCAAACCCGTCTTTCTAAGTAATAAAGGTAAGTATGTTTGGGTGTCTGTGTCAAAAAATGCAGAAAGTGTAGTATCTTTCAGGAGATTCCAAAAGGATGGCTGAGGATGTCTCTTAGGGTCTATCAGAAATGGTAAAAGGTTAGGAGACAATAATGGGTCATTTTTGGAAAGCAGGGGACAGGAAATATTAATATCTTGCCAGACTTCATAGTACCTTTTGAGTAAGACACTAAAGCGTTTGGAGAGAAGGGTTTTAGACCCCGTAAATCCAGTTTGTCCTCCAGTGCCAAGAGATCTCTCTCTCTAAGTTTGTAAATAAAGAAGAATGATCTGAATCATCTATTACGGTCTTCCATATAGTCAGATGATTTGCCCTATAATAAGTGTTAAGATCAGGGACACCCAGGCCCCCATATCTGGGTTTGTGAATAAGAAGCTGATATTTCAGTCGAGGACGAGATTTGTTCCATAGGAACAAGGAGAACAATTTCCTGGCTTTATAAATAAATGATCTGGGCAGCCATATATGCAAAGCTTGTAATAAGTACAAAAACGTAGGATTTATACAAGTTAGGAGGAGGTTTTTGTGCCTCATCCAGGTCATAAATGGGATCTTGAGGTCCTTTTAATTGTTTCTAAACAGTTGTGAGTAGAGGCAAATCATTAAAAGAGAATAGATGCAAGGGATCTTTAGTAAGACTAATGCCAAGGTATGAAAATCCATCTTCTAACAAGTGGAAAGGGGTGGTAGACTTAAGGTGGTTAGCAACTGAACCTGAGATAGATATACCTAGCATCTCCAACTTCTCAAAGTTAATCTTGAAATTTTGAGAATTCCCCGAAAAGAGCTAAATAGATCTACAAAGTAGGGAATGGAGGTTAATGGGTTAGTAGTCCATATTAATGTCATCCACAAAAGCGGCAGTTATATGTAAGTGGGAACCTATATTTATTCCTTGTATGCAAGGATCTTGTCTAATTCGTTGAATTAGAGTCTCCATGACCAGGATAAACCAAGTGGGTGGCGAGTGCCGTTACAAATATTAAAACATTTAGATAACGAGCTGTTAACTTTAATCTTCGCACTAGGATGTTTATATAGTGAGAAAATAGCCTGAATAAATAAATTGCGGTATGCCAAATTTCCGCAATGTGGCATCTAAATACGAATAACTGACCCTATCGAAAGCCTTCTCGGCGTCGGTGCCGAGAACAACTAATGGGATCCATTGAGATTTAGCACATTCAATTAGGCGAATCACCAAACAAGTGTTGTTTTTACCCTATCTACCCATGACGAAACCTGTCTTTTCCTAGCCTATCAACTTAGGGAGCAGGTGTCCCATTCTTACAGCCAGTGCCTTTGCCCACCATTTTAAATCTGCATCTAAGAGAGAAATTGGCCTGTAACTACTACACAAAGAAGAATCTTTACCCTCTTTTGGTAGAATCATAATGTGAGCTTCAAGAGCTTGTTTCAGGAGAATATCTCCATTAAGAAGAGAATTACATAGGGAGGTGAAATGTGGGAGTAAGATATTTTTAAAGGTTTCATAGTACCCAATTGTGAGGCCGTCTGGACCACGGCTCTGATGGTATAGAATGTAGGACTTCTTCAATTTCTTTTTATATAAATAGGCATGTAAGAGAGGTCAACACTTCCTTGTCTAAAGTAGGGAGGTTAATGGAGAAAGTCTGAAAGAAGGAAAGTCTTATTCGGGACTTGAGAGTTGGGGAATTTGGATGTCTGTAGGTTATATAGGTTCTGATAGTACTCATGAAAGGCCTCGGCAATATGAGTGGTCTGCCGTGTCAATCTTCCACTAGCTGTCTTAATCGAAAATATAATCCGAACTATTATAGATATTGTGTGTAGGAGAAAAATAAGTTCACTCTTTATCTAATGGATGTAACATTCTCCAAACATCTATCAAATACAAAGAATGTAAAGTTCTACGGAGCTTAGCCAAAGACTTATGTGATGTATGCTGGGATCCCGTCATGTCCAATATCAGATTGAGTGGTGAATTAAAAACACCTCCCATCAACAATACCCCTTCTTTATAATTGCGTAAAGTATTCATTAGAGTCCGAATGAGCCACGTAACTTGATTCACATTAGGAGAGTATAAATTAGCAATAGTGTAGGTTACCGTACCTATTTTCCCTTTTAATAAATAGGAATCTCCCATCTGGGTTCTTTTTCTTTGAGATAAGCGAGAAGGGTGTATGTAGGGTTTGCTGTTACAGGGCTGGGAGATGGTGGGGTTCACTGGCTAGTGTCACCCACTATTACTACCTCCTTTATAATCAGGGTCACTAGGGTTATGCCTAGCTTCCCTACCTTTCTCTTTTATTAACGTTAGTCTACTTTCTTTGCTATTAAGTGTATACGACTGCATAGTAAATGAAGTGTAATATTTATTAACACAAACCGTAGTCACATTTAGATATAAAATACACCAAACACAGTAAATAATCACAGTATAGTATCAGTGCATCCCAACACACAGAGCAACTTAATATGTGTTGAATACACTGACACTACACTGCACAGTATAAACAAGGTATTGCAATCCTAATCTACACCACCACCCTTCTACCTAAACATACTTCACAATATAGCATCAGCATATTAACTACACGTGCCATAGTACCAGAACAATGTATTACAATACTATACGAACACCCACCCACTTAACTAACATACATACATGTTAGTGTTACTCATGCTTACTTCTGTGACCCACACCCACCTGGCTCTAACTTTCCCTATACACTCAAGGGGTTAAATACCAGGGGAAATCTGTAGACCAGGGAAAGTAGGGTTATTAGGGAGAAGGGTAGGATAGGGGGGAAGAGAGAGGGGGAATGCTTAGCACATGTGGTCTTAGGTTAGTCAGTCAGGAACAGAGAGTTGGTGTCTGGCCAGGAAGCTGGAGCAAGCTCAAGAGGGAGAAGTGTGGGACAGCTTGTCTTTTTAAAACCTCCCATGCACTTCTGTATGACATCACATGCTCAGCCACATCCAAGTGGGAGGGAGGCCATGGAACTATTTATGCCCCCCCAATGGAATCTCATTACCTGGCGAGGGGGGGCAAGCAGTGGGAATCTTTTGCTCCCTCCAGAATCTCGAGGGGGAAGGGAGGTAAGTTAATCAGTGGGGATGTCCTGTCGTACACGAGTGCATCACATGACTCATCCCCAATTACCTCTCTGGTCCCTGCAGAGTATGGAGACAGGAGATCAAAGGCAGTATCTCCTGTCTCACTCTCTGCTAATCAAATCGGGACAATGACTAATTGTCATTGTCTTCTTTGTGCAGACTCCCACAACTAGGTTTCTACAGACCTGGGTCCTGAGACATCAAGATATGTATATATATAGTGAGAATGCATTTGATGTGTCCACTGTCCCCCCCCCCCCCTCCCCCAGAGGGCAGAGTAGGGAAGGAGAGAACAAGCCATGTTTTTGCAAATAACCAAACACAAAATTTACAGAGGAGAACGTATGTAAGAATGTAAAGCGAGATCATACTCTCAATGAGCTAAGTGGATCAATGAGGGGGGGTTACAATGAATTATGGAGGTTGACCAAGGATGTGACAACCATGACTACAACCCAACAATTAAGAAAAAAGTGCAGAGCAGTTCAAGTAGTACAGATGTATAATATAAAGAAAGTGTAAACGAGCAAAGCAGTATGTATTACCCTTTCTGCAACAAATGCAAAAAACAATCCAGTAGGTAGGGCCATCGGCACAGCCCTTAGTGCATTTTTTCTTTCTTTTGGGAGATCGACGGTTAGCAGCTATAATCCAGGGTTCAGGATAGGTACTGCCGGTAATTGTGCCATCGGTAGCCATGAAGGAATATTTATCACTTGTAGAACCAGAACGTCCCATGCAGTTTGAAGGTCTTCTGGTTTTCTAATGATGAGTTGTTTGCCATCTTTGGATACCGCCAAACCAAAGGCGTACAGCCATCGAAAAGGGATATTATTAGCTCTCAAAGAATCCAGAAGCAGTTTTAATATCTTGGGTTTAGCAAGGGTTGACGAAGCGAAGTCCTGAAACAGGAGTATGGGGGTACCTTTGTATTGAACATCATCAGAGTCTCTTGCTGCTTTCAGGATTGCTGCAGTGTCCACATAGCTAAGGAGACCACATATCACATCCTTAGGGGGATCATTAGAACGGAGTTTAGCCCTGCGAGCACGATGGATCCTCTCAATTGTAATAACTCCTGCTCTGGAAGCACAGTGAAGATTACTTGTGCAAGTTCAGGTAAGCCCTTGGTGGGCTATAGATTCAGGGAGGCTGCGGATCTGAAAGTTTTTGCGGCGGCTCCTATTTGCCTGATCCTTCACCTGTAGTAATGCCATATTGATATGGTCTTGCTGAATACGAAGGGATTCTTGTACAGTTGCCCCAAACTGGACAACTGCAGTGTGTGCAGTCTCAAGCGCATCCACCCTGTTTCCAATATGGTGGATTTCGGCTTTTATTTCAGCCTAGTCTTTGGCAATAGGATCGAGCGCCTTAAATAGAATTCTCCTGATAAAGCCTCGGGAACTTGGGATATGAGAAGACTCACCCCCTGCATCTGAGCGGTCGTCTGTGCTTCCAGCGTCTGAGTCTTCAGTAGCGTGACCGCATGTCTGGTCCGGCGCCATCTTGGCAGAGCGCACCAAGGAGGAATCCATGTTCCTTTTCAGGAATTTGTCAATGTTGGCTTGAGTTTTACCCGGTTTCGGCGGGCCAGTTTGATCTTTAATCTGTTCCTTTGCGGTCTTCACCATTGTCGTGCACACTGTCCCGCTGTGAGCAAGGGTGTAGTCAGGTTGTGCAGGGAGCTTAGAATCAAGCTACCTTCACAGCTTGCGGTCCAGCTCCAACCCAAACGTTAAGATTTTTGTCACTCTGAATGGTTTCTGATCTTTGAACCTTATGTAATATTGGTTAACAGTGGTAAACTTAGTAACCTATAGATATGTGATAAATGTTAGATTGGTGGTGGATCAACTGCCAGGACTTCCACTGATTAACTAGAATGGGTAACCCCACTCTTTCTCCTATGGACTGCTACAGTGGAGAGAAGTTGTGTGTAGCAGTGGCCGAGCATGCGTACCGCCTGCTCCATACAAGATGCAAAAATTGTGTACTGACCTGGCTGTTTCCTCATGTCCTATAGACCTACATACTCGGCCCCCACTCCACACAACTCCTACTCATTGTGGCTGTCCACATGAGGAATAAGGAGGCCAGTGGTTTACCAATTGTATCCATCGGTGGGGTCCCATCAGTAGAGCCCACACGACCATTTATTATCAGATATATGAATAGGTTACAAATGTTAATAGTGGAAAAACCCTTTCAAGAAGCCCAAATGTCTGCCATGTAAAAAAAATAAGGAACTCTCCTATTTAGCAGATATTCTTACAAACAAACAATTTCTATAGTTTAACATCCGTTTTTGTTAGGCAATTATTCAGACATTTTAGCCTACTTGTTTTGTGGATCAGTTGTAAAAATTAAGATGCATTATTAGCAATCAGTCGTCATCAAACATACTTATTACTGCGACTTAGCTCAGTTGGAGAAGCAGTAAATAAATACTTACAATCACAATACATAGCATAAAGGTATGACATACTGTGCAGGCTAACCTACTGTACATATCATGCAACATGCTACACTAACACTCCATTCTCACATTAACCAATGTCTAACAACAAAGTATTACAGACCAGTGATAGTGGGAAAGAGGGGATAGGGAGGGGAAATCACAGGCATGAAGCTTTACTGAGAACCAACACACAATAAGTGAAAGTGGGAAGGAGACGTCCGGGCTGTCCCAGATGGAATAGTCTCTCAGCAGGCTGTGGACCAGCCTTCGGCAGTCCTGGACGGACACTCTCTCGTTACGCAAAACTAGGAGATTCCTGGCAAACCATATAGCGTCCTCAAAACCGTTCATAAGGTGCCAGGCCTCCTGGATTGCCCCAACAGTGTGAATCCCAGGAAATAGTTGATAAAGTACCGAGTGGTACGACAGGCTGTTCCTGGGAACGGAGTCTGAGTTTGTGTTCCAAAACATTCAACAGGCCCCGTGCAAAGGGGCACTCCCAGAAAAGGTGCAAAGATGTTTCCTCCGTAAAGGGGCACCTGGAGCCGTTTCGGGTCTTACACACGTTGCGGGCATTCATAAATAACCTAAGAGGCAGTTCTGTCTGGATGGCCATTCGTGAAATGTCAGTCTGCCCATTGGTCAATTTGCCGGACGACACATTTGCCAACAGTGTCCATCGTCTCGGCAGGGAGCCCTAGAAAAGATTCCGAACTAGCCCTTTGCTCTGATGAGCTTCAGAAGTTCCACTGGTGTTCCTAGCGACTTCAAGGTATTTGTCCCAAACTGTTTGAGGGTTTCCCTAAGGTTTATTTTAATGTGAAATTATGTTCCTCTCGAATCGCTGTGATTCTGCACACTACACTTGTATGTAGTTGTGAAGATTGGCATAAGCTGGGACTAGAGTATTCTGCTGCTTTTAAAAAAAAAAAAAAAAAAAAAATTGGAATTTTGTAGATTTACCACTGTTGCAAGTCTTCTGCATTCGGAGATCAAGTTGGCACAGTGATCTAGTGAAGTCCTATACACTTGGAAAGGGCTAAATAGTTACAGTATAAATGTGGGCAACAAAATTTAATCGCCGTTGACTTAGTAAGGCTTTCTGACAGCAATCAAGAGAAATAGACTATATTGTATAAATGAAAACAAAACTTAGAGTTTTCAGCCAGTTCTTTATAGATTTGAAATTGCATGTGTGCAGCTAGTATTTCTAATGATTGTAGTATACACCTGTATTTGTTCAGGTAATACTACCCTTATGGAATTTTGGACTTGTAATGGGTTCCTTCCAGTTTGCTTTTTTTTTTCCTGCGGAGGAAACCGATTAAGACCTTGGAGACATAACTAATTCTCAGTTTTTCATCTTAGGGTTTCACCTTGCCTTCCAAAGGCAATAACTTTTTTTATAATTTTTTGGTTGACATAGACCTATGAGGACTTTTTTTTTTTTTTTTTACTGGATGAGTTGGTTTTAATGGTGCCATTTAATGTACCATATAATTTACTGGGAAATTGAAAAAAAATATTTGTGGGGTGAGATGGGCTTAATATATTTATTCTGCCATTGTTTTTTGGGTTTTGTTTTTGTTGTTCACCGTGCAATAAAAAAATGACATGTTAACTCTCTTTTGCATGTTGATACGATTTACGGCGATTCCAAATTTTATATATTTTTTTTCAATTTTTTTTTTACCACCTTTACAAAGGAAAAACTTCAAAAAATTTTGTTTTTTGTCGCCATATTCAGAGAGCCATAACTTTTTCAGTCGATTGAGTAGTTTGAGGGCTTGTTTTTAGTGGTACATGTGACTTCTTGATTACTTTTTATTTCATTATTTTTACAGCATTTACCGTGCGGGCTAAATAATGTTATATTAGAATAGTTTGGACTTTTTTGCGTATACTGAGATACCAGTTATGTTAAATATATATATATATATATATATATATATATATATATATATATATTTTTTTTTTTTTTGTCTTACTTTTTTTAACTAGTCCCCCTATAGGGGACTTGTACCAGCAATCATTGGATCACTTGCACACTATACTACAATAACTATTTATCTAAGGCTATGTTCACATCTGCGTTCGGTATTCCCTTCTGCTTAGTCAGAGGAGCAGAACAAGGAAATAACCGTAAGCGCCATTTCCGTTGCACCACGGACACCACTGGTCGAATCCATTGACTTTAATGGTTTTCTGTCGGGTCTCCGTGGTTTTACTGGGAAAAAAAGGGCATTTTTGGTGGAATCTGCAACAGAGGCCCCTAACAGCCTCTAACACCGATTTGAACAAGGGCTAATCTGTTTTTCTAACTATTTTTGTATACACTGCTGTAAATTTTTATCTTGGTATAAATGCTTGATTTAAATAGATGTCTCATTTTCTGTTCTGCAGTATTCCATTTATAAAAGCAAAAAAAAAACTTGCTTTGGTATTTGATGTATTATTTATTTTAATCTTAGTGCCGAGATGGAAGACCACTATCGAGTAAGGACAGAAAAAAACTCTATAAACTTCAAGAACAATTTAGAACATTGCAAAGGAAAGAGAGGCATCTTGAATCTCGTGAAATAAGTGGCTGGACGAAATGTTGTAGTATTATGCGACCATTTAAGGTAAAACATTTATAAATTGAATGCATCCTTTCAGTGCCTATCTAATCAGATCAGTCCCAATTAGCATTTGATATTGCTAAAATAAATCAACAAGCCAATGCATACAACGTTTATTGTAAGCCTCTTTTTTTTTTTTCTGTTTTGAGGTTTACGTTATTCCCGATTCTAACAAGTTTAGTTAAAAAATACAGATACTCCACCTAAATGTTGTTTTTATTTTGTTAGAGGGACATAGTCATGTGAAAAATATTTTAATCGATGTGGCTCCTTCTTCCTAGACCCCCATCGCTACTGATAGCCAGGGATTCAATTTGCAGAATGCAAAGCTGCTCTCCATTTAAAATAACTATAAAACTGTTTCTATAAAGAGTGGCTGCGCATACAGTATGTGACAATGTCTCCCACTGAGGACAAGGACTCGTGACCCTTGTTCCACAGCCAGCCTTTTTACGCAATATAATCACGATACCAGATGCTGCGCATTTGCAGGTAGTTTTTGTCTATTCTATTTCAACTTTTTTTACCTACACCACACATATACATTATGGTTTCCATAGAGAATAGTTGTGGTAAGAATAAATTCCAGTTGGTGCACAATTTTCCATTAAATGCCTATATGTTACCAGTGATGATCCAACTTGTTCATTATAGAATAGAAATGTATAAACCCCTTATTTTTATTTTAGTTTGGTCACATGATGCATAATTACCAATTTCCATTGTTCACCTGCCCACCAATACTTGTGTAGTAATACGAAAGTAATATTATGTTGTGGAACCTGACGTTTCCTTGCATGTCATGAAGAGTACGTCATTCGCTGCTGCAGTGTAGAAACCATACTGTAACAATGAATACATTTACATTATGCAGATGAGGAACACATATAAACCGTGTTTTATTGTTTTTGTATTAATTTCCTAACATTTTACCAATACAATTCTAGCATTTTAGCATAGTTTATCACCTTCCATCAAACAAGGTATACTATATCTACAATGCTTTTTATTTTCCAATTTAAGGTTCTTCATTTATATACAATACTTATTTCATATTTGGTTTCAAGCACTCGGGGTCTTTTAAGAGGGTACATGTTGTTACTAAGAGAATTGTGAGATTTCCAGCATATTTTCCATGTGTTTTATATGCTATTTATAGGTGTCGTGTTATTTACTGATTTCTGGCATTGTTAACACTGGGTTATTGTCCTATTAGAAGTAATAAAGTGTCTAATTGGTTCTAATTATTTTAGTTTTGACTTGAAGTAATAATGTTTTGTTTTGTTTTCTTTGTGCTTTCTTACAGATTATTTGGGGCATATTCCTTATTCTTGTGGCCCTTTTGATCATAGTATCACTTTTTCTTTCTAAGTAAGTACACAATACTTTTTTTTGTTTTGACAACTGTTATTTATTGTGACAATTTTTATTGGCACTCGAGAAGGAAAAATGAACAATTTTACAATAGAATTGCAATAAAACAGCAAAAAATGTTTGATACAATTAGTGTAACATCTCTAAAATATAAGAAACCTGAGTGACCAGTGTTTAAAGATACTATTAAGAAAAAAGACAATCCACAGAATAAGACACAGGTCAAGAATCCAAAAGGATGTTTGGGTTGGGACTACCCTAAGGGGGGAAAAGGGGCAAGGGGAGGGTTTAGGTGGATCTGGATTTGCTACTAGGACCCTTTCTACTTTTAAATGAATCCACCCTAGTGAGTCAGACAGGTTGATGCTCATTACCGGTTCACAGCACTCCATGCATCAAGTGTTGCTAGACATGCTATGACTGGGAGAGTAGAAACTATTGTTGACATCAACATGCACTCAACAGTCCTTTCTGCTCGGTGGAGCTGCTGTCAAGTGTTTTATTGTTTACTAAAGATATTTACCTGAATACCAACAGTTTTACTCTGAATAAACTGCCGATTCACATTCTATTAAAGTTTGCTGAACGTGCCAATTTTAGCAGGTTTAGACGACGAGCTAAAGTGTATGGTGATAAACTAATGGCAGTTGGCAGTAGATAATTCCCCTCTCCCTATTGAAATAAATATGTAATTTCAGCTGGACATACGTGATTAGGGGGTTTGAGAGAGAGCTGTCAGTATTAACAGCTTTAGCCCCCTAGTTCACAGAAGAACTGTGTTGCCACTGACCTTTTATATAACAAAATCTTCACTTTAAAGAGGCTCTGTCACCACATTATAAGTGCCCTATCTCCTAGGTAAGGAGATCGGCGCTATAATGTAGGTGACAGTAATGCTTTTTATTTAAAAAAAACGATCTATTTTTACCACTTTATTAGCGTTTTTAGATTTATGCTAATGATTTGCTTAATGCCCAAGTGGGTGTATTTTTACTTCAGACCAAGTGGGCGTTGTACAGGGGAGTGTATGATGCTGACCAATCAGCATCATGCACTCCTCCCTCATTTACACATCGCATAGGGATCCTGTTAGATCCTTATGTGCTGTCTTATACCAACACATTAACAATACTGAAGTGTTTGCACAGTGAATAGACATTCCACGGGATATCTATTCACAATCTCTGCACTTCGTTACTCCGTCTGTGGTAGTTACAGCAGAGGAAGCGTGATCTCGCGAGATTACGCGGTAAATGACAGGTTACAACGAGATTACGCGTCCTCTGCTACCACAGAAACAGTAACGAAGTGCAGGGATTGTGAATAGACATCCCGTGGAATGTCTATTCACTGTCTAAACACTTCAGTATTGTTAATGTGTTAGTATAAGACAGCACATAGCGATCTAACAGGATCCCTATGTGCTGTGTAAATGAATGGAGAGGAGTGCATGATGCTGATTGGTCAGTGTCATACATTCCTCTGTACAACGCCCACTTGGTCTAAAGTAAAAATACGCCCACTTGGGCATTAAGCAACTCATTAGCATAAATCTAAAAATGCTAATAAAGTGGTAAAAATAGATCGTTTTTTTTAAATAAAAAGCATTACTGTCACCTACATTATAGCGCTGATCTCCTTACCTAGGAGATAGGGCACTTATAATGTGGTGACAGAGCCTCTTTAAAGTGAAGATTTTGTTATATAAAAGGTCAGGTTCTTCTGTGAACTAGGGGGCTAAAGCTGTTAATACTGACAGCTCTCTCTCAAACCCCCTAATCACGTTTGTCCAGCTGAAAGTACATATTTATTTCAATAGGGAGAGGGTAAAAATAGATAGTTTATTTAAATAAAAAGCACTGCTGTCACCTACATTATAGCGCCAATCTCCTTATATAGGAGATAGCGCACTTATAATGTGGTGACAGAGCCTCTTTAAATAATATAGCAAATTCCTCAAAAACATGGTTCAATTGGGCCAAGTGCATTTTGCATTAGTGTTCAGACATGTATTTTTTTAGTCTAACAAATAATTCAGTAAATTGTTCTCCTTTCATAGAAGGGTCTCTGGATGTAGCCATACTTCTTCTTTATTACCACTGTCAACCTGCCAATATGGTCATGCCATTTGCTGTTCATGGCTCCTTCTTTTAGTACTGAAAAGGCTTTAGCGAATCTGGCAATGATGTGATTATGAAATTGTATTTTGTTTCCCGTCCTAAACTCGCTGCAAATCCTCCTTCCTCATTTGTATAAATGGAACTGTGATTAGGATGCAAAATTGCCTACTCAGGAAAAAAAAGAATCTTGATTTACATGCTGCATTATGTCTATTTCCTCTTGCAGATCTATTGTAGAGTTTTGGTTTTAGTTGACAGCACGAAACCACAATGTTGGCTTAAAAGTCTAGTCCGTAACTCTCATTACCGTTCTAATTCGGACTAGTGTATTAGTTGTAGGTATTTGACTTTGCAGGTAGCTAGTTCTTAAAATGATTATAAACTCATAAACCATCCTCCACAAAAAATTGTAAAACAATACACACGTGTTACGTGTAATAGGCATGGAAATTGCCCTCATGCAAAATTGTCAGCTCTTAATTATTTTTTTTTACAGTTTCTTCATTCATTGGGGACTAGGCAAATGAAAAGAAGAGTTGTTCTATAGTGCATCATTGATTTTGGTTTCATCTTGGGTTGGCAGAGGGAAGCTCTGTTTTACACCATTGTTACCCCCATTATTTCTCTGTTATATTTCTGATGAAAATATAAATTAAGAATTTACAAAAAAAAAAGTCAAAAAAAGTAGTTGCCTGTAGGCACCCATCAGAATCCAGATCTCTTTCTAAGGCTCTTTACAAAATGAAGGCATCATCCTCACTGTAGCACTATTTTGATAAATCTAC
Source organism: Rhinoderma darwinii (assembly GCF_050947455.1). Taxonomy (NCBI): domain Eukaryota; kingdom Metazoa; phylum Chordata; class Amphibia; order Anura; family Rhinodermatidae; genus Rhinoderma; species Rhinoderma darwinii. The sequence continues at coordinate 190,463,037 of NC_134690.1, read as the reverse complement.
GCAACTGTGTTTTCTACAGCTGCCAGATAACCAGCTCTGTGTCCAAACACTAAATGAAGCAGCTCTGTCTTTCTCGCTCAGCAAAGGAAATCTGACCATGGTCTAAAACCGTTTCTCAATTTTTAGATTTTTCTACTGCGCTACAGAAAAAAAAAACAACGTAAACTTCAGAAAACTGAAGCATTGAAATCCATGGTAATGCAAACAGAAGTGAAAGTTTCCATTCAGGTTTCCGTTCATTCGTGAACAGGCCCTTATAATCCGTTTGTATCCATTCTACATTGACACCAATGATAATAATTAACCATTGGTTAGACATCCATTATTTGAAAGCAGAAAAAGTCCTGTACTCTGCACTTTTATATCCGTCGCAGAAAACGGATGAGTAACATAACAGGAGCTTATGAATGCAATTAAAAATCCCATTGATTTCAGTGGTATTTTTAACGGATCCATTTTTTATCCTTATTCTGATCTAAAAACGGATCAGAGTAACAGATTATACAAAACAAGTGGGAACTTAGCCTTAAAATATGTTCACTAGTGAGAGACTAGACATGGACCACAAATCCACAATATATACGTTGATCTATATCTGCTAGGCAAAATTTATAAACATTCACATGAGGTTCTTTGTTAACATTTTGATCAAATTGTATATAAGCCCACTTGCCACTTCACGGAGACCTCTTTAAAGTGGGTCCCTACTCTATCGGTTGCAGCTCCGCATGGCGGCCACTGCAGCACCGCTCCTGCAGAGGGAGCAACGCAGATTCCCAAAAGAACCCATGTTGTCAGGCCATGACAAGCCTCCTTGGCTCTGGGCCGTGCCCCCCCCCCCCCACAAGTGCCGCACTACAGCAACAGATACCAGCCCACAGTACCACAACATGTGAACAGATGGAATAAGCTCACCTTACCATGCGCCCCAAGTGGCCAACTGAGAGCACAGGCAAGAGCAGAAACACTTATGAGGTCATTCCCCAATTAAAATCACCTGGACCAAATGTGTCGGGTTCTGGTGCCAAGCAAAACAAAAAAAATAAAAATGGGGGGTATAGACTATATGATAATATCACTAGTGAGAGACTAGGCAAGGACCTCACATACAGCCGCTAGACGAAATTTATAAACGTGAACACGAGGTTCTTTGTTAACATTTTGATCGAATTGTATATAAGCCCACTTGCCATTTGAGCATATGTAATCTGTTCACATGTTGTGGTATCTGTTGCTGTAGTGCTGCACTAGTGGGGGTTTGTGGACTGACAGCATGGGTGCTTTTGGGCCCCTGGGTTGCTCCCTCTGCAGGTGCGGCGCTGCGGTGGCAGTGGCCGCCATGCGGTTCTGCAATCGGTAGAGTAGGGACCCACTATAAAGAGGTTGCCGTGAAGTGGCAAGTGGGCTTACATACAGTTTGATCAAAATGTTAACAAAGAACCTAATGTTTATGTTTTATACATTTTGCCTAGCCGCAGTAGATCAAAGTATATAGTGGATGTGTGGTCCGTGTCTAATTCCTCACTAGTGATCTTAAAATGTATTTGCTGACACGGGACTATCCCTTTTAATACTCAAATTACGCGGTCATGAAAACCCTACATTTTGCTTTTCCCTGCAGTACTTATGGTATCTTGTAGCCACAACTAAAGTACATTATAGGGGATTTCAAATATGATATAAAGAAGGCATACACATTGTATAAGCCAAAGGAAATCAACTAATTAATGTATAGAACTTTTGTGTTTCAGTTCCTCACCGTTTTGTAGATGAATTCAAACATTCTTGTTTACATCCGGATACGGAACGTCATATAGGCAGGTTTTCCGTCACTGGATGTGAATGAGAATGTTTCAATCCACTGACTGCAAGCAGAGATTCTGAAAATCGGATAAATTAGAAAATTACATAATTTCCATCCTACAATCAAGAACATTTATTTACATTAAAGCAGCAAATATATATCACTTAACCTATTTACTTTGCCTCTTTTTAACCAAGACTGCACACATGTTGTGTTGAAATAAGCAGCCACTTACATGAAAATGGTGGGCATATGTAATACATATTAAAATACTGTGTGTGTGTATCTTGCTGTGACCATGATAATTGAGTCTACTACTTTTATCACTTTTCATCACAAAATATTGCACCACCTAGGCCAAGAATAAATTAATTTTACATGGTGCTTTAACTTCAAGCCCGATAAGTTTTAAATATGTTCTGAGTAATGATGTTGGAAGTTTGAACTTTCTGCTCGTGTTCTTAATCGCTAAACATCCACTGAAGAGAATCTGAATGTTACTGCAAGCCGCACTTGAGGGGTCCAGAGGAATTTAAAATACCTCTGGGAGTGAAAGGGTTAGTATGGCCTATCCATCATAATGAGTATAAATTGTACGTGGAAAAGCTCTTTATAGTCTCATTTGGCAGGCAGGAAATATCATCCAGGCTTAATGTGCCGTGATTATGCGTCTTTAACCTGAACATGTCCTGCAGCTACAAAAAGTTGTTCAAGCATTTTCAAATTTTAAAAGTAAACCTTTTTACACTTGCAAGATTCTTCATATACAATGAGCATGGGGTACATTATAGAATATTTTTGAGAACTGATGCACCAATAAAAAAAAGCTGATAAAACCTTAGCATCCAATTAGCTGTGCTTTTTGTTTTTATTTTTTTAAGTACATACTGAAAATTAGGGCTGGGTGATTATGACCTACATCTAAATCACGATTAATTGAACATGTAACCTCGATTACGATTAATAAATGATTTTGGGCCACACCTTTTTGCATAGCACGCCCCATATTTCCATGTCACACCCCTTATTTGAATGACACACCATTCAATTAATATAGACTTCCTGATATACTACTGTATATAATATATCCCCCGACACTGCCCCCACACAGTTTAATGCCCCATACAGTGTAATGTCCCTATAGCTGCCCCCAAGCAGCATAATTCCCCCATAGTGCCCTATAAAAAATTTTTACCCCCCTAACCCCGATCCAACGACGAGTGGAGGAGATCCCTCTGCTCCTCTGGTCTGTGTGGCTCAGCGCATATTTTCAGATTCTGCTGCACCTCTGACATATACCAGTGTTTCAGGCATCCTATTGGTCCACGGTATCCTCAATGCTCACCCCATTTACTACTTGTTTAGCCTCAATGCCCACGCGCCACGGCAAGAAGACAGTGCCCGCCCTAATGGTATATACACGAATGATGGGGGTTATATACAGGGATGATGGGGGTCCCTGTATATACCAACCATCATCCCTGTGTATAAACCCCCATCATACCTCTGTACAGGGATGATGGGGGTTATATACAGGGATGATAGCTGGTTATATACAGAGATGATTGAGTTAATATACAGGGATGATCACTGTACATACCAGCCCGCTATCTTCCCTGTATGTAACCCCCATCATCCGTGTATATACCATTAGGGCGGGGCACTGTCCGCTCGCTGCGGCGCGCGGGCATTGATGCTAAACAAGAAGTATATGGGGGAGACAGTGGACCAATAAGCTACCTGAAATCCCGGTACATGGCAGAAGTGCAACGGTCCCTGAAAATATGCGCTGAGACGCTTACAGCTCACCACAGACAGGCGCAAGACAGTGACATCCTCATGCCTGTCTGCACAGAACCGTTAGCAGTCGGTGTTATCAAGTGAATAGTAGAGCAGAGAAGTTACGTTTCCCTGTTCTACTATAGGATTCAACTGTATCTGCGTCCTGAGGACGCACATACAGTTGAAACTGGGAAAGAAAACAAAACAAAATGCGCAAGATGACCTCCGTTATCTACGCTGAATTTTGGTTTAGAGTTTTTTCCGATTAATTGCCCAGTCCTACTGAAAATAATATAACATTTCCTAATGCTGGATTTGTATTACAGCTGCCTAGACTCTTGATGTCTGCTTACCAAAGAAATGTTCCACTGTAACGTTATATTCTGTACCTGGATATTATCCAGTAAAATCTTACATTCTCGAAATTTAGATTATTTGCATCAATTAACATGACTTGCATTTAAACCTGGAGAGCAGGAGAATCGGTGCTCCATATGGCAGTGACAGAGCTCTGATAATGAAATCATAAAATCAGTGACAGGAACACTTATTGTTATCCTGATATTATATGTTGTTAACATATTCACATTTAAATTGCCACCATGACTCAAACCTATTGCCACAGCACTAAAGAATTGAAATAATTAGCTCTTTACTGGTAATGGTTACCAAGATGAATCATTTTTAGTTTAGAAGTCTTTTTTTATGTCTTTTGTACAGTTTCAACTTTATTTATTTATATTTCTTTAGTCTTGACAAAGCTCTCCATTCTGCCGGTATCGATACGGGATTCGTTATCTTTGGAACAAACATAACAAACCCGTTGAATATTCTTCTTCCTATTCTGCAAAGGGTTAGTATCATGTCTTCCCGAGTTCATTGTGGTGACGTTTTCTATAAAATGTATGAATTCTGAAAATACTGTATGGAGCCACTTAAATTATAAATGCAGCAGATAGCCTTGATGAAAAACATCCTACCCATGTGTATGCAGCTCTTTTGCAGACCACTGTTTACCAAGTTAAGGCAGCTTCTTCTCCATGGTTGCAGTCTGCACACAGCCCGTATGTAATCTGGTTCTGCAGTTGTTTGTTAACCCCTTAGTGACCAGCCTACGTTATTTTAGGCCTTAATGACCAAGCTATTTTTGACATTTTTCCATCGTCTCATTCAAAGAGCTGTAACTTTTTTCTTTTTTTTTTCTTTTCTTTTGCGTTGACACAGCTGTATTAGTTACCCTACTGGTAACCAAAGGGGGCTTTGTCCTTCCTGATTGGAGGAAGTACTTTTTAGCTTCTCAGTTCCAACAGTTCCAGGACTGGGAGGGCCTGGGGCTAATAGATTTTTGTTGAAAGCACTAAGTGACAAATGGCCTAATCTATTTGAAGCTCTAGAAGCCGGGGTTCTGAATTCCCCTGATTTGGGACTTGGGCCTATTTATGATAACCAGCAGCGGGTCTGGAATGCTGTCAAGCTCATTGAAAAAATTAATACCTTTTTATAGGAGTCATTACTCCATGGGACATTAGGAATATTGGTGAGTTTGACTGCCTCCCGGACTCTTCGTTTTCGAAAAAGCATCACCTCACAAGGATATCCCATTTATTTAATGTAATGTCCTTTTTTGCCATTTAATATAAAACACGGTTTGTTCTTACACCTTTTCAATCATTAGAATGTTTAAAAAGTAAGAAAACATTCCTTTTTAGGGGAGGAAGGAAATCATATTAAATCACAAAGAAAATGGGATAAGGATCTTGGGATTAGAATAGATTTAGGGTTAGTTTATAAACATATCGGAGAAGCATCATTAAATCACGATCACCGATTTATTTGTTTTATGATCAATCATAGACTATATTATACACTGAAGCTCTTCAAGGTTATGGGGTTAAGGAATAACGATAATTGTGAGATGTGGTATAAATCAAGCGGATCTCATCCACTTGATGTGGATTTGTTCCAATCTTCATAGATACTGGAGTGGAGTAGCAGCATCTGTTTCTAAATTCATTTGTAAAGAGGTTCCAATCGAACCGATGCTATTTAATTTTGACATCTCCGGTCTTCTGAAAGACTGTGGTTGTAGTAATCTAATTAGAAAGATTTTGTTTCTGGCAAGATTGGTTATCAATGGATCAAAATGGATCTCAAAAGATTTCCCACGGGAAGCAGAAAGGCACCGTAAGGTGAATAGAGTGATGCTTTTAGAGAGAGCATATTACTTGACGTAATTTTTTAAATAACATCTGGAACAGATGGATAGTGGAACTATCCCCCCCAAACAGAAAAAAGACCTACCTTAGGGCTGATTTAAAACATGTTGGTAGCTGAGTTTTTTGTTTTTTTTCCTCTCCTCTCCCCATGCAATGTTTTAGGGGGTGACTGTTGATTCTCCAGTATGGGCCAGTCTACTCCACTCTGCCCTCAGTGCTTGCAATCCAGAACCCCCCAGAATCCTCCACCTCAGGATATGGCTCCCCCTTAATGTGTGATGTCTTTTGCTCAGGCCCTAGAAGATATTTCCAGACTATCCCAGTCCGGGAGCGTTTGCCTTCCCAATTTGCGGCACAGATTTTTGTGGCGATCCTGTGGACAATGCTCAGTCGACCTCTCATAGTAGATTCCATAAAATGTGCAGTAGTGCCAGAGACAGGTCCCATTCTTCAGGCTTTTTCCAGGGGTCTCCCATTAGAGTTTTCAATAGTGATGTTGCTTCCAATTTGAATCAGTTTCCTTCATTGTATCCTGTGACTCAGATTAAGAGTCGGGATAGAAATCGCAAATGACTGTTGCCATGCAGACGTTAATACGTGCTGTCAGAACACTTTTATGTAAGGGATGACTCCTTCTCAGGGGCCAAAAGCTATGTTTCCAAAACCATAGCGAATTTGGGGAGATTCTCTCCAAGGAGTGAAAACATCCTGGCCAATGTCTTGCTGTTTCAAAATGCCCAGATACGGTTTTCTTTTTAGGAGGACTTGATCTCAAAATGGTCTGTTTCTTCTTATCCTTCTGATCCATCTATCTACAAGACCATCAAGGACCTCTACCATCACACTGTCAGATGCGGCTTCACTCAGTCACCCTCTTGACAAAAAGTTGGATTCCCAAGCTAAACCTATTTTTATAGCCACTTTGTGCTCTGCATTCTTCAAAATATTTATTTGAGGCTTATCTTAAGCCACCCCATGATAATTCTCTGGCATCCGTTAATTTGATTGCCAATCAGAGCTCTATTTGGCTAAAATCTTAGGTGATCGAGCTGGCTTCCAAGAGGACCCTGGTTGGCCTTCCTTCCAAAAAGCTTGTTGATGGGAAGCTTTTTGGTAAATGACTGAATGAGATTATTTCTGAAACTATTGGCAGTAAGAGCTCTTTTTTTGCCTCAGAACGGAACTCGGCATACGTATCCTTTTCTCAGGTCTTCATGTTTTCGTTCCTTTCCGAGCATTTGCTTCCAGAGATAATTTTCTTGCAGACCAGACAGGAGGACAAGCCGTCCCAATGCCTCCAGATGTCCATCTTTCAAGCCTAGATCTGCTTGGCATCCAGGGCCCAGAAGACCCCCTCTGCCAAGCCATCAACCTGAATGTCTCCCCACTCGTGTTGGAGGTTTTTATGGGGGCTGACTTTTTTTTCCCTTACAGGAGACATCGCTCGCCCATGTAGACGACGCCTGGGTTTGAGAGGTGGTGTAAACTGGATATAAGATAGTCTTTAAAGCTTCTTACTCAAAGTATTTTTTTTCTCTCTCCACTCCACCTTGTACACCGTATTGCTCTTCTTTTTCTTCGTTCCCTTCTACTATGGAAAGTTATTGTCCCAGTTCCTCTGTCAATGGAACATGGAGAAATCCACTCTCTCATTTGTCATTCATGATACATACCGCCATATACCCATCGCAAAGACCCACCAGCGTTTCCTTCGTTTCGCAGTGGTTTCTCTACATTTTTAATATGTCCCCCTCCCTTTTGGGCTCGCTAGTTCTCCTCTGGTCTTAACCAAGGTCCTGGCCACTGTCTTGGCACTACTGTGTGCCAGGAAAATTGCTGTCATCGCTTACCAGGACGACTGCTTTCAAGAGTTGCAATGGTGGGAAACCTCACCAGTCATTACAATGGGTCAGTTTTTTTTCTCCCCACCGGTGGCTGGTTGTCTCAACTAATGCCATTCTGTCCGGATGGGGGGCAGTTTTTGGTCTCCACCTGGTACAGGGCACTTGGTCGCAGGAGTGAACGTCTTTACAGATCAACTTTTTGGAAACGAGGGGAATTTACCTCTCTCCTATTTGATTCTTCTTCTTCAGGGTTGGACGGTCAGGATCCAGACCGAAAACTCTGCGGCAGTTGCTTATCTGTGTCACCAGGGCAGCACCAGGAGTCTGCCGACTCTGCTGGTTTCCTCTCAAATCCTACTGTGGATGAAGCCGCATATTCCAGCACGGTCAGCAGTCCACATACAAGGAGTGGACAATTGTGCCGTCGATTTTTCTCAGCCAAGAAAGGGTAGGTCCGGGAGAGTGACTTCTTCACTCGGAAGTATTCCATCAACTGTGCCAGAGGTGAGGCTACCCGAATGTGGATCTCTTTGCATCCAGTCTCTACTACAATGTTCTGACCTATGTAACCAGGGGACAGAATCCCAAGGCCGTTGCAGTCGATGTGCTGGTCATTCCATAGAAAATGTTCTCTCTTCTGCATCTCTTCTTTCCACTTCCACTCTTGCCCACAGTACTCAAGAGGGAAGGCGTTCCAGCGATTTCTGGTGGAAACAAACTGCCCCGGTCTACCTGGTATGCAGACCTAATCAACCTTTTTGCAAACATGCCTTCTTGCAGACGTGCCACTCTTTTTCAGAGAACTTTGGCTTTTCGTTCTCGGGTGAAAACTTTTTTTTAAGGGGTGGCTTATGCGGTCCCACCTTTCAGACATCCCATTCAGCCTTGGGATTCTAATTTAGGTACTTGTGGCTCTTCAGGTGTCTTTTTTTCTAACGCTTTGGGAGATCTTGTGTTTTGACTTCTTTTCTGGTAGCTGTCGTCTTCATCAGGCGGGTTTCGGACTTGCTGTCCTTGTCATGCAAGTCCCCCTTTTTGGTTATCTATAGAGATAAGGTGGTGTTAGCTGTTCTGTCCTTACCGAAGGTAGTCTCTGCTTTTCGTATCAATGGAGAGATTTTTCTCACTTCTTATTGCCCCTCCCCATTTCATCCAAGCGAGCAGGCTTTAAATTGTCTTGATTTGGCAAGAGCAGTCAGTCTATTCTGCTCATTCATTCGGTCTTCCGATTCTTTTCTTTTTTTATTTTTTTTTCTCATTCCTCAAAGGGCCTAGTCAGGATTTGGCAGCATCCAAAACCACCATTGCATGTTGGACCCTGTCTTTGATTGGTCCAAGGGTAAGGTTCCTCCCATTCGGGTTACTGCCCGTTCTACCAGGACTGTTGGTGTCTCCTGGGCAGTCAGACATCAAGCTTCAGTTGCTCAGGTCAGCAAGGCTATCTGGGCTACTGTGCACACCTTCACTAAGCTTTACCAAATAAGTTCTTTGGCCTCTACTGATGCCAGTATGGGTCGCATAGTGTTGCAGACAGGTCTGTGTTAGGCGGGTGCATGATTGTAATTTAACTTTTTTTTTATTCCTACCCTCTGCGACTGCTTTAGGGCATCCTGTGGTGCTATGTCCCCAAATGATATTAACGAGAAAACAAGATTTTTGTGCTTACATAAACTATGCACTCCTCAACATTGATATTTCAACACCAAGAAGGAAAAGTTTTGGAAATTACAGGATCGATAGACATATTATGCAAATGATAAAAAAATGGAATCAAAATATTCCAAATATCTTGATTTATTCAGTATCGAGTATGTGCGCCACGCGCAGAAATATATGCACTTACGTGCCTTGACATGCGATCAATGAGGTTATTAATGGTTGTCTGACTAAAGTTTTGCCACCCTAAATGCACTTGGGCACGCAAATCATCGAAATTGACTGCTTACAGCTCCCTTTTGTAATTGCCGACCAATGACGTCCCAGATGGGAAACAAGTCCGGAGACTCTGCAGGCAATGGTAGCACGATTAGGCCACGCAGGCTGCTCACAGTAGCACGAGCAACATGTGGCCTGGTGTTGTCCTGTGGAAAAACAGCTTCTGGGACACTTTGTTAGTGAACCAGTGGTATGGCCATTTCTCCAAACAGTTGTTAGTGTACCTGAAATGAAGACTAGGGGATACAGCCACCGTATATTATGCCACACCATAATCCCGGGAGTAGGACCAGTATGAAGTTCTCTTGTGAAGACCTCTATTAATGGTGTTGCCCACGTGGTCTCTAGACCAATCTCCAGCTATGATTGCGTCCAAGACAAAAGCAGGACTCACCCGCTGTGCACTATGATAGCCTTTGAGTGTGGTGGCATGTGGTCAATGGAACACCTGAAGCTGAACATCTGGCTCGTAGTCCGATGTCCTGCATACGCCTTCTAATGGTTTGTGTCCACACTGGTTGCCGCACCAGACTTGGGATGTGACGTCCAATTTTACTTAGTACAGAATGTATTACTACGAGCCATTCTTCCAATCAGACAATCTGTTAGTGCAGTGGTTCACCTCCGCACACCTCTTGCTTTCATTCCAGTTTTTTCTAGTTTTTCAACCTCTGGCACACAATGTTGAACAGTGCTGAAATCTTGGCCTAGGCTTTCTGCTGGAGACATAAAGCAAGTTCTGTCAGTTGAAGGATTTTGTCCCTTTTAGGTTGCGACATAACAGGAATGTCGACGAACAGGAGGAAACGCACAATCGTCCCACACTAGTTGATTCGATTTTTGAGGTTTCATGTGGCCAAAAAACGTTGCTTTCAATCTGGCTTTTATGCGCCTCCTACATGCCACAGATTGAGGCTATGTGCTTAAAAAATTTAATCATTTGCAGATCTTGGTGACACCTGCCACTTCCTCAATTTGCATAACCTTAGGGCTAGCACTTCTTGGTGTTGCAATTTCAATGTTGAGAAGTGTATTTCTCATTGAATTCATTGGGGGACAAAGATCCTGCCCTGTTTGTTTGTTCCAAGTTTGGGGCCTGTTTTTCTTACTGATTGGTTGTTCTCTTCTGGGACTGTGGGAGGCATATTGCCCTATCTGGGTGGAGCCAGGACTCTTTCCTACCTAGTGTTGCCTCTTAGTAGCAGCGGCCTATATCCATGGTGCTTTGTCCCTTAATAGACTCAACGAGAAATTGATTTTCTGTAAGATGAAAAATCTTGTTGTTTTTATTCAATATTTTAAATTACATGATGCACTACCCCAAGCCTTTTTTCCTTTTTTCCTATACATGTTGTTTGTACCAGAAAAAGAATGTTATCTGTATTTTCTGACATAGTAAGTGGGAGAAGAGATTTGCGAAGCGTTATGCTTGCTCTGAAAAGCGGTAGTCACTTTTTTTCCTGCCATTCATTTGAAACAAACTAAACCTGGCCATTGCCATGGGATAACTGTAGTCCGAACACTCTATTTGAGATATCCATACTGTACCACTCCCTCATAAAAATACATGCTCAGATGGACTGAACACGCATGTTTTTTTTTATGAAGGGACGGGGATAAGCGGCTGCCAGACATCTCTGGTACAGCTGCTCTCTTGGAGGAATGAAGTTATGCTCATGTTATAACCTGGCAGGTTCCATAGACATGAGATTATAGTGTATCTCATTAGTAAAAATGTCCATTCTCTAGCTTGCATAATGTGAATACCCACCTTTTGAACTCATTTAGTTTTATCTCAATAGGTCCAAAGTTCAGTGTTGATTTATTTCTGAATACATGTTTTCTGGTTGGAACACTGATTTTGTTTTACAGAACTCCAAATTTCCTGCAAATAAATAGAGTTGAATGATAAAATTCCCCAATCACTAATGGGATTTTAGAAGTTTACTGCAAACTGTTTTATACAGGTCCTTCTTAATGAATTAGAATATTATCAATAAGTTAATTTGTTTCAGTAATTCAATACAAAAAGTGAAACGCATATATTATATAGATTCATTACACACAGAGTGATCTATTTCTAGCATTTTTTTTCTTTCAATGTTGAAGATTATGGCTAACAGTTAATGAACTCAAAATTTAGTCTCTCAGAAAATTAGAATATTATATAAGCCCAATTTCAAAAATGAGTTTTAAAACCATACAATGTAGGCTTACTGAAATGTATGTACAGTATATGCACTCAATACTTGGTCGGGGCTCCTTTTGCATGAATTACTCCATCAATGCAGCGTGACATGGAGGCGATTAGCCTGTGACACTGCTGAGGTGTTATGTAAGCCCAGGTTGCTTTGATGGAGGCCTACAGCTCGTCTGCATTGCTGGGTCTGGTGTCTCATCTTCCTCTTGACAATACCCCATATATTCTCTATGGGGTTTAGGTCAGGCGAGTTTGGTGGCCAATCAAGCACAGTGATACTGTGGTTATTAAAACCGGTATTGGTACTTTTGGCAGTGTGGGCAGGTGCCAAGTTCTGCTGGAAAATGAAATCCGCATTTCCATAAAGCTTGTCAGCAGAGGAGAGGGAAGCATGAAGTGCTCTAAAAATGCCTGGTCGATGGCTGCGTTGACTCTGGACTTGATATATCACAGTGGACCAACACCAGCAGATGACATGGCTCCCCAAACCATCACTGACTGTGGAAACTTCATACTGGACCACAAGCAACTTGGATTGATGCCTCTCCACTCTTCCTCTAGACTGTGAGACCTTGATTTCCAAATGAAATGCAAAAGTTTACTTTCATCTAAAAACTGGACTTTGGACCACTGAGCAACAGACCAGTCCTTTTTCTCCTTAGCCCATGTAAGACCCTTCTGACGTTGTCTGACGGGTCATGAGTGGCTTGACACAAGGAATGTGACTGTTTGTAGCTTTTGTCCTGGATATGTCTGTGTGTAGTGGCTCTTGATGCACTGACTCCAGCCGCAGTCCACTCCTTGTGAATCTCCCCCAGAAACTTGAATGGCCTTTTCTTGACAATCCTTTCAAGGCTGCGGTTTTCCCTGTTGCTTGTGCATCTTTTTCTACCACACTTTTTCCTTCCTCTCAATTTTACATTAACATGCTTGGATACAGCACTCTGTGAACAGCCTGCTTCTTTATCAATGTCCTTTTGCTGCTTACCCTCCTTGTGGAGGGCGTCAAGATCTGTTTTCTGGACAACTGTCAAGTCGGCAGTCTTCCCCATGACTGTGTAGCCTACTGAACCAGACTGTTGGACCATTTAAAGGGAATGTGTTGCCAGCAAAACATGATTTTTTTTTTTTTTAGTTAAACAATTCGTGTATAGGTGATTAAACATTGTTCTAATTTTTTTTTTTTTCCACGAGTCAGGAAATATTATAAATTGTATTCAATTGGATTCTAATTTATAATATTTCCCATTGCTGGTCACTAGATGGAGCCATTCCCAAAATTGCAGCATTGCATGTGGTAAAGCAACCACATTGCTTTATGCTGCAAAATTGGGTAAAAAGCCCTCGCTCTAGTGAGCTCTCAGCATCCCCCCCTCGTTTATCCTGGCTAGTGCCGGGATAAACGAGGGGATTGAACGGTCTAACCTCCTACACTGTGTGTCGCCATTTTTTGAGCTAACACACAGTGTAGTAGGTTTACATACAGTAGTAAACACACACAAACACGAACATACATAGAAATCTCTTACCTGCTCCTGCCGTCGCAGCTCCCTCCGGCCCGTCCGCTCCGTCTGCTGCCGCTGGTCCAAGTGCACAAGTCCGGAAGCCGCGACCGGAAGTAGTAATCTTACTGTCCGGCCGCGACTTCCGGTCCACAGGAAAATGGCGCCGGACGGTGCGCATTTCAAATTGGACTGTGTGGGAGCGGCGCATGCGCCGTTCCCACACAGACGGCGTACACAGAAGTGGATGGAACGGGCCCCGTTCGCAGTCCCTATGGGACTGGAGCTGCCGTATTCCATGTCTGTATGTGTCGTTAATCGACACATACAGAAATGGAAAAAAAAATGGCAGCCCCCATAGGGAAGAAATAGTGTAAAAATAAGAAAAAGTAACACACAAACACACAAATTAATCCAAACGTTTTTAATAAAGCACTAACATCTTTAACATATTACAATTTTTTTGGTGGTAACACTGTTCCTTTAAAGGCTTAGGAAACCTTTGCAGGTGTTTTGTGTTGATTAGCTGATTGGAGTGTGACACCATGAGTCTACAATCTTCAACTTTTACCCAATATTCAAATTTTCTGAGACACTAAATTTTGGGTTTTCATTAACTGTTCGCAATAATCTTCAACATTAAAAGAAAAAAAATACTGGGAATAGATCACTCTGTGTGTAATGAGTTTCACTTTGTAAATTGAATTACTGAAATAAATTAACTTTTTGATGATATTCTAATTCATTGAGAAGGACCTGTACATTGTTCTCAATAATAACACAGTATGCTCCTAAGCTCCTCCTAGTGATGAAATAATTATATTATTTAATTGTAAGGCTATGTTGGGGATTCGGACCTCCGTATTAGAATGATGGAGCTCCAACCACTGTAAAGATATATATTAGGAAATGAATCCGCACAAAATATTGGCTCTCATAACTACAAGGTGTTAAAATGTTGAAGTTTACTTTAGGTTGAATATCTTTACTGCGCCCTATGTACAAGAATATGAATCTCAACGGGAGGGAAATGTTTACATCTGATTGTAATTGCTCTAATTTTTCTAACGTCTTCTATTAGATGTAAATATATTAATATGTATTTCAAGATGCTTAATGCACATTTTATTTAATTTGGGTTGTTTCTTTGTTTCTCTTTTAGGTTTTCCCTCTTGATTATATCCTGATTACCGTTATTATAATGTATTTTTTCTTTACTTCAATGGCCGGCATTAGAAATATGGGTATATGGTTCTTCTGGATACAGGTAGGTGATTTTTATCCGGGTGGATGGGAGAATTTATGAACCCAGTGCCAATTACCCCAGTCAGACATAGCTGCAGTGACAGTAGTGATCAGAGTGACATTATTTTTACCGTTTAAAGTTGTTGTCTCATGCAACATTTATGGCATGTCCACAAGATATGCCATAAATGTCTGATATATGTGAGTTCCACCTCCCACCAGAACTGGGACCCCCAATTCCGTCCCGGCTGCTGGACTTAGTATTCTGGTGAAAACTCGATACAGAGGTGACCATGAATTCCGTAAACAGCCGAGCTCATTGAGTTACGCTGTTCCTGTAACTCCTATAGAAGCGAATGGACAAGCGGGACGGTACACCCCCATTCTTAGGATAAGTTTCAGTCCCAGAGGTGGAGCCCGCAGCTATCAAATATTTATGGTGTATCCTGTGGATATGCCTTAAAGGTATGTCATAAGACAACCCCTTTAACCCTTAAAACACTACAGGTACACCATGGTATAAACCGTGGGGGTTGCGGGAGTCACCTTTTGGTACCATAAAGGAAACATTTTCTTTATATAGATCAGCAGCCCTGGATACTTACCAAAGTAAGGCTTCGTTCACACCTGCATCGGTGTGTTCAGTTGTTCTGCTCCGTCAGAGGAGCAGAACAAGGGAATAATGGGGGCAATGGTTGCGCTATTTTCTCCGGTAATTTCTACCTAACGGAGCCTCCAACGCAGATGTGAACAATGCCTTATATGAGGTTAAAGTACTGTTTTTCCAGTGACTGTTTATTGCAGCTGGGCCCCATTTAACCATCTTGCCTAGTTATAAGCTAATGTCCCTGCATATCAGCTTACAGCAGTATTTTGCAAATAAAAAGTATTGTTTAACCCCTTCCCGTCGTAAACAACTTTCAGATTTTCATTTTAGTTTTTTCCTCCCCACATTCCAGAAGCCATAACGTCTTTATTTTTCCGTCTATATAGTACTTTGAGGGCTTGATTTTTGCGGGACGAGTTGTAGTTTTTCGTAGCACCATCTATTTTGACGTATGATGTACTAGGAAACGGGAAAATTATTTGTGGGGTAGAAAATGAAAAAAAACTATTCCTCCATGATTTTTTGCGCGCCATTTTTACGGAATTCACTGTGCAATTAAAACAACATGTTAACTTTATTCTGTGGGTCAATACGATTATGGCGATACCAAATATATATAGTTTTTTCTATATTTTACTACTTTTACATGTAAAAACCTAAGTGTAAAAAAGAAAATTTATATTGCATCGCCAAATTCCGAGAGCCATAAGTTTTTTGTTTTTTTCTGTCGATTAAGTGGTATAAAGGCTTATTTTTTGCGGGATAAGTTGTAGTTTTTAATACCATTTTGGTGTGCATACAATGGTTTGATCACTTTTTATTTAATTTTTTGTGGGAGATTAGGTGACCAAAAATAGACATTCTGGCGTTTACAATTTTTTTTTTTTTTTACGGCGTTCACCGTGCTGGTTAAATAATGATATATTGTGATAGTTCAGACTATTACGGACGCGGCGATACCAATTATGTTTATTTATTTTTTTACTATGCTCTAGGGGGAAAAGGTTTTTTTTTTTTTAACTTTCAATTTAAATTTTTTTTTTTTTTACACAAAAAAAAAACTTTAACTCATTTTTACTTTTTTTTTATTGGTCCCCCTAGGGGACTTCAAACAGCGATCTTTAGATCGCTTGCACGATCTACTGCAATACTAATGTATTGCAGAATATCGTGATTCTGACAGGCACCTAATAAGCCCTGCCGGAGGCAAGCCTTAATAGGTGCACAAAGATGGCGGACCTGGGGGCGTTCATTAAGCCATAGCAACCATCGCCCCCCACGATTGCGTTGCGGTGGGCAATGAGCTGTTAGAGGGGGTCGCCCCCTCTTTCTGACTATTTAAATGCTGCGGTCGGTATTGACCGCAGCATTTAACGAGTTAAACTAGCGGGATCGCGCAATGCCGCTAGTTACTCTGAAGTGTCGGCTGTAACATACAGCTGACACTGGCATTGTATGGAGCGAGCTCACTGCGTGAGCCCGCTCCATACTTCCCCCTACCCGACTTTGCCGTATGGATATGTCAAATGTCGGGAAGGGGTTAAAATACAAATAACACCTTTGAATAATAAAGCTTCTTAGATATAGGTCACAAGCGCAGTGAACAGCACAAACAAAAACACAAATAATTTCATACATTAGTAACGATAGAGCTAAAACTTGTCTTGCAAACAATAAGACCTCACACAGCTTTGTCAAAACAAATATAAACCAGTTGTGACTGCTAGAATGCAAAGGGGTACAATTAACAAACAAAAAATCTCTTGACCTTAAGAGCTATCTGCACGTTTGCAACCATTTTGTTATTGCACTAGTGTATAACAAATAAAAAAGGAAGGCACTTTACAAAAAATATCCTAATGTTTTGTGTCATTTTTGTGTCACTTTGGTAAAGCAGATCTACGTGTACCAAGTTTTCTGCTTCATGGAAGCGTACTACAAACAAATTCTGTGTGTAGTCTTCTCCTGCAGTCATGTCTTACTCGGCGGATACAGTGACGCCCTACAAACTCCATTGACTTGTAATGGAGTTAATCGGGTTCCGCCGAGTTGTCCATTATTTTGACAGGGTAAATAGCACTGCATGCAGCACTATTTTTCGTAAAATTTGACTGAATCTGCTACGGAGACTCTAACGCAGATGTGATTTATGGCCTTCGCTAAAGGTATCAAATTAATTACAGAGTTTAAGTTTACCATTAAAAGCTAAAAGTGAGCTAAAAATAAAGTGCATTCCTTAGGTTTTCATGACTGATTATTACCATATGGTTGTAAAAAAAAACTTTTAATCTTATTTTACTGCCAGTTTTTTAGAATGTTTAAACTCTAAAAATCCAATAAAATATATTTTTTTATTCTAATAAAAGCACAATATCTTGTTTTAGGCTGCATAATTGCATGAAAGCTAGGTCTTCAAAAGGGAAAAAGTGATTCCTTCAGGCAATACAAGAAAATAAAAAAATAACTTTATGGTACTTAATTACTTTTGAAATGTCCTTCATACAACATTATGGTAGAAGCGAAATGGAACAAAAATTTTTTGTACGTTTTGGTTTTTGGAATATTATTTATTGGGGAAATGTTTTGAGATTTATTTTTCACACTGCATATTTTTATCAAACTATAAGAAAAATAGCTGTAATCTTCTCAATTTCTGTCTAATGACAAAGGGGAGATGTTTTTACACATATGGTAACACTCATGGTCATTGTAAATACCCATGGTCATTGTAGCTTTGGGCAAAAATTCAAGAGAAAGTTAAATAATGTACTGTTTTTAACACTGTTGAAATACTTGTCATGTTAACAGTTGTACAAGATTAGAAGGGAACGAACGAGACCTCAAGCTCTTCTCTTTCTCTGCATGATTCTCTTGTTAATCGTCCTTCACACTAGCTACATGATTTACAGCCTGGCACCACAATATGTCATGTATGGAAGCCAAAAATATCTGTTGGAGGTAAGATCTGATGTTTCGTTTGAGTGCAATAAACATGTCTGTAATTCCAGCAGCATTTACTTACAGTGCTATTGTGACAAAAACACAGTGCATTGCACAATAAATCCTTTCTTCAAAATTTTTGTCCACCACCCCCCTGCCACAGTTGTAAAGGGGCACTCTTCTTTGCAAATACTGAAATAATGCAAATAATAAAAGTAGTCTTGTCAAAGCATTCTGGTAATCATCTAGTGCTGTTTTCGTAGTTAACGTAGAAGTTTTATTGATGGCCACACAACATATTTTCTTATTGTTTTTTTTACTATTGTTTTTTTTTTAAATTGCAAACATGGGAACAAAGATAGGAGCATTACAGCTCAGAGATATCTGATACCATTGAAAATAGGCATGGAAGTAGATATCTGTTATAAAATCAAAGAGATTGGCAGCCTCCAACCCAAAATAGGATTAGTGGGTGAAGAACTGTTAGAAGACTTAACATAAGAACATGGGTTTGCAAAGAATGGAAACCCAAGAGGGCCGAGAAGGTAGATGAGCAAGAGATTAAAAAGAGGAGAGGTGATTGTCCATCAGACAGGGCAGAACTAGTGGTTAAAGAGTAATGTTTATCAGGTCTAAGTGGAGTGTTGCATGTAAAAGATCCAACATGACTAAATATTTTGGAACTTTTCTTGCCTATCTAAAAGAATAGAGGGGTGTTTCTTGTTCACCATATATCAAGAGAGTTTTTTAAAATAGGAAATTATTGCTTACAGCTGGAAGAATAATAGTTTGATAAAAAAAATTGGTATACCTAAAATGTGTCTATTGAGGAGGTCCTTGAGAATGCTGTGTCCTGTTAGAGGGAATATAATTGAATAAGTCATAATCCCGAACTTCCTAACTCTCAGACATGTCCACCAAATGTGTAGCAGCCCTGAAAACAATTGGCGAATAGCCAGGCAAAGCCTTGGCAATACTTGAGGGTGTGAAGTACCATCTGGGTAAATCTTTGAGATTGGTTTCTATCATGAGTGTCAAGAATATCCTTTGTGCAGAGATCTAGATTTCGGACCATTGGCTGTCGAACGGTGTACCACAGGTTGGATTCGCATTTGATAATATAGAATTGAAAAGATGTGGGGGATGGATCAGATGTGTGCAAAGTGTGGAAATGAGACCTGTAGAATGATCTACATCTTCGCTCACGTGGTGTAAGTATAAGAGATTTGGGGATGGAAGAGAGTAAGGATGAGATAAAATGTTTCAGCTGGCAGGTTGTATAGCTCCTATAGAACAGGTAATGGTTTAATAATTTCAGTCATAACAAGGTGGTAGATCTTAGTTATGCCTGCCAAGGACCGTGCTCGGAAATGGGAGGGGTTTTCCAACACAGGTGGAAAAAGTGGATTACCACATATAAGGCCTAGGGGGAGATAAACACTGCTGAATACTTAACCCACCCCACACCTTTAGGAAATGACAAATAGAAAGGTTATCCAGAGTCAGAGGGTGGCACTTTGGGGCCTCCAGGGATAACCAGAGTGGAGGGTTAGAAGTTGCATTATATAGGACCAGCTGCAAAATCTGTGCTGCCTGATAGTATTTGGCCATATGTGTCACTTCTAGACCCCCTTTAGGTTTGTGTCTAAAAAGGGTGGTCCTATTAACTCATGTGATTGAAGACAAATTTGAGCTATACATTGAGAGCTTGGAATTTGGATTGGTTAACCACTAAACCAGAGACCGACTCAAAGGTTGATACAGTTTCCAGTTGGTTGGGTTACGGGACAGTAAAGAGAGATATAATTTAATGAGAAACAGATACAATCTCTATACCCTCTAATGTTGTGGTTTGAGTGGATAGAAATAGCCAAGGATCCTAGGTAGAGGAGAAAGAGAGGGCATTCTTGCCAGGTACCTCTTTGGATTGGCCAATGAGGGGATGAGAAACCCGCAAAGCACAAGAAGGCGGAGGAAGAATGGTATATCGCCCAACTCAAAAATTTCAGGGGGAAACCCCAACACTCCAGCACTGCAAAGAGATAAGGGTGTAAAAGACCTCTCTAATGTCCAGTGAAAGAAGCACAGCTACAGTGCCATGGACCTTATACTGATAAAGCAGGTGGGCATCCTGTCTAACGTTATCAGAGATCCATCTGGAAAAGACCAAGCCAACTTGATATTTTCCTATTAAGACACCTAAACCCTGATTCAGACATGAAGCCCAAATTTTGCCTATACATTTAACGTCTATGTTAATAAGAGAAGTTGACTAGCAGTTTGCCTAGTTAAATGAGTCTTTAGGAGTTTTATGGATAATCACACTTGAGGCCAGTGATGTAGTTGGAATTAGGCAGTTACCATCCACCAGTTTATTAAAAAAGGTCAGGTGTGAGATCAGTATGTGGGAGAATTTTTATATACGAAGTCAGGATAAACCCATCTGGGCCCAGTCTTTTGCTGGGTTTGAGTTGTTTAACCCCTTGCCGCAGCAGCCATTTTTTGGTTTTTCATTTTAGTTTTTTTCCTCCCACCTCCAAAAGCCATAACTTTTTGTTATTTATTTATTTATTTTATTTCTCCATCAACATATGATGGCGTATAAGGGCTAGTTTTTTGCTTGATGAGTTTCTAGTTTTTAGTGGCACCATTTAATGTACCATGTAATGTACTAGGAAACAAAAAAAAAAAATATTGTGGGGTGGAATAGGAAAACGGCTACTCCTCCCGTTTTTGTTTTAGTTTAGTTCATACTGCATTTACAGTGTGGTAAAAAAGACTTGTTCCCTTTATTTTGTGGGTCAATACGATTACGGCAATACCAAATTTATATATAATTTTTTTAATGATGTACTACTTTTACAAAGAAAAAACTGCTTGTTCTTCTGTGCCACCATATTCTGACAGCCACAACTTTTTTTTATTTGACTCTGGCAGGACTTAAAGGGATATTCCCATCTACAAAAATCGAGCTATTAAGCTCACCCTTCTAATTTAAATATTTTTTGTAATTACCCGTCTTTAGCCCAGCAATGTCATTTTCGGGATATTCTTGCTTGAAGTCGCTGTCAGTCCCTCTTTGTTTGCAGCTCGTTGTCTAGGGTCCAGCCACCACTATTTACCTTTAGCGGTGGCCACGCATGTGCAATGATATCCTCTCCGTCCTCGGGAGAGGATGTCATTTTGCTCATGAACGCGCATATCGGCGCATGCGCAGTAGATGCAGGGCAAGGCACCAGTCGTGAGGTGAAATCTGCGGTGTGTGTGTGTGTGTGTGTGTGTGTGTGTGTGTGTGTGCGCATATATGTGTAGGTGAGTATAAGTATTGGTATTGTTCACATTGAAAATTTTATTTTTATTTTGGTGCAGATTTTGCTGTACCGATTGGACTACATCTTTGATTCGTTGGACTACTGCTTAGATCTATGTTTTCGCAAAAATTTTAATAAAATGGTTAACGATGGTTTTGTGAGGGATTTCTTATTTCAATAAAAAATAGTATTTGTTTTTTTTTTTAAACTTTATTAGTGCTTAGATAATGGCAGTTGGCTGATTACAGCGTCCATTATTAAGGCAGGGCTTAGTGTTAGCCGGTGCAGAGGCTAGCACTAACCACCCATTATTACCCGGTACACACGGCCACCAGAGGTCCAGGGAATAGCTTGGTACGATCCAGTACCCGACCATCTGTTGTGATGGTCGGGCACTGGGGCGGCCGCAGGCTTGTATGTGGCTGGAAAGGGCCAAAAACCGTGGACCTTCCCACCCTTATAATGCTAGGCTGCTGCTGTGTTGTATCTGGCTGGTTATGAAAATGGGGGTGACCCCACGTCATTTTTTGTTTTTTTTAAATTAACAAATTTAACAATAGACGTGGGTTCCCCCACATTTTTAATAACCAGCCAGATACAACACAGCAGCAGCAGCCTGGCATTTCACGGGTGGGAAGGGCCACTGGTTTTGTCCATTCCCAGGCTATTAACACAAGCCTGTGGCCGCCCCAGTGATCCACCATCACTGGATCGAGCACTGTAACGTACCAGGCTGTTCCCGATAACCGTAGTGGCGGTTGATACCGGGGTAATGGCTGTTTACTGCTAGCCTAATGGACGTCGTCAAAAAGACAACTGTCATTATGCATGCACTAATAAAGTCTAAAAAAAACATAGATATTCCAAATAAAAATTATTGAAATAAATAATCCATCACAGAATCCTCGCTAACCATTTTATTTAAACAAAAATCGTAGATGATAGCAGTAGTCCACCGACTATACTATGTAGTACAATGGGTCCAGGGTAACCTGATTAAAATATATAAATTAGGCCTGAAGCTTTCTTTTGTGAAATGATTCCTTGTGCTATCCCTTTTTTTAACGTTTTTTTTTTCAGAATACAGCAAAAAACGTAAAAAATATTTGTATAAAATCTGTGTTTTTTTTTAAATAATTATTTAGTCACTACACTTTCCCTTTAGAAAAAAAAACAGCGTTCCTAAAGTAGTCTTCGAATCCAACTTAGTCAAGCAACCAAAACGTTCTAAAAACACAAACACACACAAATACAAAATGTATAACACATGGGGTAGGCTTACATACAGGGTACATGGTTGACACTGTCTGTTATATCAAGTATCTAAGCCAACAATAAGTTAGGCTTCCATACAGGTGCACAGCAGACACAAATTTTATACTGTATAACATTACTGTCTGCTGTGCCCCATTACATAAGGTTACTATGGGGTATGTATGCCCCCCCCATACAATATAATGCCCAACATAGCTGCCCTATTTGTTTTACAGGTTCGGTTGTTGGACTACGTTGGATTCGAGGACTACTTAGATGACTACTTTCTTCTTGTGTTGGGGGTGCTTTATTTCATTACAATTTTGTATCTATATCTGTGTATTTTCCTTGAAAGTTTTATTCCTTCCACTTTAGTAATGGACACTGACTGAATGACGACGTCCATTACTAAGGCGGTACTTCGTGTTAGCTGGTGCAGAGGCTAAGACTAACCCCCATTATTACCCCGGTACCCACTGCCAACAGTGTTGTTGGGAAGGGATGAGTATGATCCAGTATCCAACCATCTGTAGCGATGGTCGGGAATTGGGGCGGCCGCAGGCTGGTATTCTCAGACTGGGAAAAGAAAAAAACAGTGGCACTTCCCACCCTTGTAATGCTAGGTTGCTGCTGCTGCTGCTGTGTTGTATGTGGCTGGTTATGATACATTGGGTGGAACCCCATGTCTTTTTCAAAAAATATTTCCAAAAAATGACGTGGGGTCCGCCCCATTTTTCATAACCAGCCAGATAGAACACAGCAGCAGCCTAGCATTACATGGGTGATAATGGCCACTGTTTTTGGCTCTTTCCAGCCTCATAATACCAGCCCTTCGGCCGCCCCAGTACCCGACCATCCCAACAGAGGGTCGGGTACTAGATCGTACCTGGCTCTCCCGGCACCCCTTGTGGTGGTGGGTACCGGGGTAATAATGGGGGTTAGTGTGAGCTTCTGCATCGGATAACACTAAGCCCCGCCTTAGTAATGGACATTGTCAATCAGACAGCGGCCATTACTAAAGGGGTAGTAATAAAAGTTTAAAAGAAAAGATAAAGATATAGATAAAATATTTTATTGAAATAAAGCACCCCCAACGCTACCCTTATTAACCATTTTATTGTAGAAAAGAAAGAGCTGTCATCAAAGTAGTCCTCGAAACCGATGTAGTCCAACGACCAAACCTGTAAAAAAAAACACAAAAAAAAAAGTGAATAAAACATGTTGTAGGCTTATATTTAGACCCATGTGTGATACTGACTGCTATAACATGTATAGAAGCCTACCACAAAGTTGACTTGCATACAGGGCCCCAGCTGACCGTATCATACATGGCCATACATATATACATACATACATACATACATGACCCCATATAGTAGTTAGTCCGTTGTCTATGCTCCCAGGTTTGGTGACTTCGCTCCAATGAAAATAAAAATTCACATAAGACGTTCCCACGAAGATCTGAATGGTCCCGTCACTTTTCTTCTTACTGCTACTTTGCGCCGCTCTGATTCACATTACCAAAGCGGTGGGCGCAGATGACTTAATCACGTGAGCTTGATATGATGACGTTATCTGCGACACAATGCATTGTTACTGTGAATGCTAGCGGCGCCAAGTAGCAGTAAGATGGAAAGTGACGGGACCGTTCAGATCTTCGTAGGAACGTCTTAGGTGAGTTTTTTTTAAAATATTTTCTGTGGTTCAACGGGTGCTGATGCAGGACCGGTGCGGCGACTAAACATATTACAAGGGGGGGTGCAGATTAGCTAGAGGGAGAGTAGTGGCTTGCCACAACAGGCTGAAGAGGGTTGCAGAGAGGGGTTGCGTGCTGTTGAAATTCACGGTGTGCTAGTCTCAACCAGGCTTACCATGCCTGGTTGAGACGAACATTCTCCCGATACTGCTAGAGCTACAGTATCTAGCAACGTCGGGAGCGCGTACACTGCAGAGTGGCTTGATTGACATCGAGCCACTCACGCCCCTTTTTATAAAAGATAACCAGCAGTAGCTGAGTTACCAAGTTTTTTTTAAAAAGAAAAGGTAGTTAGGGAATGAATTTTTTACACATTTTTAACAGCAAATTATTTTTTATTAAATTTCAGCTTAGAATGTCTAAAAAAAAATTGTTTTATTCAACTTGGGAATAACCCTTTAATAGAAGCAGAAAGATGGCAGACCTGGGGACCTTCATTAGGCCCCCGGGCTGGCATGACAACCATGGGTGCCTCACGATCGTGTAGCGAGGGGCGTGATGGAGTGACAGAGGGGGATTCCCACAGTCATAGCTTAGTTTCTGTTGTTACTATTGGCCAGGGCAACTAAGTGGTTAAACGGGCGGGATAGAAGTTATCTCTAATTCCAGCCATTACAGTAAAGTATCGGCTGGGACCTACGGAGTATGAAGCGGGCTGAGTTTGTGGGGGGGGGGGCTTGTGAGCCCCCCCCCCCCCTAGCTGATTGTGACCAACAGTAATGTCACTTGCTGGGAAGCGGTTCATAGCAAAGGTCACTATTTCATCCACAATATCCACCTTAAGAGTGATTATGGCTTGGAAGATGGTATAGCTGCCAGAGAGATGGAGAGAAAGGAAGAAATGGCCTCCGATTCTGGAGAAGTGGGCTCCGAATATAAGAGGGCAATATTACATTGGAATTCCTCCACAATAGGAATTTGAAGTCAATATTCATTGTCCTGTACATAATTGGGTGGATGCATGGTGGAGTGGGCCCAGAGCCGCATAGCTTATTGTGAGTTAGGCTTATTAATGAGAGTAAAGTAAGGGATTTTCCGGTCTCATAGCTGAAGATCTGGCCAAGGCAAGAACCCTGCTAGATCTCCGCTTGTTTGCCTAGAAGGGGTCCTTTTTAAGGGCCTCCTTTAGGCAAGAAACTTCTTATGCAAGTTCTCGCTGCTTAGGAGAATTATTATTTTGCCTGAAGGCCTCTTGATTGCAAAGGCCCCTGAGGACCACCTTATGCATTTCCCAAAAGGAAAATGTTGAAGAGCTCTTGAGTTAAAAATATTCTTTGAGATGTGCCTCAAGATCCTGGAACACTTCAGGGTGAGAGATTAGCGAGTTGTTGATGCACCAGTTAGAATGAATGGGTGTCCGCATTAGTGCAGAACATGTAACTGAGAAATGGCTGTGATTGGATCAAGGCTCTGAAAAGGTTGGTGGTAGATTCCACATTTGGTAAAAAGGGGAGTTGGACAAAAATCTGACCAATACGTTTATAGAGTTAATGAGGTACAGAATCATGCGTAATGCCTTTTATAAAAAGGATGGACCTCTCGCCAGGTGTCCACCCATGATAAGAGCATTAATGAACAGAACCCGGACGAGAAGGATCCAGGGAAATGAGTATGATTTGGCACAGTCTGACTGGAGGTTTTACCTAACCTGCGGTCGATCACAGTTTGAATCTCCACACAGGAGGTCGGTTACCCACTGTATTGAGTTGATGAGTGATTAGAAAGGTGAAAAATTGAAGTTGCCCTGTGTTGGAAGCATAATAGGAGACAATGGTCACCAATTTATCTTGGAACTGTACACACCAGAATAAGATATCGGAACTTGGTTTTCGATTGTGGAGGACTGGAGGAGAAATGGGGTGGATCGTTGAAACAATTAGCTACCCATCTAGTTTTGCCAGAAGCATTAGCAGTATTAAAATTGGGGATGTGAGGAGTGTAGGAAATTAGGTGAAAAGGTAGTGGAATAATAAGTCCTGCAAACAGAGAATGTCTGCCTGCAGGCTACGATTAATATCTAAACTATTTAGTCCTTTTAATTGGGGAATTAAGTCTCTGGATGTTATGGGAGGCTAACATCTGGTCCATAAGGACAGTAGTGAGTGAACTCTGTAGCCATATACAGCTGCAGACAACCAAGGAGATCGAAGTGATGTGGTTGAGAGGGTTGGTAAGTCGACCCACAAGTCGAGTCCTGGCTGATGGATTGAAGCTTTTCAGGTTCTGTAAAAGGCAGCGCCTAATAGGCTGCCTGTAAGTGTAAAACTGACCACACAACAGTGAAAAACAATTAAGTTCTATGGGTGTATTCACACGGCCGTTTTTTTTTTTTAACGGCCCGTGCATACTGGCCGTCAAAAAATAGGACATTTTTGGCCGTTTTCAAAAGTAAAAACTGATCCTGGCCGAGGACTCCCTGGACACAGCGCAACTTTTAGCATTGAGCCCGGGGAAGCCCTGGACAGTGATGGCGGGCTTTCAACAATGGAGTCCCCGGCCAGAGCAACGCAAGATCTCTGGCCGGGGACTCCTGTCTTGGGAAAGCCCTTGGTGGTGGTGCTATTTACAAGGGGGGGTGCTATCTATGGGGGGTGCTATCTACAGGGGGGTTGATGCTATCTACTGGAGGGTGCTATCTAAAGGTCTGTCACTTTATATGTGGGCACTGTCACTATGTTGGCATAGGCACTTTATATGTGGGCACTGTGGCACTATGTGGGTACTATGTCAATTTATATGTGGGCACTGGCCCTATGTGGGCATTATCTACAGTGCACACTGTGGCACCATCTACAGGGACATTGCAGCACTATCTACATGGGCACTGTGGTGTTTTCAGGGGGTTGGGACAAAAAAAAACCCTGACAAATTAAACACATCCTTTTTTAACGCCCATGAAAAATGTATTGCAAATGGATGACAGACGGACTGGAAATGGATGAAAATTTCAAGACACACTGATGCAAAATGGCCATGAAAAACTGACAGCTGTTCAGTTTTTAAGGGCCATTTTTTTTCCCACTGTCGTATATGAACGTAGCTCTACACAGCCACCTTGGCGGAAAGTTATGGCTCTCAGAATGACAACTTATAAAAAAAAAAAAACTGTTGTTTTTTTTATAGAGTATTTGATTGTGTAAAATTAGTAAAACATAAAAAAAATACTATATCAATTTGGTATCGCCGTAATCGTACTGACATGCAGAGTAAAGTTAACATATCATTTATACCAAAAAAAAATCTATGCAGGAATTCCCATTTTTAATCAACTTTCCTACCAAAAAATAAATAAAGTGATCAGTCGCATGTACCATGAAATGGTACATCAAAAACTACAGCTCCTCCCACAAAAAAAAACAGCCCTTACACAGCTCTTTTGACGTAAAATAAAAAATTATGGCTCTCATAAGACAGGTATGAAAACATATCCCAATGTGCAGGCCAGGGGGGGAATATTCCTTCTGTTTCAGGAGGTGGTTATCAAGGCCATAATATTTGGGAACTGGTATGGGGAGGGCCTAAGCGCATCTGCTGGAAGCGAAGATGTACCAGGGTAACAGTTTCCAGTGAAGTTCCTCAAACTGTAAAGTTGAGGATTTTTGCAAAAGGATGATAAGAATTTACGTCATCTGTAAATGCAACACCTGCCCCAAAAATCCTGGCCTGTGCATAAAGGATTGCTTCAAAGCATACCACACATCTATGGATAAATAATTTCATTTATTTCCACCTTTTTTTTTTTTTTTTTTAATTATGCGCTGATAGACTCCACGCAGCATACATATGCCTGTACATTGTAAATTAAAATACCAGTAGAACTCCTCCAAAGAACTACTACTAAGCGAATCCGCTCTCCAAACGCCATATGGCGCTCCCTTCCTTCTGAGCCCTACAGTATGCCCAATCAGTCATTTACGTCCACATATGTCATTGCCATACCCGGGAAAATCTTAGCAATTTATTGTGTTTCCAGTGGGACAAGCTGGGCGCAACAGCACTGAAATGGCATATCTGTGGGAAAATTGCAATTTTCACATTGCACCATCCTCTTTGCATTCATTTCTGGAAACCGCCTGTTTGGTCCATATTCTCACTACACCCCTTGATAAATGCATTGAGAAGTGTAGCTTTTAAAATGGGGTCACTTCTTAGCGTTTCTTTTACTATTTGACCTCAGAGCCCCGGCAATTGTGGGCCAATCCAGTGTAAATCACCAAATTAGGCCTCAAATGTTCATGGTGCTCTTTCACTCCTGAGTCCTATGTCCAGGCAAAATATTAGGGCCACATATAGGGTGTTCTAAAACCAGGTAACACCGCATAATAATTAGCTTGTCTTTTTACAGTGGCACAAGCTGGGCACAACATAGCATATCTATGGAAGTATTGCCATTTTCACTCTGCAACATCCACTGCTCACTCATTTCTGCAAAACACCTGTGGGGTCAACATGCTCGCTATACCCTTAGACCAGGTGTCTTAAGCACGCGGCCCCTAGGGCTGTAATCTGCGGCCCGCGGGACACTGAGCCGCTAGTATAGGCTCTGCTCCGGGACTCTGTGGAATTCCCTGACATCACTGTCCATATATGGACAGTGTGTCAGGGTCTTCCCCAGAGCGGAGTCCCGGGCAGAGCGCTAGTATGGGCTCTGCTCCGAGACTCTGGAATTCCCTGACATCGCTGTCCATATATGGACAGTGTGTCAGGTTCTTCCCCAGAGCGGAGTCCCGGGCAGAGCGCTAGTATCGGCTCTGCTCCGGAGCTCTGTGGAATTCACGGTCATCGGTGTACATGTTTGGACTCACGATGTCTGGGGCTTCCCCAGAGCGGAGTCCCGGGCAGAGCGCTAGTACAGGCTCTGCTCCGGGACTCTGTGGAATTCCCTGACATCGCTGTCCATATATGGACAGTGTGTCAGGGTCTTCCCCAGAGCGGAGTCCCAGGCAGAGCGCTAATATAGGCTCTGCTCCGGGACTCTGTGGAATCTTCTGACATCGCTGTCTACATATGGACAGCGATGTCTGGGGCTTCCCCATAGCTGGAGTCCCGGGCAGAGCGCTTGTATAGTCTCTGCTCTGGGACTCTGGGGAAGCCTCTGACATCGCTGTCCATACATCGAGAGTGATGTCAGGGGCTTCCCCAGAGCAGGAGTCCCAGTGATGTCAGGAGCACAGCTGGAGTCCCAGGAAGAGCCTACTAGTAGCGCTCTGCCCAGGACTCCAGCTTTGGGGTTGCCCCTGACATCCATGTCCATATATGGACATTGATGTTAATGGCTTCCCCAGAGTTCCGGCATAGAGCCTATACTCGTGCACTGCTCCGGGACTCCGGTTCTGGGGTTTCTGTTTTTCATGGCCGATTTGACACGCGCTCGTTTGAGTAAGGCTTGAGTCTGCTGTATTCTTTGATAGCTGCTATTAGCCACAGCACAATATCTTTTTGTGCCATTTGGGCTGATAGGAGAAGCGGGCCTGTCCCCACAATATGCTCTCCTATGTATGCCTGATGACCGATCCACCTTAAGCCTAATAATATAAGTATCCATTTTGATGGCCGAAGAGTTTTTATACTTTATTTAATATTTCTTGTTTTAGAATGTTTTCAGTGAAAAAACATTGGGTAAAGCTTTGTAGGCTTCTTTTGCTATACTTCTCAGTGGCCTCTCAGTCTGAATACAACGAATTCTGAGAGCCTGGAGCTTTAACTCACAAGAGGCCTGCTTACAATAAATAATCCGTATGTCTGTAAATGAGTGTAAATGACAGTACACCAGTTATCAGGATCTAGTAGGTAAATGTTGCTCCTCTTTTTAGAAAACTGCTTGCTTACTTATGCTTGGGGCCTAAGACTGGATAGTGAATATTTAATATCCTATATCTATTTACCTGCAATTTTGGTGAAATAAAATCTAAAAATGTATGTTTTACTCGTTTATATGAATTGTTGACCTCTGTATATTTCTTTCAAGTAAAGTGTTTTTCATGTTTATTTGTCTTTCAGGGTCATAGTATAGGAAACTTGTCTAGCTTGGGTCCCATAGACTGTGATGCTAATGCCACTGATGGTAAGTTGTTTTGCAGTATTAGTTTGTCATATGTTGAATAGCACTTCTATGGGAAGTTACAGAAGCAGCCAAGCATACTTGCTCGGTTGTTTCAGTAACTCACATAGAACAGAAAGGAGAGAGCCGTGGGCATGCCTCCATTCATTCAACTTTGTTTTTGGTTTGGCTTTTTCTAGAAATCGATGTAGCGGTGTACAGGCTCAATAGAAAGTCTATGAGCCCGTACACCGGTACATCGGCTTTCTGGAAAAAGTCGAACAGAAACAAAGCAGCTCCGCACTCACATGAGCACTTCTGTCGCTTCATTTTATCGATTAGTGGGGGTCTCAGTGCTCGGACCCCCACTAATCAAAACTTATGAAATGTCACTATGACATGTCAGAAGTTTGAATGTTTAGTTACCCTTTAAAGTAGTATTTCCACAATTAGTAATTTTTCTACAAAGCCCAGTTCCTTGTATAAATTTACTGCCCCATGCTAAAATAAACGTACTATGTTCTCCCAATGTATGTATTCAGCTCCCTTTCTCCCGTGTATACTGTCTTTTTCATAGTGCAGAGTGAGCGGTCCTGTTTCTAATATCACTTGACTGCTGGTAAATTACAGTTCTCAGCAGCACACGGTCTCCACTGTGCTGCAAGCACCTCCCTCTCCTCCCCGTGTGTTATTTTCTGTTTATCAAAAATGTATTTCCTGATAGAATTGTTTGCATCTGGCTTTATAAAATGTGATAGATCTATATATATATATAGATATGCAAATAGCATGCAAAACCTAAATATAGTGTCCTACTTTTTCTATATTTACACCAGTGCAACCGCTTCTGCTTTCAGTCTGTGCACCCAGCGCCCCCCACACACCAGCGCGTCTCCCCCAATTTTCTCTGTCCTGGGACTTTGCTATTTTTATCCTTGTTATAGAGTACTGCAATACTTGCAGCAAAAGGAATGTCCGCTCATACCGACGGTACCCCCTGCTCCTGGGCTTTGCAGCCATAAAGAAGACACTCACACGTGTTACAGAGCACGGAAGCAGGGGGAGCCGTTGGTATGAGCTGACAGTCCTGTTGCTGCAATAAGAAGAAGCTGTCAGATTGCTTCCCCTTCTCCTGTGCTTTGTAACCTGTGAGTGTCTATAGCTACAAAGCCCAGGAGCAGGTGGAGCTGTCGGTATGAGCATCTGACAGCTCCTTCTTGCCGCAGAAGAAGTGTCAGTTCGTACTAACTGTTCCCTCTACTTCTGTTCTCTGTTGCCATAGAGAAGGTACTTACAAGTTGAGGAGCAGGAGGAGCCTGTCAGTACGAGCTGACATTCCTTCTTCTGCAATTATTACAGTACTCAAGTATACAGATAGCCCAAGTCCCAACACCTGGTTGGGATAATTAAATTCAAAGGGGGAGAGGTGCTGAACAGCCCTTACTGGAGGCATGCGAGCAAAAGCAGAGCGACACTGAGGTACTTTCTGTCCATGCTCGGCCCTGCTAAAGATAGGGAAACTGCATGCGTGGTTTTCCCTTCACAGGGGAAAAACGGGGATTCGATGTAATGAGTAGGAGGACAAACTGAGCATGCTCGACCATTACTAAAGAACTTCTGTATAACGTTTCTGGTTGAAACAGGAGATAAACAAAAAGGTGTCATGAGGACTGTTTGGGGGAAAAATAATCTGTAATGGTACATTTAAAACAAAAACACATATTGCGTATATTTTGAGGAATACAACACACTGTGCCAACAATGGCATTTTTTTAAATCCACCTTTAAAGCTATGTATAAACTGTATAATGGTGTCCAAGGTTGACCTATATACCGATCAGTCAAAGCCCTGCTGCCAGTATGAATACAGCCTATGTAAAGAAATTTTAAAAGGAAAATATTTACAAAGTTATTAACCCCTTCCCGACATGCGCCGTACATATACGGCGCAATCGGGAAGGGCTTCCCGCGAAGCGCAGTACCATTACATCACGGTGATAGTGCGGGCTCAGGAGCTGAGCCCGCACCGTCACCACCGGGTGACAGCTGTATGTTACAGCTGGCACACTGAGGTATCGGCCAGGACCGGAGCTAGCATCCGATCCGGCCGATTAACCCCTCAGATGCTGCGTTCAATAGAGATCGCAGCATGTGAGGAGTTTTTAGCCACCGGCACCCCAGCAACGTGATCGCTGGGTTGCCGGTGGCTACAAAGGCGATCGGAGACCTAATACTTACCTCCCGGTCTGCCAGCAACAGAAGCCTCCTATGCCCCGCTCGGCGGCGGGGCCTAAAAGGCTTCCGGTACCATCAGCAAGATGGCGCCGGCTCAGCTTCCGGCTCAGCTTCCGGCTCAAAAGCTGCGCCGGCGTCATCAGCAGTGGGTGTCCGCTGTATGTTACAGCGGATATCCCACTGTAAAGGCAGGAACCGGAGCTAGCTCCGATTTCTGCCATCAACCCCTACGATGCAGCGATCCAATGCGATCGCTGCATCAAAGTAGTTTGTAGCAAATCGGGAAAGCCTGATCGGCTTGCTGTCAGTGAATAACTGACAGTTCTAATACATTGCACTACATAGGTAGTGCAAATTATTAGAACATCAATCAAACAGTTGGACCTTCAAGTCCCCTAGTGGGACAAAAGAAAAGTGTAAAAAAATAAAAGTTGTAAAAAATAAAATAGCTTCAAATAATAACATAAAACACGATCGCCCTATTTCCCTTTATCAAGTCATTAATTATTGTACAAAAAATAATAAAACCATACATATTTGGTATAGCCGTGTCCGTAAAAACCTGAACTATAAAAATATTATGTTAGTTGTCCCTCGGAGTGGATGCTATAAAAAACAACCTAAAAAAGTGATCAAAAAGTCGCATGTATCAAAAAATGGTACCTATAAAAACTATTACTCGTCTTGCAAAAGACAGGCCCTCAGACAGCTCAGTCGACGAAAAAATTAAAAAGTTATGGCTCTTACATCCTGGCGACAGAAAAATTTAATTATTTTTACAAAAGTAATTTTATTGTGCAAAATGTTGTAAAACATAAAAAAGTTCTATAAATGAGGTATCGCCGGAATCGTACTGACCCGCAGAATGAAGGTAACATGTAATTTATTACGCATGGTAAACGCTGTATAAAAGAAAACTAAAAAAAATTATGGCAGAATTGCTGTTTTTTGATTACCTTGCCTCCCAAAAAAAAAGGATAACAAGTGATCAAAAAGTTGCATGTACCCCAAAATGGTACCAATAATAACTACAGCTCGTCCCACAATAAAAAGCCATCATACCACTACGTCTATGAAAAAATAAAATAAGCTTAAGGCTCCAATAAGTCAGGAAAGAAAAATATGCAGTTGTGCCGCCCGAGGGGAACATTTCTTCTGTTTCAAGAGGCGAATTATCAAGGCACTAAAATTAGGGAACCAGGAAGGGGAGGGCCCAAACATATCTGCTGGAAGAGAGGGTGGCCATATTATACCAGGACAACACTTCCCAGCAAAATTCCTCAAACTGCAAAGGTGCGGAGTGTGGACCAAATGGGAGATAAGTAAGGACACAATTTATCAGTGCCACACCGGCCTGTGCAGAAAGGATTGTGTCACAGCGTAATACACATCTATGGATCATTTTATTGTTTACCCCATTATTATACCACCTGACTATACCCCTGATGTACTCTGCCCAGCTTACATATGCCCCACATTATAAACTGAAACACCAGTAAAACTCCAAACAAAACTACTACCAAGCAAAATCCACGCTCCAAAAGCTAAATGGTGCTCCTTCCCTTCTGAGCTCTACTACGTGCCCAAACAGCAGTTTACTTCCACATATATGGCATTGCCATACCTGGGAGAACCCTTTTATAAATTTTTGTGGTGTGTCTCCAGTGGCATAAGCTGGGCACGACATATTTCCTACTGAATGGCATATCTAGGGAAAAAGTTTAATTTTTACTTTGCACCATCCACAGCGCAATCATTTATGGAAAAGAACTGTGGGGTGAAAATGCTCACTACACCCCTTAATAAATGGGGTCACTTCTCAGCGGTTTCTTTTATTAATTCACATCAGAGCCTCTGCAATTGTGAACCAATACTGTGTATGTTGCCAAATTAGGCCTCAATTTCGCATGGTACTCTCTCACTCCAGAGCCCTGTCGATAGTCCAGGCAAAAGATTAGGGCCACATGTAGGGTGTTTCTAAAACGGGGAAAAACAGCATAATAATTATAGAGCTGTCATAATAATTAGAGAGGTGGCACAAGCTGGGCACCACATATTGGCATATCTATGGAAAAACTAATTTTCACTCTGCAACATCGAGTGCACACTAATTTCTGCAAAACACCTGCAGGGTTAAAATGCTCGCTACACCCCTAGGTGAATACCTTGAGGGGTTTAGATTCCAAAATGGAGTCACTTGTGGGGGGTTTCCACTGTTTTGGTCCCACAGGGGCTGTGCAAATGCAACATAGTGCCCAGAAACCAATCCAGCAAAATCTGCACTCCAAATGGCGCTCCTCCCCTTCTTAGCCCTACCGAGTGCCCAAACAGCAGTTTATGACCAAATATGGTGTATTGTCATACTCAGGAGAAATTGCTTTACAAACATTGTGGTTCTTTTTGTCCTTTATTTATTGAGAAAATGAAAATTTTTGAGCTAAAGCTATGTCTTATTGAAGAAAAAGGATTTTTTTTATTTTCACTGCCCAATCCTACTAAAAGCTATAAAACCCCTGTGGCGTCAAAATGCTCACTACACCCATAGATTAATTTCTCAAGGGGTGTAATTTCAAAAATGGGGTCACTTGTGGGAGGTATCCACTGTTTAGTCCCTTTGGGGGCTTTGCAAATGTGACATGGCCTCCACAAATCATTCCTGTTAAATTTGAGCTCCAAAAGCCAAATAGCGCTCTTTCCCTTCTAAGCCCTGCCGTGTGTCAAAACAGCCATTTAGGACTACATGTGGGGTGTTGTTTTAACCAGGGGAAATTGCTTTACAAATGTGGCTGTGCAATGAGAAAAAATTATCTAAACCTACGTTTTCTTTGAAAGAATGTAGATTTGAATTTTCACGGCCTATTTCCTATAATTTTTGCAATAAACCTTTTGGGGTCAAAATTCTCACTATACCCCTAGATAATTTCCTTGAGGGGTCTAGTTTCCCAAATGGGGCCACTTTTCGGGGGTTTCCACTGTTTTGGCACCGTAAGAGCCCTTCAAACCTGACATGGTGTCTAAAATATTTTCTAATAAAAAGGAGGCCCCAAGACTCACTAGGTACTCCTTTGCTTCTGAGGCCGGTGCTTAAGTCCATTACCACACTAGGGCCACATGCGGATATTTCTAAAAACTGCAGACTCTGGGCAATAAATATTGAGTTGCATTTCTCTGGTAAAACCTTCTGTGTTACAAAAAAAAATGGATTCAAAATGAATTTCTGAAACAAAAAAAAAGGAAATTTGTAAATTTCACCTCTATTTTGCTTTAACTCCTGTGAAACGTCTAAAGATAATAATGTTTTGAATACTTTTGAGGGGGCGAAGTTTTTAAAATGGGGTGACTTAGTCGGGATTTCTAATGTATAAAGCCCTCAAAGCCACTTCACAACTGAACTGCCCCCTGTAAAAATAGCTTTTTGAAATTTTCTGGAAAATTTGAGAAATTGCTGCTAAAGTTCTATGCCTTGTAACGTCCTAGAAAAAGAAAACTATATTCAAAAAACGATGCCAATTTAAAGTAGACATATGTGGGATTTTAATTAGCAACAATTTTGTGTGGTATAACTGCCTGTCTTACAAGCAGATACATTTAAATTTTAGAAAAATTCTAAATTTTGGTGTTTTTCACAATTAAATACTGAATGTATCGAGCAAATTTTGTCAGTAACATAAAGTCCAATGTGTCACGAGAAAACATTCTCAGAATCACTTGGATAGGTGAAAGCAATCTGAAGTTATTACGACATAAAGTGAAACATGTCAGATTTGAAAAATGAGACTCTGTCAGGAAGGTCAAAAGTGGCCAAAGAGGGAAGGGGTTAAAGTGAACTTTTCATGCCCAGACATTCATTGGAAGCTGGAATATAGTTTTACCAAATTTTTCTCCTTTCCGTTTTTGCTTGCATTCCTCCTCTCATTTAGGCCAGTGTCATTTAAGTGTGTTAACATTTGCTGTTCCTTTAAGCACAGCGGCATTGTTTTAGGCTGCCTCATTTGACTCGTGTTGAAATGTGTACTAATTGATAACATTTCTATTCATCCTGTCATGAATCCCTAACCTTCTCCTAGATACAGAGTTTCCACATTAATCTGCTGCCTGCGCTGATCTTTATTACAAAATCCTCATCGCCAAGACAATAAAAAGAGGAATTTATAGAAAGTGAGGTTCAGGTAATTTCGATCAGGTCTGACATTGCAGAATACAAATTTAGGACTGATACAGAGGAGGAGGTGTGAAATGCAGGTGTATCACTAAGGAAATTAAAAAAATGAAAGGCTTTGTACACTTTTGAAAGTGTTTTTTTTTTTCTTTATCAATGTTTTAGGTGATTAGCAAAGTTTCTTGAATTTTCTTTTATAAAAAAAAATGTCTTTAGTTTTACTGATACAGCTATATGTATTCTCTATACTTAGAAGCTGCATCGTTCACTATTAGTCGATTCAGTCAGTTCAGCTGACACAGGATCGCAATAATATTGATCACATCTAAGTTGATGAATTGCTATTAGGGTTATTCTGTGTGTTAGATACACACAGGACCCGCTCTCAGACGAGACGGCTGTTCAGCTGAACTGACGGTATCGGCTAGTAGCGAACGATACAGCTTATATGTATAGAGGATACATAGAAGCTTCATCAAAAAAACTGAAAACATTTTTTTTAATAAGCCAATTTAAAGTTGTCGTTTTTTTGAATCGCCTTTAAATGACAAATTTAGCCCTACTACATCTGTATAGTTGGTCAGTAAACCTAAGTGGGACAGCACTAGTGTTTTAGTGAAGAGTGGAAGCCTTGAATGTCTCAATCAACAGTCCTGACAATCCAAACTGAAATTGAAAGACCGCACTCCAAATTTGATAAAGCCATAAGCAGGATTTCGGCTCATGTTCTTAAGAACGTTATTATTTATTAAAACAGACATGTCAGGAGAGCTGACGAGTCCCTTTTAACCCCTTAGTGACCAGCCCATTTTAGACCTTAATGACCAAGCTATTTTATTCGTTTTTCTATAGTCGCATTCAAAGAGCTATAACGTTTTTATTTTTTCGTCTACATAGCTGTATGAGGACTTGTTTTTTGCGGGATTAGTTGTGCTTTTTAATGGCACCATTTTTGGGTACATATAATTTTTATATTAACAATTATTAACCTTTTTGGGGGGGTTTATAAAAAAAAACTGAAATTCCGCCATTGTTCTATGCGTTTTTAAATTGACGCCGTTCACTGTGCGATGTAATTAACATGTGACCTTTATTCTATGGGTCGGTACGATTACGGCGATACCACATATGTGGAGGTTTTTTTATGTTTTACGACTTTTGCACGATAAAAACACTTTTGAACTAAAATTATTTGTTTTTGCATCGTCGCTTTCCAAGAGCCGTAATTTTTTTATTTTTCCATCAATGTAGTGATTTTTTGGGCTTGTTTTCTGCGGGACAAGACGTAGTTTTGAATGGTACTGTTTTGGGGTGCATGGGACTTATTGATTCATTTTTATTATGACTTTTTTGGGGGGCAATGGAAAAAAATTGCAATTTCGCCATAGTTTTTGGCGTTTTTTTTTACGGTGTTCACTTTGCGGTTTAAATTACATATTAACTTTATTAATGGAGTCATTACGGTCGCGGCGATACCACATATGTGTACTTTTTTTTTTTTTTACACTTTTACTAAATAAAACCACTTTTTATGGAAAAAAATGGTTTTATTTATTTTTTTACTGTACTTTTTATTAATAATCTTTATTTCACTTTGATGACTGATTTTATTAGTCCCACTAGGGGACTTTACTGTGCGATGTTCCGATCGCTGCTATAATGCTCTGGTATACTTCGTATACCAGAGCATTATTGCCTGTCAGTGTAAATCTGACAGGCAATCTGTTAGGACGTGCCTCCGGCGCGTCCTAACAGGCATATGTCCAGGGCAGACCTAGGGGCTTTTATCAGTCCCCCGGCTGCCATGACACCCCATCGGAGACCCGCGATTGCATTCGCGGGCCGCCGATGGGTGAGAGAGGGAGCGCACTCCCTCTGTAAACAAAGTTAAATGCCGCGGTCGCTATTGACGGCGGCATTTAACGGGTTAAACGGCCGCGATCTAAGTAAACTTTGATCGCGGGCGTTGGAGCAGGAGCTCAGCTGTCATCAGACAGCAGAGCCCCGGCTCCAGCCTGCACGGGAGACCCGTGCAGGACTTAGACTAGGCTGACGTGAAAAGGCGTCAGCCTAGCCTAAAGCCCAGTAGTGAATCACGTTAAAAGGCGTATTAGTGGTCACTAAGGGGTTAAACTCCCTGTATCTAAGCTATCGTCATATGTCGCAACTTTGCCCTAAAGGAGCTAAGTTGAAAAGCAGCCATGCATCAAGCACTAAAAATATAAAAAAATAGCAAATTTACATGACCTACAGTTACTCGCCTACATATCATTTGTGAGATCACAACAAGATATCTGCTCTAAATTTGGAGGTTCTCTGGACCTAGTGTTTAATGAGCTTCTGATCTCCCTCATTAGGTAAGTCATGCTGCCGGACACCCTGGAAAAAAAGTCAGAAGCAGGTTATTACCACCGCTGTTTTCTCTTTTACAGCAATTGGCCTTATTCACACAAACTTATTTCTCATCTGTGTGCTGTCCGTTTTAACAGCGGATTGCACACTGACCCATACAAGTCAATTGGGCTATTCACACTTCCGTTTTCTTTTAATGGAGCGTGTGTTTTTGCGAGAAACTCTCAGCATGCCTCATTCTAATCTGTTTTTGCGACCCAGACTTGAGTCCACTGAAGTCTATGAGTGCGTGGAAAAAATGGACAGCACATGGACAACGTCCGTGTGCTGTCTATTTTTCACAGATCCGTTGCAAAAAAAATACAAAAAATTTAAACCATGAAGTGCTTGCAGAGGAGAAAAACGAAGGGGACAAAATGGATGACACACGGAAACCACACAGATCTGGATTATAAATGGTCCGTTTTTTGCAGACACAAATCGGACATGCATGCGTGAATGTGGCCGTGCAGTGCTTAATGATCACTGTGTAAGGAAGAAAATAAATACAAAAATAATTTGGGTAGTCCAACAAATAAAATAAATTTAGGGACTTTTATTGACAAAGTTCGCAAAATCTTGTCATTGAGGATCAAAACATTGTGGTCATTAACCCCTTAGTGTCTAAGTCTGTTTTGGCCTTCAGGACCAGACCATTGTTTTCAAATCTGACATGTATCACTTGAAGTGGTAATAACTTTGAAATGCTTTTATTTTTTCAAGCCATTCTGAGATTGTTTTCTCGTGACACATTGGACTTTAATTTAGTGGTAAAATTTGGTCGACACATTCAGTGTTTGTTTATGAAAAAAACACAGATTTTTGCTATTTCTCTCAATTTTGTTTTTTTTTCATTTAAATGTATCTGCTTGTAAGAGATAGTAATACTACACAAAATAGCTACTATTTCACATTTCCCATATGTCTACTTTTATCTTTGCATTGTTTTTTTGAACGTTCTTTTATTTTTCTCGGACGTTACAAAGCTTAGAACTTTAGCAGCAATTACTCATATTTCCAAGAAAATTTCAAAAGCCTTATTTTAGAGACCGGTTTTGTTCTGAACTGGTTTTGAGGGCCTTATGTACTATAAACCCCTATTAATCACCCCATTTTAAGAACTGAACCCCTCAAAGTATTCAAAACAGCCTTTAGAAAGTTTCTTAACCCTTTAGGTGTTTCACATGAATTAAAGCAAATGAAAGGTGAAATTTACAAATGCCATTTTTAATTTTTTTTTGCAGAAAATCAGTTTTAATCCATTTTTTTGTGACATAGAAGATTTTACCAGAGAAGTGCAACTCAATATTTATTGCCCAGATTCTGCAGTTTTTAGAAATATCCCACATGTGGCCCTAGCGTGCTACTGGACAGAAACACAGGCTTCAAAAGCAAAGGGGCACCTAGTGAATATTGGGGCCTTATTTCTATTATAATATATTTTAGGCACCATGTCGGGTTTGAAGAGGTCTTGTGAGGCCAAAACAAAGAAAACACCCCAAAAAAAGACACCATTTGGCAGACTACAACCCTCAAGGAATTTATTATTTATTAAGGGGCATAGTGAGCATTTTGACCCCACAGGTATTTTGCTGAATTTAGTGTAATTAGGCTGTAAAAATGAAAATCTACTTTTTTTTTCTAATAAAATCTCGTTTTAGCTCAGATTTTTCCATTTTTGCAATAGATAAAGGAGAAAAAGAACCGAAACATTTGTAAAGCAAACTCTTCTGAGTAAGGCAATACCCCATATGTGGTAATAAACTGCTGTTTGGACCCACAGCAGGCCTCAGAATGGAATGAGCGCCATTTGGCTTTTGGACCTCAAATTTTGCTTGATAGTTTTTCAGGTGCCATGTTTCATTTGCAAAGCCAATGAGAGGCCAAAACTGTGGAAACCACCCAAAAGTGACCCTATTTTGGAAAATACACCCCTCAAGGTATCTATCTAAGAGTATAGTGAGCATTTAGACCCTGCAGGTCTTTTGCAGAATTTTATGTAATTAGGCCGTGAAAATTAAAATCTACAATTTGTTCCACTAAATTGTAGAATGTCTTCATTTTCACAAGGGATACTGGAGTGAAAGCACCCCAACATTTGTAAAGTAATTTCTCCCGATTTACAGCAATACCCCACATGTGGTCATAAACTGCTGTCTGGACACACAGCAAGGCTCAGAATAGAAAAAATAGAAGGAAACATCCAGCTCACCAAATCCTGCGTCTCAGCCAGACATCTCTCACGGATCCCCGCGACGGCCCACGGTGAAATGGAGTGGAAAAAAGGAAAAATGATCCAGCGCTGTCTCAGGGTAAAAAGGATACGTAGATCCCACTTTTATTGATGAAGGAAAATATATAAAATTGCAAAAGAGACGCAGTCATGGGATGGTATATTATGCGGGCAAGTGCCCGAGCCTACGCGTTTCAAGCACAAGCCGTGCTCTTAATCATGGCAAGAAAAGTAATGGCCATGTATGTCTGTCTCGTCCATATATATAAGGTTGATAATTGGGGCGGGACAAAATTCTAGGCTTTTTTTTTCTATAATAAAAGACTTATAGGAAAAAAGGCAGTTTTTAATTTTTTAACTTTGAACTTTTTTTATAACTATTTTATAACTTTTTTTTTTGTACCACTACGGGACTTGAAGACCTGCACCTCTCCTCTTTATTCTAATACATTGCACTACCCACGTAATGCAATTCATTAGAGCTGTCAGCTATTCACTGACAGCAAGCCTATTAGGCTCCACCTCCGGGCGGGGTCTAATAGGCTTCTGTATGTGGCAGACCAGGAAGCCATTGTTGGCTTCCGATTTCCATAGTAACGATCGGCATCCGTGTGACCAGATCGCAGTGATGCCGGTCTCCTGGAAACAACTAAGATGCCGCAGCATCTAAGGTGTTAATGGTAGGGAGCAGAGCTAGCTCCATTTCCTGCCATTACAGCAGGATGTCAGCTGTAACATACAGCTGACATCCTTCGGCTGATGGCGCAGGCTCAGCTTCAGAGCCCGCCGACATCTTTCATCTGCGCCAGAAGCCTTTTAAGCCCCGCCTCTGGGCGGGGCCCTAACAAGCCGCCGTACTTGGCCATTGTTATGCCTCCTGTTGCCAATAGCTGATTAGCTAGCATGGCTACCCGGCTCTTCTAGCCGGGTAACCATGCTGCAATACTATGATTGGTCAGTCACTACTGACTGACCAATCACAGCGATCGCTGTCGGCGCTGCACCGCGATTGTTCCCCCGACGAGTCACACGGACTATCGGCTGTCCATGACAGCCGATGTCACTGTTCTGTCACCCTGTGTTTTGACATGGTGACAGAAAAGTACCATGACGTAACTAGTTCACGGTGCCTTAATGCAGGGCAAACCATGATGTACAATTGCGTCAAGGTGCATTAAGGGGTTAAAAGAGTAACTATTTAAAGGGGTTATGCGGGGACCAAAAATTATTAGCAGTGCACTCACTGGAGTATGTGAGTACACTTGCTAATTTACATTCATAGATATTTATAGCGCTGCCGTGGGACCGGAAGTCTGTTTGCACAGCCTACAGTGATGATGATCCGATTATTTGTCAGGTGACGGACCCCGCTGTACTCCATGTACTACTGCTCCTGCTTGTACATGGTTTACAGTGGGGTTGGTCACATGACGAAGAGTTATTTTGTCATCAAACAAGGCTGTGCAAACAGACTTCCGGTCCCCCAGCAGCGCTATTAAGATATATGAAAATCTCTGAATCAGCGCGACCGGAAAATGTTAGCGAGTGTAGTCACCTACTGCAGTGAGTACACTGCTAATAATAATTCTTGGTCCCCACATAACCCCTTTAATAAACTAAAAGATATTTAGACCTACTAAAAAAATTATAATTGTATTATTATTATTAATAATAGTAGCATTAAGCCTTTTGGTTTGTACACTTATTAAAAGGTTGTTTTTGGTGATTATGGTCTCTTGAAACTTAAAATAAAAAATACTGGCTGTTTGGTTTGAAGCCTGTTGTGGAGTACCTAGACTCTATATACAAGTTTCCACTACCTATCTCCTATGCTAGAGGGGGTTAACTTTTTATTCATTAGTAAAGAAACTTTTTTAACAACTTTAATGAACTATACAGAATCACCTTCTTAAAACTTAAAATTAAATTTATTTAAATTGGAGTTAAAGAAAAGTGTGCTTGAAATTCATTATGTTTTACTGTTTGTTGTGTCTCGGCAAATACTAATCCGCCTATTAGGATGCCCACTGTGATTTGCAGGAATAATATTGCAATGTGATTTGATTGCCAAATTTGTAATTGCAGGTGATTGCATAGGCACAATTTGTTTTCCATTTGATTCCATAAATTATATTGTCTAATTATATTCCTAGCTAGGTTCACGTATGCATATAAATGTCATTTTTCATTATGCAGTTCTAGGTAATATTGTAGTTGAGAGAGTATTAGAGACTATTTTTTTTTTTAACTAAGGTTAGTGTTATTCAGACCAGAAAGCCATGTTGTGTTTTGCTCAAACGGGTGAGATCGATATCCGTATCGATCTCGTCCGTTTAATCTCTCAGATGCGGCGCTCAATAGCGAGCGATGCATCTGAGTTATGGAGAGAGGGAGCTCCCTCTCTTTTCAACAGACACCCGGCGATAATATCGCCGAGTGTCTGTTTCTCCGATGGCAGCCGGGGGCCTAATAAAGGCCCCCAGGTCTGCCTGTAGTGAATGCCTGCTAGGCTATGCCAGAGGCATGGCCTAGCAGATGCCTGTCCGCTTTAAACGGGCAGGCAGTAATACATTGCAATACAAAAGTATTGCAGTGTATTATAAAAGCGATCGGAGGATCGCATATTAAAGTTCCCTAGTAGGACTAGTAAAAAACAATGTTTAATAAAGTTAATGAAAATCCCACTTTTCTCCTTACAAAATGCTTTACTATTAAAAAAAACAAAATAAAGTAAAGTTACACATATTTGGTATCGCCGCGTCTGTAACGACCCTAACTATAAAGCTATTACATCATTTAACCCGCACGGTGAATGCCGTAAAAATAATATAAAAACAATGGAAAAATTGCTGTTTTCTGTGAATCCTGCCTTAAAAAAAATGTGATTAAAAAGTGATCAAAAAGTTACATCTACTCCAAAATGGTACGAATAAAAACTACAAGTCGTCCCGCAAAAAAAAGCCCTCATACAACTGCATCGTCAGAAAAATAAAAAAGTTATTGCTCTTCAAATATGGAGACACAAAAAGTTTTTACTGTGTAAAAGTAGTAAAACATAACAAAATCTATACAAATTTTTTATCGTTGCAATCGTAACAACCCGCTGAATAAAGTTATCGTGTAAATTATATCACACGGTAAACGGCGTCGATTTAGGCATCATTCACACTACAGGGTCCGAGTGTCGGCCGATACAAACGGCCGTTTTGGGCTGTTTTTTCCGGACGGTTTGCATCCGTTCCGGGCCGTGTTGCCGTTTTTAACGGCCGATTTTGACCCGTTTTGCATCCGTTTTTTCCCCTGTCCGTTTTAAAATCGGATGAATTTAATTTAAATTTGCTGCCACACACAGACCTCTGTAGATAATGCCACTCA
The DNA here is from genome assembly GCF_050947455.1 of Rhinoderma darwinii. NCBI lineage: Eukaryota > Metazoa > Chordata > Amphibia > Anura > Rhinodermatidae > Rhinoderma > Rhinoderma darwinii. Next base: position 190,418,208 of record NC_134690.1, on the reverse strand, counting down.
GCCCCCTGTAGGTAATGCCACCCAGCCTCCTGCAGGTAATGCCACCCAGCCTCCTGCAGGTAATGCCACCCAGCCTCCTGCAGGAAATGCCACCCAGCCTCCTGCAGGTAATGCCACCCAGCCCACTGTATGTAATGCCACCCAGCCCCCGGCAGGTGATGCCACCCAGCCCCCGGCAGGTGATGCCACCCAGCCCCCGGCCTATTTTAAACATCATCCCAGGAGGCCGGGCTGCACGACGTCAGAGGGACACATCGCCATGGCGATGGGTAAGTATGGAGATTATTTTCTTTGAGTTGCGATTTTTGTTGCGGAATCGCAGCTTTTCCGCCACATAAGTCTTAACCTCTGTTATTTGTTGCAGGTTTTACTTCCCTATTGAATTCAATAGTAAAAACCCGCAACCGAAAACCAGTGATTCCCCAGCATACATTGACATGCAGTGAAATAAGTTGCGGAAATTTCACAGTATTTACGCTACGTGTTTTAAATATTGACCTTGTTTTTTAACATTCCCAAGCATCTATCGTTAGAAAAAAATGTATCAAATACATAAAATACAATATAGCAATGGTGTGGCCTCTCATTTTCTTCTATGATATAGTAAACTACATACTGTTGTGGGGTATAAAAAAAAAGCTGAGTTTGCAAATTAGCCTCTTAATTTTGTTTAAAAAAAAGGTACAATTTATTCAACGTACACACAGCATTTTACAGTACGCAGTGTTCTTGTAAATATAACAATGTATTATACTGTGGCTAATTGATGTTTATCTTAGTTCAGCACTTTTCTTAAGAGCTAAACTTGATATATGTCTTGTAAGCTCGAATTACTTAACAAAATTAGTATTGTAATCAATAATGCTAAGCATAATGTGTTTTGGTTCAGTAATTTTGAGCGTCTATTGGAATTTAAGTAAATGCATGGAAATTGTTAAAGAATAGATACATTGCATTGATCGTTTTTCTGTAGTTTTGCACAGTGGTTAATAATAAATGCAACACAATGTTGCAATAAAAAGACTACCTTTCTTCTGCCACTTGGGTCATTTTACCATAACTACAATTAGTGAGATCATGAAAGTCTATATAATTTTATGACCACGTTTTTGCAATACCACGTAATGTAACCTAGTCCATTATTTACCTTTAATGTAACTGGGTCAGAATTGGTATAAACTTTTAACTATTTGTGCAGCTGTAAGCTTTAAATTTAATTATGTTAATATTAACCCATTGATTGTGGAGTAAGTCCAGGAATGCACCACCCGTGATATGAAGTGAGCATTATCCATGAGGCAAGTGGTGCCCTTCGTTGATGGCAGCGGGTAGCATAATTGTATACCTTGATGTTTATTAATTAATACTTGTAACATTACTTAAACCCTGAAAGAAGCAGTCTTTCACTAGCTTGTGGAGTTGACGAAACCTCTCTTGATTTAATTGGTTGTCTGCTTTGAAAACCGGCAGTAAGTTTTCAATTTCCTTGCAGCACCCCCACAGGGAAAATTAAGCATTTCACAGTGCACATTCGAATCAATGGGTTGTCTGTGTAATTCAAGACAGGTCCTCCAGAGAGTGAGACGAACTTTGTACAGTATCCTCATGTATTGGCCAGAGTGTAGAGCAGTTACAGAGTACTCCCTTCTATTAACTCAGAATTTCGTAATAGTCTATATGAAAATGGGTTTTCTAAACTGGACATCCCCATTAAAATCATAGTTGTTGCAGATTTATTCTAATAAGAGGTCTAAGTCTGACAATCAAATTATTCTGCTGTGTGTGAAAATTCTTGTCATTAGTGGTGTAAAACTTTGGATATTGGGTTCTATTTCTTTTGATATGAGTATTTTCATACCATGGGATTTCTGAAAATGTTCCTGCAACATCCCTGTTTCCTTCGTATACCTAATTACAAATGCAAATTTGCTGAAATAAAGTACAAAAGTGTTAACGTTTTGGTATGGATTGAGAACCAGTGGCCTTTCCATTGTTAATTAACTCCAGTGAAGTGTTCATTAACTTTTTTTTATGTACCTCTGAATTATATAGTTAGCGTCAGTTCTACTTCTCAATTATATTATTGATTACGCATTTTGTCTAGACTCCAATGCTTACCCTTGCCATTGTTGAAGAATTTATAAGGGCCACATATTTGAGTGGTTATTTGTTTTTATCCTGCACAGTTTTGGAAAATGGGTTATTACATTCTTTAAAATTGTTTATATGCTTGTCTTCTTTTCCACCATAGTAGTCATGTTTTATTTTGAAAGCTCAGAGGATTGAGATGAGCACTGCTTTTTTATTTTATGTTTTGTTTTACATATACCATATTTTTTGGACTATAGGACTCACTGGACCTTAAGACGCACCCATAAATTGTAGCATAAAAGAGGAGAAATAAAAGGTTTTGCCTTTAACAGTACATTTCCTGGGTAATATTGAGACAATAGGGTACCACAGTGCCCCAATACAATGCCAGCCACAGTGCCTCATAACCATACCAGCCACAGTGCCTCATAACCATACCAGCCGCAGTGCCTCATAACCATACCAGCCACAGTGCCCCATAACCATGCCAGCCACAGTGCCCCATAACCATGCCAGCCACAGTGCCCCATAACCATTCCAGCCACAGTGCCCCATAACCATGCCAGCCACAGTGCCCCATGGCAGCGACAGTGCCCCATTGCCATGGCAGCCACAGTACCCATAACAATTCCAGTCAGTGCCTCAGTACAATGCCAGACACAGAAATACAAGATATTGGTAGCTATAGTGCTCTCACCCTCCCTTGAACTCATCAGAGATGTGGAGAGGCAGGGGTTAATGGTGTTGAAGCTGCTCTTTTTGCGGCTCTGTACATAGGAGGGGCGTGGCTAGAAGATCCTTGCAGCTCAGTACCTGCACAGATTTACTGTGCTGTGTGTACTAATATCTGTGTCATTTGCTCACCAAACAGTCAAATTTGACAAAAGTCTGTGTGTAAGATGTGACTGTTCAGTGATCAGATAAAACAGATATTTTACGCACAGCACAGGGCATGCTGCTTCCATTACACTGCACTGCGTGGACCTTTGAAGCTCGGAGCTCAGTCTCCTGCTCCTTCATACACTGGCATCTGTTTGCCTTTAGGGTAGAAGACGCAGCAGAAGATTACAGCACAGATTCTAAGATAAAAATTGTCTTAGAAAAATAAAGTAACTTTGGTGATGAAAAAGTTTTAACCAGGCTGCTCTTTGTTTGTTTTTGTTGTGGAATGAGGTCATCACATTAGTGACAGGACCTCTGGTTGGAACCCAGTGATCCTGATAATATGTAATCTATTAAGAACATCTATTAAGACTTTAAGTCCTGTATAACCTTTTAGTGCCAACTTTGTTGTGAAATACATTTTTCCACTTTTTACCTTCTAAATTTTGAATGTGTCTTATCATATAGTGCCTTATGGTCCACCAAATAAATGAAAGGGGGTTTTCTGTTTTAGAAAGCTTATTTTCAAATGCCCCATTATGTCATTCTGGGTTAATGTGGAGGGGGGGGGTCCTCCATTCAGAGCTTAAATCCATGAACCAAAGCAGGGAACAGCTACAAAAGAGAATTTTTCACTCCGGAGTAATCAACATGTCCATGCAGTATGTGGGGAGCCAATAGATTTCAATGAGAACTGTATACTTTTCCTCTGTAGCGGCACTGCCATGGAGCTAAACAGCTGATGTTGGGTTTTTCCAAAGAATACAGCTGATTACATAGGGTTCCAGCAGTGGGACTTCCTGTGATCTGCTTAATATCGGAGGGCAGATTTTAATTTAAAAAAAAGATTGTAAAAAGGCAGGCAACCCCTTTAATTCTTTGATTGCTTTTAGTTTTTGTTTTACCTGGAGCTAACTATTCCTTTTTAATGAGTTTGTTATAATTTTGTACTTAGTTAAACAAAACTGTGTACAGTTTTAATTGCTTTTATATGTAAAATTAATCACAAAGAATTGCTTATTAATAATTTATACTGCACACAAGGTAATACAAGTGTTATTTTTTTTTTATTATTAATGAGTTAATAACCTTTTACTTAAAAGGGGATAGGTGTTGGGTTTTCTTTACCTAGTATAATAAAAATCTTTATTGCAAAATATGCAGCAGGTGAAATGTGGAAAAATAAGATATTGCTTCGAGTGAATTGCTTTGGGAGAACCTTAACATAACCTTTTCAATTCATTATGATGTTTAAAAAAAACGGAGATCAGTAAATTGTATCTCTGGAGGTAATTGTTGAAGTTTTCTACAGTTAGAATTTGATTCATTAAATGTTGTAAAATAAGTAAAAAATACTTAAGATTCATATATTGGGATTTACTTTTATTTTATCCATTCTTAAAAAAAATAATAATAATAATTAAAACATCTGAAGTAGGTAAACTCACACCTTTTCCACAAATAATCCGGGTAACCTAAACACAGTGACTGGGGACCCAACAGATTATAGTTGTACAAACTGGACAAATCCTTTAATTTTGCAAACAATATTTATTGCATAACCAATTTTATAGACTATAAAGCAGCATGGGTGATGTTAATTATTCTAAGTTTTAATTTCTAATTCTCATTAAAACCCTATGAAACTCAATCTGCATCAAAACATTAGCTTAAGCAATCATAGACTTTAGACGTAAACATAGATGTTGCTGAGCATGACACAAAATTTTAGATACAATATTCTAAGAAAAGCTTAATTGACCTATTATGATCCCATCAGTATGTAGCAGCAATCAATGTATTGGAGGCGTGTTAAATTGGTCTTCCTAGAACAGTAGTGGTGTCACAGAGGCATGGGGATGCAGGTTGTCACTTATGGTCATCCAACATCAGGGGGAGCCTCCACTGTCCTTAGTAAACCCTGATTAGCATTCTAAGAGTATCCCTATAATCTATACAGATCACCCAACCGAGAAGGGTAACCCCGTTTGGAACCTGTACCTGCATAGTATGCTTTAATAAGACCCTCATAGCAGCCTTGACGTTTTCTGTCCACTGGTATTACTAGACTCATCAGGACACAATTAAAACGAGTGTGCACTAGGATTCCTGTGTAATCAATCTGTGCTGGCCATAATGAAATACAGTTGAGCACAGAAAGGCTTGTAACTGCTCAATATGCGGATACACGGTATATAACACCTGGTGTAATGTTGGCTCCAGCGTTCCACATGGCCTCCTAAGGGGATAAAGCCTGCCCATCCCTATGCTACAGAGTAGCTCGCTTGCATAAACACTCCGAATGCCGCTCTTTATTTAGAGGAGGGTGGGATATTAAAGATGCATTGCATAGTCAAACATAGAGATTCTTTGGCATAATGTTTACTACTGGAAAACTTCTAGGCTAGAAAACTGGACGCTTCAGAGTTAACCCACAGTAGTTATCCAACAGGAGATTATTTTCCCTGATGTGGGAATGAGGAGAGCGTATATTTTGGATGGAGAGTCATAATAATAGTGGTAACTACTTCTCTTCTGTTATAGGGAAAAATGGCTCCCATATTTGACATAACTTGCCGTTTGAACAGATGCTGGATCAGTATAAAACATTGGGCACTGCTCTGTATTGCTTCTGTACACTTGGGTTTTACTATATTTCTTCCTTATTTATTGGGTCATATACAAACGTGGCTTCTTAGCAACCATCAATCATCGGACTTTACCTAGCTACTAACTATGATTATGATCCTCCCTCCAAATTATATACTTTCTTTATTCCCCCTATGGGGAAATTTTCTTCCTACAGGTTTTCAATCCGAGTTTTCCAGCAGTTTACATTATTCAAAAGAAACACTGTATATTTGACCATACAGGCCAGGCGACGCGTCTTTAGTATCTCGTCCCCCTCTGAGTAACTATCTCTGGGTTAAGAGGATTTATGCAAATTAGCTACTCTGTAGCTCCGTTGTGACCTAGTGGAAAGCGGGCCTACTACCCTTTTGAGGCCATGTGGAATGTCGGAGCCAACGTTACACCAGACATGTTGCATGTCTTCCCACACTGTATAATGCCCCCGTAGTGCCCAACACACACATTATAATACTCACCTAGCAACATTCCCATGCTGAATGGAGGAGACCCCTCTCCAGGTTTCCTCCGGTCTATGGCTCAGGGCAGGCAGGCGTGATGTCCCTGCATCATGCTTGCCTTCTCTTAAGTCAGTCACCACAGGCATCACACAGCGCATGGTGGAGCAGGGCTGAGCCCTGAGGATGCAGAAACAGTGAAACCAGGACATGCCGCCAGCCTACCGGGACAGTGGGACATTGCCTGGAATCTAGGACTGTCCCACTGGTTCTGGGACTGTTTGGAGGCATACCTTAACCCATCATGAGGTCGCTGTATGTTATGATGGGTGAGAAGAAATCTGGAATTGTGCTGAGCCTGCTCCGTACAGCTCAAACCCTGCTCTAAGGCCTGAGATCAGAAATAACCCTTAACTCGGACATTTATCCACTTAGATGTCTCAATAGCGGCATCTAATAGCAGATACCATTGGAAAAAAAGGGGAGCACCCTCTGTCATCCCATCAGCCTCCCGCGAGTGCAGAGTGCAGATGGGTTGTCATAGCAGCCAGGGGCTAAATGAAGGCCTCTAATTCTGCCACATTTCTCCTCATATTAAGCCCTGCCAGGGCTTAATAGGAGTCTGTTAAAAGTACCATACATTGCAATACATAAGTATTATGGTGTATGGCACCAGCCTCTAGCAATTGCATGTTTAATCCCTTAATGACGCAGTCTAGTTTGGGACTTAAGGCTCAGACCCCATTTTTTCAAATTTGACACGTGTCACTTTATCTGATAATGACTTTGGAATGCTATTATTTATCCAAGCGATTCTGAGATTATTTTCTCATGACATATTGTACTTTGTTAGTGGTAAACTTTGGTCTATACCTTTTTAGTGTTTATTTGTGAAAAACACCTACCTTTTAGAGAAAATTTCGAAAAATGTTCATTTTTCCGAATTTCTAAGTATCTGCTTGTAAGACCGAAAGTAATACAACACAAAATAGTTACTAGTTAACATTTCCCATATGTCTACTTTATGTTGGCATTGTTTTTTGAACATTCTTTTTTTTATTTTTCTAGGGCAATAGAAGGCTTAGAACTTTAGCAGCAATTTCTACACAGTGTAGGAGGTTTGAACATTCAATCCCCTCCTTTCTCCTGGCATTAGCCAGGATAAGGGAGGGGGGATTCTGTGAGCTCACTAGAGCGTGTGTGTTTACACCAAATTTGCAGCATAAAGCAATGTGGTTGCTTTACCACATGCCAATGCTGCAATTTTGGGAATTGCTCCCTCTAGTGACCAGCACAGGGAAATTTTATAAATTAGAATCTAATTTATAATATTTCCTGACTTGTGAAAAAATTATAACAATGTCTAATCATGTATACACTAACTGTTTAACTAAAAAAAACAAAAAAACTTCTAGCGACACATTCCCTTTAAGGCCCAGAATGCATGCAGGGGAAAGGCGGTAATATGTAATTTTAAGCGGACTGTGAACACCACGAATAGGAAACCCCAAAAAACAAAGGAGAAATTGCTGTATTTTTCCATTCCACCCCACAAAATTACTTTTACGTTTCTCAGTACATTCTATGCTATATTAAAATACAATGAGTCTCCTAGAAAAACATGCCTTTATATGTCAACGGAAAAATAAGAAAAAGTTATTGCTCTTGGAAGGTGGGGAGGGTAAAAAATAGGCTTTTGGTTAGTAACACTGGTCAAGACTCACAAATTCTTATATATTTTACCTATGAGAATTCACTAGAAAATATTGGTGATAGGACTGCTGAAACACACACCTATGAGAAAGTTCTATAACTTTCTAATATAATTTCCATGTCTTTTCCTTGAGTTTTTTCAAGATCTCTGCTTGAACTAATTTAATAAGAACATTCATAACGACCAGTGCGCCTGTGAGACCGTTTCATCCACTGGAAAAAACAATGGAAGTTTCTGTTGAATGGCTGCAAGCAGAGCTCTTGAAAAACATAACGAATTCATACATAAAGTATATTAGAGAGTTGTATAACTTTTTATTATACAAAGAATAAAATCGGTTTGCTGAAACTGGTCACTGAAGGGTTTGTAAGCGAATAAAATAATGTACTAAATAAAGGTATTGTTTCACAGGTAGTCTGTAAAGAAAAAAAACTATGAAAGTATCTGCAAACTCTACAAAAGAACACTTTTGGGTCTTTTGCCTACAGCAAGAAAAAAAATTTTCATTACAGATTCCAAAAAATCATCATAAGTTATTATAAGTCAAATTAAGTTTTTTTTATTTTTTTTTATTTTGCTTTTGTTAGTGACTGCTTTTCAGCACCTCATATTGTTTTTTATAATAATCCTGAATGTGTGCTTTGAATTGACCTAATCAACCGTTTTGTTCTTGTGCTGGGAAACTTTCAAGGACTAGTTTATTTGCTTGTATTTGTGGACAAGGTCCGTCTACATCATTATTCATCTTTTGCTATCATTTTTTGAAATAGATCATTAATAACTCTTAATTATATTGACTAAAGTATGTCATAGAAGGGAATGAATACAGCACTTAGACAATATGTGATCTGTTGTGTATGATACACGCATGTCTACACTGGACTCTATAAATAAGCGGCACTGAAAGGGAAGTGCTGTAATTAGAAAGGCTTTCCCGCAGTTTTCTCACTCCGACTGTGTGCCCATCTGTTCCTTCTATGAACAATTACTTCATCAAATACTTTACTGGGCAGAAATCCAACTGGCCAAGACTTAAAACCAGCAAGAAATTTATGATAAACCCCAGTGACACACTCCTTGGGTCATCACTTCTGTAGTGTCTTGGAAGCCCTGCAAGACAAGGTCAAAGGAAATGCTTTATTAGCCAAGAATGCCCTTTTTATATTGGAAAATAATATGTGCCAAGAAATATCAGCAAGGGCACAGTGGTAGGAACACAGTAGACACTTTATCATTTAGTAATCTATTCAAGCTGTGTAATTTTAAAAGAAAAGTTAAATATGGCCTTACATCTTGCCAAGATTGTGATGCAATACATCTACATCGGATTTTTCTCATTTGTGTTATGGTTCACATCTTGTAGTAAACATTTTAAATATTGAATAGTAAAATGAGATTATAGTGGAGACCAATTAAACTGTAATGTGTTGCAGATACTTTTAGACAAGGTGGTAAATTTGAATAAGATATTTTACTATTTGAGATATTCATGGACATTATATTGTATAGATTGTAGAATTAATTTAATGTGTCATTGACATTGGTCCCTATTTACAGAGAACGTTCTTTGGGATGACAACACAAATTTGTATAAAAAAAATATTTTTTTAGACATGTTTCAGTGTAACAAGGGGTTTGAGTACTACCATTGGGTGTCGGAATTTATTGAGCGACACTATGGCATCCTTGTACTTTAGAACAGGGAAAAAAAAACGTTTTTTTGGACAGGTCTGCTGGTTTAACCCCTTAGTGACCATGCTATTTTTTAAATTTTTCCGTCGCTGTAGCGGTTTACGGACTTTTTGCAGGACAAGTTTTATCTTTTAATAGCACCATTTTGAGGTACATATAATTTATTGATTACGTTTTTTTTTTTTTCTAGAATAGAAAAACTAGCAATTTTGGCACTCTTTTTTTGCGTCCTAAATTTACGCAGTTTACCGTGTGGAATAAAATAACTTTATTCAGCAGGTTGTTACGATTGAGACGATACCAAATGTATACATTTTCTTATGTTTTAATACTTCTACACTGTAAAAACAATGTGTTTTTTTTCAAAATTATTTTTTTGTGTCCCATTATCTAAAGAACTGCTTTATTTTGTCTGCCAATGGGTTTTTTTTTTTAGTTTTTTTCCGCGCCACCAATTTGGAGATTTGATTATTTCTATCAAAGATTTGACTTTTTGATCACATTTTTTTTGAAGGCAGGATGAACAGAAAACAGCAATTCTGGCATTGTTTTTTTATTAGATTTTTGACGGTGTTTGCCGTGCGGGTTAAATAATGTAATAGTTTTATAGTATGGGTCGTTATGGATGCGGCGATACCAAATACGGGTAACTTTTTTCTTTTTTCTCTCTTTTTATAATAAAGCATTTTGTAAGGGGAAAAAGTGTGTTTTTTGGGTTTTTTTTCAGTCCCACTGGTGGACTTCACTATGCGATCATTTTATTGCTTTTATAATACACTGCAGTAATTCTGTATTGCAATGTATTATGCCTGTCAGTGTAAAACTGTTATGCCATACCTATGATATGACCTTCACTATAGGCAGACCTGGGGGCCTTTGTTAGGCCCTCGGCTGCCATAGAAACCATATGCACACCGTGATCGCATGTATAAGCAATTTTTTATTTTATTTTTTTTTTAAGAAAAAAAAAAAAAGAACTTTTTTTTGCGGCGGAATTGCAGCATTTCCACTGCAAAAGTCACAACACTAGGCTATCTGTTGGTTTTACTTCCCCAATTCAATGGGGAAAACCCGCAACAAATACGCAGCATAAATTTACATGCTACGGATTTAAAAACTGCACCGCAGTTTTGCAGCATGTGCATGATTTCTTCAAATCTCATTTACTTTGCTGCTGCTGTAAATGCTGCAGAATTTCCGCACAGAATTCCATTGCATAAATTCTGCAATGTTTACGCTATGTGGGAACCCAGCCTAAGGCTATGTTCACACTGAGTTTTTTTGAAGTTTGAGGCAGATTTTCCTCTCCCTGCACGACGATTTTCGGGGCTTTTTTCGCCATTGAGCACCGCGGGCATAAAACGCCACGAAATATGCTTTCTCTGCCTCCCATTGAAGTCAATGGGAAGTCAGAGGCGTAAACGCCCGAAGATAGGGCATGTCCCTTCTTTCTCCCGCGAGGTGGTGTTTTACCGCTCGCGGGAAAAAGACTCCTCCGCCTCCCATTGAAATCAATGGGAGGCATTTTCGGGCCGTTTTTGACGCCAAAGCCGGGAATGTGTTCAAATAAGAAAAGTAGTATCTGTCTTTTATACTTTCTCTCCCTTTATGATCCACAACTGGTTTCGGCTTTAAACACTTCATTAAATAATACCCTTAACACAATCTGCATGTATTGCGCCTTGAACAAATTTGTTGCAGATTTTTGCATGTATTTTTTAAGCCAAAACCAGGAACCAAGGAAAGCCTTAAAGTGTCTTCCATACTGAATCCAATTCTGGTTTTGGCTTAAAAAATACATGCAAAATCTGCATCAATCTGCACTGTGAGAATAAGGTCTTTCTTTCACACGAAAAAATGTCTGATTGTCAACCGTCTGCCATCTATTTTTTATGGCCATTAAAAAATTGTACTTGTTTTTAATTAGCCAGATTTTTCTTTGTCCAAACCCCTTAAAAACAAAACCGTACCCATGTAGATAGTTTGGCAATGCTCCTGTAGATAGTGTCACAGTGCCCACTGTAGATAGTGCTACAGTGCCCATGTAGATATTGCCAGTGTCACTCACCTAGATAATGCCCATGTAGATAGTGCCACACACCACCTCTGTAAACCGAGCCACACACACCCCCTTGAAGATAACGACACCCCCCCATAGATAGCACCACACTTTCCCCGTGTAGATAGCGTCACACCCCCCCCACACTGTAGTTATCGTCACGCACATTGGGGCTCCCTCTAGGAGTGGAAACCCCAGCTAGAGTGTTGCCGATGTTCTTGCCAGGTATTCCTCTCCTTGCGGGAGCCCCTGACGTCACTGTCTATATATGAATAGTGACACCAGGGGCCTCCTCCAGAAGCGGAATCTCCAGCCAGAGAGTCAGCAACGCTCTGGCCGGGGATTCTGCTCCATATATGGATAGTGATGCCAGGGGCTCCTCTAGGTGTGGAATCCCTGGCCAGAGCATTGCAGACGTTCTGGGCGGTGATTCTGCTATTGGAGGAGCCTTTGACATCACTGTCCATATGTGGGGCTCTCTCTAAGAGCGGAATCACTGGCTAGAGTGTTTCCGATGTTCTGGCCAGGGATTCCGGCATCTCAAAGCTCCTAACATCATTGTCCATATATGGACAGTTACGTCAAGGGCTTATCCAAGACGCGAGCCCCTGGCCAGAGAGCTTACGATGCTCTGGCCGGGTACTCCAGTTGAAAGCCCTGATGTCACAGTCCATATACTAACAATGACTTCAAGGGCTTCCTCTGGCTCAGCGCATAAAGTAACGCTGTGCCTGGGAAATCTTCTTGTGAGGGCCAGGATCAGCTTTTAACTGCCTTTACAAGGATTGATTCCTGGAAAACAGCTGTTAAAAACTGATCTATTGAGTGCTATGGGGGCCGTCGGTCCGTGAAAACGGCCAAAAATAGAACATTTACTATTTTTTAACGGCCCGTATTCACGGGTTGTTAAAAAAAAACATGGCCATTTTTCACTGTCGTATGAATGTAGCCTTAGGCTACACTAAGACCTTTTTGTAGGACTACTGATTTTTTGCTATTGAGTGACTGCAGTCCACAAGATTGCATCGACTCAATGTATTCTTTGGAGTGCAGCTGTAGCTTGATAAATTAAAAATCAACATCATCATGTGTTCATGGCCCCATAGAAATTAATGGTTTAGTGTGCTATCCGCAAAAAAAAAACCAGACAGGATACTGAAGAAAACAATGGGCGTGTGCAAGAGGCCTAAAGCTTTGAGGTGCGGTTGAAACCACATAAAAAAACAAGCGGGTTACCAGGATTTGCTGCATTTTTATTATTGAAACATTTTAAGTAAATGTTAGTCACCTATAAAAACCGCAACCATTTCGAAAACCTGCAAACCGTAGTAAAACTGCATGCGTTTTTTTTAATGCATTGTTTTTTAAGCAGTTTTGAACGCAATATCTAAATACACCCTTAGGGTGGATGCACACGATGCGTACTTAAAGAATTTCGGTTACGGAACCCGCACCAAAATTCTGCAACAAAGTACTGCACCATGTTAGTAGGTTTTAACGAACACTATTCACTCACAACACAAAAAATCTGCGTATTCTAGGCATCCTCCAGATTTTCAAATACACAACGTGCACCATCTGTTGTGGAAATGGCGTAAATTTTCAGCATGGATTTCATTCATTGCAATGAGTGAAATCAGTGGCTAAATTCTACACCAAAATCAACAACAAAATCCGTACACATGCAGATTTTCTTAAGGATTTTCAGGCCGGTTCCACAGCATAAACTTTATGTGATATGTGTGAACCCAGCCTTCGGCCTAGTGCACACTTCAGTCTTTTTCTTCAGGGTGCTAGCCATTTTTCTGACGGCTAGCACCCTGACCGATTAATTTCAATGGGGCCGTGCACACTTCAGGTTTTTTTACGGTCCCGTTGCTCCGTTCCGACAAAAGTAGAGCATGTCCTACTTTGGTCCGAGATTCTGTGACCGTGAGGCCCATGCAAGTGAATGGGGCCGTCAAAAAAACTGAAGGCACACGGAAGGCATCCGTGTGCCGTCCGTGTGTGACGGAGCCGTTGCCTAGCAACGGCCGGGCGGGCAGAAGTACATTTACAGATACATTACACTAATCGGCAGCCACTTGTCTCTATCAATTACTGATAGAGAGAAGAGGCTGCTGATTAAAAATAAAATAAAAAGCAGTTCATACGTACCCGATTGTTGTCTTGGTGACGAGTCCCTCTTCTTCCTCCAGTCCGACCTTCCTGTATGACGCGGCAGTCCATGTGGCCGCTGCAGCCTGTGATTGGCTGCAGAGGCCGCTGCAGCTTGTGATTGGCTGCAGAGGCGGTCACGTGGGATGAAGCGTCATCCCTGGAGGCCGGCCTTCTGACGTCATACAGACTTGCGTGACCACCACTACAGCCTTGGATTGGCTGCAGCGGTGACATGGGCTGAAACGTCATCCCAGGAGGCCGGACAGGAGGAAAATGCAGGGAGTTCTGGGTAAGTATGAACTGATTTTTTTATATTTTTTATATCATAAATTGTATTTTGCGAGCGATGGGCATGGTCATTCTTCAGCGCTAGTTACTGTCCAGGGTGCTGAAAGAGTTACCGCTGATCAGTGCAGCCAATTAACTCTTTCATCACCCTGTACAGTGACTAGCGCTGAACAACCCTGCTCTTTCAGCACCCTGGACAGTACCATGCTTGGCGCACGGAAATACGGAGTGCACACGGAAATCACACGGGCGCTAAAACGGGTTCATGGACCCGTCAAAAACGGCTGTGAAAACGGTGATGGAAGTGTGCAGGAGGCCTTATAGGTAGCAATAGCGGTTGGCTTAAAAGGGAATACCTTGTATATTATTTTTATTACTTTTACTTTTTCCTACCTCTGTAGCATGTGATGACTACATGTACTACTGCATTTGGGTGCCGGAAGTCGGACCCCACCGATCAGATATTGATGGTTTATCCTGCGGATAGGCCGTCAATTTTTTATGACTGGAAAACCCCTTCAAAATATATCGGTAATTTCTATTGTGTATTATGGTTTTTGTGAATAGATTGTTGTAGGATTAAATTTGTATGTTTTTTTTTTATACTTAGCGGTGATTTATTTGTTATTTTAATCTACACGCAATCAAATTCTTTCCACTTATATTTACACTGGCATTTTCTATAAATGTATTTCATTTTAATTTTTTTGCTGTATTTCTCTTTTTTGAATGCTGCCATTTTCTTCAGAGTTTAAGATGACTGTGTGTATGATCTTATATACATTAAAGGCAAATTACTCGAGAAGCTGTGTATTATTTTTTCTGCCAAAAGGGTGGTGGGAAAGTTCATAGGTTATTAAAAGGCTAAGGGTTGTTTCAAATTTTAATTTTATTGAAAGTTTGTTAGGAAATGCAGTTTTGTATAATTGGCAGCTGTGATAAGTAGTTGAGTGTTTGACGGAACAGTTTGTACTTCCTGAAGCATCAGAACCCTGACTGTTTTTTACCACTATATAAATAATTCACGCTATCAAGTCTCTCAGATCATTAACACTCTACATATTGTATAGTATATATCCGTTTCTCATTTGAAGAGCAGTCCGAGATTTTACTCTTGATAAAATGAAGTTTGTTTTTTTCTTCTCTGGACGAGATAGGGGTAATATGTAGAATTTTTTATTTTTTCTTCTGTTTACAAAAAAAAGTTTAAGAATTTCTTACAAAATAAATTGCCTTTAGGGCTATTTCTAATTTTTTTTTGTCGTGTGGTGTTTTTTAACCAGGTGGAGAGGTAACAGAACAAAAACAATAGTTGAAAGAAGCACATTTACCATAATTGCTACCTTTAATAAGATGGTATAAATATGGCTTGAATGCTATTAAAATAGAACCATCAATGCTGGCTGGTAAAATGGCACATTTAGTTTAAATCTTGAAAGGGAAATTGATCACTATAGAAGCAGTTGGCAGTTTAAATGATTAATTTGGATAAATAGCCACACGTCTTTTACCTCCTGGGAATATAATATTATATACGGTCAACATTTCCCAATCATTGATTTAACAACTTTGGTAACACCCTGGACATAAACTGAACCACCAAAAACAAAATAATTTTGACATTTAGTTTGTATGACCGTTTTAGGAAAACCTATGTTGATCTTTAAATAAGTGTTTATGGTGGAATTCAATTGGAAAGTTGAAAAAACGTTAAAACTGCATGTAAAAGGAATATTCATACGTGATATGATATCAATATGTGACTGTGAGGAGCAGCACTGAACTAGACTTGGTAGAATTAAAACTAATCATCATAATCCTATAAATAAAATAATGCCGTTAACTGTCGGGTTGTTGTATTGCGCTAAATGTTTCATGTTAATACATGCGTTACTGTGTTTTAATAACATTTACAATAGGCGCGCGCTTTCCTGTTCTGGAATTGCTCATGAAATTTGTGCGTTCATCTTCTAAGGCCTTATTCACACGAACGTGTTATACGTCCTTGATACGCGCGTGATTTTCACGAGCGTCTCACGGACCTATGTTAGTGAATGGGGCCGTTCAGACTGTCAGTGATTTTCCCGCAGCGTGTGTCCGCTGCGTAAAACTCCCGACATGTCCTATACTTGCCTGTGTTTCGCGCAGCACGCACCCATTGAAGTCAAAGGGTACGTGCAAATCGCGCACGGCACACGGAAGCACTTCCGGTTGATGCGCGCGATTCGCGCTACAGCTGTTGAAGAAGAGAAGGGAAACAAAATCCCCTCCTCCTTTACTGTGTCGTCACATAAAAAGGGAGTGTCATAATGATGGCAGCTGCGTGAAAATCACGCATCCTCGCACCATATACACCTGTCACACTGAACTTTTGCGCGTGCAAAACGCAGCGTTTTTTGGGAGTGCAAAACGGACACGTTCGTGTGAATAAGGCCTAAAACCCAGACCAAAAAAAAAAAAGTTTTAGAGCTGCTGTATTCTCTGTACATTCTGATTATTAAAGCCTCATTTATCATACAATCATGGCAATTTAAGTTCGGTCCTGTTCTAAGCAGGAACACCCCAAAAAATGACACATTAACATTCCTTTTAATCAAAATTAGTGTAAAACCGCCCATTTTGCTGTACAGGTCACAGCACCGTCCCACGAAAATCGGGACTGTTGGCAACTATGCTTCTGTGCCTCTTGCTTATCTGTATTTTACGGGCGTTTGCACATAATGGATGTAGAATACACCTTTTTGTGTTTTAAGAAGGCTTTCCTTCGTTCTGTAAATACAATCCCCGGTTACCCACACAACTTTTGCATAATAACTAACCATGTTTAATTACAAGGCGTACTAAAATGTTTTTACAATTATTTTTGCGTACATATAATATATTTATGTTTACAGTATTTGGGAGTTTGGCAAAGGTTACATATGCAGATTGGTATTGTTTTTTTTTTTTTTTTAAATAAATATATATGTGTGTGTGTATGTATATGTATATGTATATATATATATATATGTGTGTGTGTGTGTATATATATATATATATATATATATATAGTGTGTGTGTTTTTTCCTCAAACTGTCTGAATAGAACATATATAATATCTATATAATTCTAACATTCGGACTTATAATACTATATAATTTTAACATTTTCTAGTGTACAGATTTTGTCTGTAGCTAGCTCAGATGTAAAATTAACTGATATTCTTACATTTGTCACGATTTAGAGCTGATCTGCGTCTTGTTAGACCCAGCAGCTATTATCACCTAACAGGTCATCACTTTACAACTGTCACGTTCTCACCTAAGGAGACATTAGATACTGCTTTATCCGATTACATAAATTCTGCATTCGGTAGATCTTATTCTGCACTATATACAAAATTATTAAGAATGTAGAAGCAGTAAATACATATTTCATCTATCCCTCTTTGACCTACAGCTGCTATTGATACGTTCTCCCCCTGTGCTGTAGGCCCATGTCTATTCAGAGTAAATACCCTTAGCAGCAACCATAAAGGGGATTTTTGAGGGATTAAGCAAGTTTTTACTTTTCTTTAAAATTTTGTAATCAGCTTTTAATGTTGCAACTGACCTAAAATAAGATGTCATGAAGACCTCATGAAGTTTCAGAAGTTTCCATTGTTTTTTTTAATGTCAATCTTCTGAAAATTTGAGATAATTTGTGCAATCATGTTTCTATAGTGCGCCATCTGTATTTTCCTGATCTGTCAGTAATTCAGGTGAGCAGCTGCGGGGTTGCAGATGGTGACAAGAATGCTATCCCCATTGGATCTGTTTTCATTTATACTTTGCAAACAAGCATAGGCTTAACTCTTGTTAAGCCACAATTATCAAATGTAAAATGATCCTGGAAGTTTATACAGCTAGCGTACTGTGAAAATTTAAGTGTACCTAACCATTATTATTTCAGGATAAGCTGTCATGTGTGTACATAAGGAATAACACTATATGGCTTGTATGTGGCATTTTTCAGCAGTTTTCCACTCCAACTCTATTTCTATTTTCCCTGAGCTACTAGGAGGAGTCCAGTGGCGTAACTACCGCTATAGCAGCCGTAGCGACGCCCCCCCCCCCAATGGCGCTAGCAGCCGCTATGGCTTCTAAAACGCGACGCCACTGAAGGGGTTGTTCCTACAAAAGACATGTATCCCCTATCCATAGGATAGGGGATACATGTGTGATCGCTGGGACGCCCAGCGTTAAGGAGAACGGGGGACCGAAAGTCCCCCGAAGTTCTCCGTGACAAACCTCGGACTTCCGGGGTCTGTCGGCAGCTCCATAGAAATGACTTGTGCACCGGTCGCGCTTGTGCGCATGCGTGACCAGCGCTCCTGTAAAGGATCTGCCAGGCACTACGTCTGTGGATACTCCCTGGATTAATCAGTCGACACCTGAGGCCAGACCTCTTAGACTGACACCGGCTCCCACCAATCAGGGTGGCAGGCTCAGGAGTGGGAGAGCCTATCGCGGCCTGGTCAGTCGGAGTTAGCTCCGCCCCCTGTCCATTTTATACCTGCCGTTTTCTCTTCCTCATTGCTTGTGATTCTTCTTGGATTCCTGGCCCCACTGCTGCCTCGCTCCAGCCTGCTACTGCCGTGCTTCTGCCTTGCTTCAGTTCCCGCTTATTCTGCTTCGCTCTGCCCCTGGCTTGCTTCCTGCTCCGTGCTCTGCGTTTGTATACTCCACTACATCCTGATCCTGACTGGCTCGTTCACCACTCCGTTTCCTCACGGTGTTCCGTGGGCTACTGCCCCTTCCCTTGCTTGTTCCCTGTTTGTATCCCCTTGCACTTAGTCAGCGTAGCGACCGCCGCCAAGTTGTACCCCGTCGCCTAGGGCGGGTCGTTGCAAGTAGGCAGGGACAGGGCGGTGTGTAGATTAGGGCTCACTTGTTCCCTTCACCTCCTTCCTGCCATAACATAATCACAAGCCCATACCTAGTCTACCATTTCTCCTACGCTGACGCTATCATGGACCCCCTTGAGACCCTGACCCAGCAGATGCAGGGCCTCTCCCTACAGGTCCAGGCCCTGGCTCAGAGGGTCAACCAGTCTGACGCTGCCATAGTAGTACCCCTCACCTCACCTCTAGAACCCGACCTCAAGTTACCTGACCGGTTCTCAGGGGACCGTAAGACTTTTCTCTCCTTCCGGGAGAGTTGCAAACTTTACTTCCGTCTAAAACCTCACTCATCAGGTTCCGAGAACCAGCGAGTGGGTATCATTATATCCCGACTCCAGGAAGGGCCCCAAGAGTGGGCCTTCTCCTTGGCTCCTGACGCCCCTGAACTTTCCTCCGTTGATCGTTTTTTCTCTGCCCTCGGACTCATTTACGACGAGACTGACAGGACTGCCTTAGCCGAGAGTCAGCTGGTGACCTTACGTCAGGGTAGGAGACCTGTTGAGGAATACTGTTCTGATTTTAGAAAGTGGTGCGTAGCTTCTCGGTGGAACGACCCGGCCCTAAGGTGCCAGTTTAGGTTAGGATTATCTGACGCCCTGAAGGATCTGCTTGTTAGCTACCCCTCTTCTGACTCCCTAGACCAGGTTATGGCCCTAGCAGTACGACTTGACCGACGTCTCAGGGAACGTCAGCTTGAACGTTTCAATGTTTTCCCCTCTGACTTCCCTGCGATCCCCCCCCCCCCCCCCCCCCCGAGGTCCCGTCTCCTCGCTCTTCCACGGAAGACTCGGAGGTACCTATGCAACTCGGGGCCTCCATGTCCCCTCGACAACGTAGAGAGTTCCGCAGGAAGAATGGTCTCTGCTTCTATTGTGGGGATGACAAGCATCTACTGAACACCTGTCCCAGGCGCAAGAATAAGCAGCCGGAAAACTTCCGTGCCTAAGTGATCATCGGGGAGGTCACTTGGGCGCACAGGTATTTCCCGTTAATATGAAACGCAATTAAATTTTGCTTCCCTTTCAGGTCTCGTTTGCTGGCCGGTCTGCCACTGGCAGTGCCTTCGAGGATTCTGGCTCATCTGCTAATATCATGTCTGTGGAATTTGCTATGTCTCTAAAAATGCCTTTTATTGATTTGCCTTATCCTGTCCCGGTAGTGGGTATCGACTCCACTCCTCTTGCTAATGGTTATTTTACTCAGCATACTCCTGTTTTTGAACTCCTTGTTGGCTCCATGCATTTGGAGCAGTGCTCTGTACTGGTGATGCAGGGATTATCGTCCGATCTGGTATTAGGTCTTCCCTGGTTGCAGCTGCATAATCCCACGTTTGATTGGAATACTGGGGATCTCACCAAATGGGGTAGTGAATGCCTGATGTCATGTCTTTCGGTTAAATCTATTTCTCCCCGTGAGGAGGTAAACACGCTACCTGAGTTTGTTCAGGACTTCGCTGATGTGTTTTCTAAGGAGGCCTCCGAGGTGTTGCCCCCTCATAGAGATTACGATTGCGCCATCGATTTGGTACCTGGTGCTAAGCTTCCTAAGGGTAGGATATTTAATCTTTCATGTCCTGAACGTGAAGCTATGAGGGAGTATATCCAAGAATGCCTGGCCAAGGGTTTCATTCGCCCCTCGACTTCTCCTGTAGGTGCTGGCTTCTTCTTCGTGGGGAAGAAGGATGGTGGTCTTAGGCCGTGCATTGACTATCGGAACTTGAATAAGGTCACAGTAAGGAACCAGTATCCCCTTCCTTTGATTCCGGATCTTTTTAATCAGGTTCAGGGGGCCCAATGGTTCTCGAAGTTCGATCTACGGGGGGCATATAACCTTATCCGCATCAAAGAGGGGGATGAGTGGAAGACTACGTTCAACACGCCCGAAGGTCATTTCGAATACCTGGTCATGCCCTTTGGGTTGTGTAATGCCCCTGCCGTCTTCCAGAATTTTATTAATGAAATTCTGAGAGATTACCTGGGAAATTTTCTTGTAGTGTACCTTGATGACATACTGGTGTTTTCCAAGGACTGGTCCTCCCACGTGGAGCATGTCAGG
Organism: Rhinoderma darwinii; assembly: GCF_050947455.1. Taxonomy (NCBI): domain Eukaryota; kingdom Metazoa; phylum Chordata; class Amphibia; order Anura; family Rhinodermatidae; genus Rhinoderma; species Rhinoderma darwinii. The sequence continues at coordinate 190,397,260 of NC_134690.1, read as the reverse complement.
AAGGTTCTCCAGGTCCTCCGGGAAAATAATCTGTTTGCGAAAACCGAAAAATGTGTGTTTGGGGTACAGGAGATACCATTTTTGGGTCAAATCCTCACTCCTCATGAATTCCGCATGGACCCTGCCAAGGTTCAGGCTGTGGCGGAATGGGTCCAACCTGCCTCCATGAAGGCGCTACAGTGTTTTTTTGGGGTTCGCTAACTATTACAGGAGATTTATTGCCAACTTCTCGGTCGTCGCTAAGCCTCTTACGGACCTCACTCGCAAGGGTGCTGATCTCCTCCACTGGCCTCCTGAGGCCGTCCAGGCTTTTGAGACCCTCAAGAAGTGCTTTATCTCGGTCCCCGTGCTGGTTCAGCCCAACCAAAGGGAGCCATTTATTGTGGAGGTTGACGCGTCCGGAGTGGGGACCGTCTTGTCCCAGGGTACCAGCTCCCTCACCCATCTCCGCCCCTGTGCTTACTTCTCTAGGAAGTTTTCGCCCACGGAGAGTAACTATGATATTGGCAACCGCAAACTTTTAGCCATTAAATGGGCTTTTGAAGAGTGGCGTCACTTCCTGGAGGGGGCCAGACACCAGGTAACGGTCCTTACTGACCACAAGAATCTGGTTTTCCTAGAATCTGCCCGGAGGCTTAATCCTAGACAAGCTCGATGGGCGCTATTCTTTACCAGATTTAACTTCTTGGTTACCTATAGGGCTGGGTCCAAAAATATTAAGGCTGATGCACTGTCACGTAGTTTCATGGCCAATCCTCCTTCTGAGAAGGATCCTGCTTGTATTTTACCCCCTGGTATAATCGTTTCTGCCACTGATTCTGATTTAGCCTCTGACATTGCGGCTGCTCAAGGTTCAGCTCCCGGGAACCTCCCTGGGGACAAGCTGTTTGTCCCCCTGCAATACCGGCTAAGGGTACTCAGGGAAAACCATGACTCCGCACTATCTGGTCATCCTGGCATCTTGGGTATCAAACACCTCATTACCAGGAACTATTGGTGGCCTGGGTTGCCTAAAGACGTTAGGGCTTACGTCGCCGCTTGTGAGGTTTGTGCTAGGTCCAAGACCCCTAGGTCCCGACCTGCGGGCTTACTACGTTCTTTGCCCATTCCCCAGAGACCTTGGACCCATATCTCCATGGATTTTATCACCGATTTGCCTCCATCTCAGGGCAAGTCGGTGGTGTGGGTGGTAGTAGACCGCTTCAGCAAGATGTGCCACTTTGTGCCCCTTAAGAAACTACCTAACGCCAAGACGTTAGCTTCTTTGTTTGTTAAACACATTCTGCGTCTCCATGGGGCCCCAGTCAATATCGTTTCTGACAGAGGGGTACAATTTGTTTCCTTATTTTGGAGAGCTTTTTGTAAAAAGTTGGCGATTGATCTGTCATTCTCCTCCGCCTTCCATCCCGAAACTAATGGCCAAACGGAAAGGACTAATCAATCCCTGGAACTATATTTAAGGTGTTTCATCTCTGACTGTCAATTTGATTGGGTCTCATTCCTTCCCCTCGCCGAATTTTCCCTGAATAACCGGGTTAGTAACTCGTCAGGGGTCTCCCCGTTTTTCTGTAATTTCGGGTTTAATCCAAGGTTCTCCTCCGTTTCTCCTGGTTGTTCCAATAATCCCGAGGTAGAGGACGTTCATCGGGAACTGTGCAGTCTGGGCCCAGGTTCAGAAGAACCTAGAGGCGTCCCAGAGCGTACAAAAGATTCAGGCTGATAGAAGACGCTCTGCTAACCCCCGGTTTGTCGTCGAGGATCTGGTGTGGTTGTCGTCTAGGAACTTGCGCCTTAAGGTCCCGTCCAGGAAGTTTGTTCCCCGATTTATTGGGCCTTATAAGGTCATTGAAGTCCTCAACCCTGTATCCTTCCGTCTGGAGCTGCCCCCATCCTTTCGCATACACGACGTCTTCCATGCATCCCTCCTTAAACGCTGCTCCCCGTCCTGGTCCCCCTCGAGGAAACCTCCTGTTCCCGTTCTCACCCCTGAGGGGGTGGAATTCGAGGTGGCCAAGATTGTGGACAGTAGGATGATCCAGGGCTCCCTCCAGTACCTGGTCCATTGGAGAGGATACGGGCCGGAGGAGAGGACTTGGGTACCTGCTCGAGATGTTCACGCTGGGGTATTGGTCAGGAGATTCCACCTTCTCTTCCCCACTAAACCGGGTCCTCTTAGTAAGGGTCCGGTGGCCACTCATAAAAGGGGGAGTACTGTAAAGGATCTGCCAGGCACTACGTCTGTGGATACTCCCAGGATTAATCAGTCGACACCTGAGGCCAGACCTCTTAGACTGACACCGGCTCCCACCAATCAGGGTGGCAGGCTCAGGAGTGGGAGAGCCTATCGCGGCCTGGTCAGTCGGAGTTAACTCCGCCCCCTGTCCATTTATACCTGCCGTTTTCTCTTCCTCATTGCTTGTGATTCTTCTTGGATTCCTGGCCCCACTGCTGCCTCGCTCCAGCCTGCTTCTGCCTTGCTTCAGTTCCCGCTTATTCTGCTTCGCTCTGCCCCTGGCTTGCTTCCTGCTCCGTGCTCTGCGTTTGTATACTCCACTACATCCTGATCCTGACTGGCTCGTTCACCACTCCGTTTCCTCACGGTGTTCCGTGGGCTACTGCCCCTTCCCTTGCTTGTTCCCTGTTTGTATCCCCTTGCACTTAGTCAGCGTAGGGACCGCAGCCAAGTTGTACCCCGTCACCTAGGGCGGGTCGTTGCAAGTAGGCAGGGACAGGGCGGTGGGTAGATTAGGGCTCACTTGTTCCCTTCACTTCCTTTCTGCCATAACAGCTCCTTTCATTTTTATTGAACTCCGGAAGTCCGAGGTTTCTCATGGAGAACTTCGGGGACTTCAGGTCCCCCGTTCTCCTTATCGCTGCCAGCGATCACACATGTATCCTCTACCCTGTGGATAGGGGACACATCTCTTTTGTAGGACAAACTATAGGCCGCTTTTTTTGGGATGGAGTATATATGGCGTTAACGCCACACAGCCCCCCTGTAGATAACACCATACAGACCAACCCCTGTAGATAACGCCATACAGCCCCCCCTGTAGATATCTACAGGGGTTGGTCTGTATGGTGTTATCTACAGGGGGCTGTGTGGCGTTATCTACAGGGGGGGCTGTATGGCGTGATCTACAGGGGGTTGTATGGCATTATCTACAGGGGGGTTGTATGGTTTTATCTACAGGGGGGACTGTATATGGCATTATCTACAGGAGGGCCGTATGGCGTTATCTACAGGGGGATTTGGGGCTGTATGGCGTTATCTACAGGGGGCTGTATGGCGTTATCTACAGGGGGCTGTATGGCGTTATCTACAGGGGGCTGTGTATGGTGCTATCTACAGGTTGCTGTGTATGGCGCTACCTACAGGGGGCTGTATGGTGCTATCTATAGGGGGTGCTGTGTGGCGGAATCTATAGGGAGGCACCATATACAACGGGAGGTTGTGTGATACCCAGGGGAGCGGGGGCTCCAGTCAAAAGTTTTCTATGGGGCCCAGTATTTTCTCCCCTGGAGGAGTCTAACTGCTATCATGTCTTTTATACAAGGCACACATATAGGGAAAATAACATTCTGCTCCCTTATCTCTTTCTATGTTTCTGTGTTTTCTCTTTCTGCCTCTCACACTGCTCCAGCTCATTGTCGTCTTGGGGACGCAGCGTATTTTTCAGATTTTGCCTTAAATGCATTTAGAGAGCCATACCTTTTTTATTTGTTTGCTTGATTTTTGTGTTTAGGGGTGTATTTGTTGGTATAACTTTTCAGTACATACCATGTAGCATTTACTTTAGATGCAAAAACCTAACTGGAATGTGGAAGAAATTCAGTTTTGACACTAGTTCTTAAAATGTAATGTTAAATAAATAAATATTTATATATATACACACACGTGTGTGTGTGTGTGTGTGTGTGTGTGTGTGTGTGTGTGTGTGTGTGTATACACATATGTATGTATAAGTTGTCTTTATTTTGTGAAATATTTTCTCTTTTCAAATATATATATATATATCTATATGTGTATTTGTGTATGTGTGTGTATATATATATATATATATATATATATATATATATATAAAATATGGAGACGGCTATCTTGTCTGAGTTACTGTTAACAGCATGTAGAGAGATGCTTTACAGCAGCCATAGATGCTTTACAGCAGCCATATGGACAATAGGAAACAATAGTCTGGAGCTGACCTATTTGACGTTAAGAGAAAGCTTTCTAGACATGCTCTGTGACTTGTTCAGAGATAATTGTGCAGGAAATGATGGGCGTGGAACTGTGGCCATCACCTATTGTAAATGGTGTGGAGCCTGAGTGATGGATAGATATATATATATATATATATATATATATATAAAATCTGCTGAGAAGTGATCCCTACTTAACAGGAAGTGTGTCTATTGTTAATCTCAGCAGTCAAAGTGAAAAATGCAATATTTTAGGATTTTTTTTTTTAATGCAGATCATAAGATAGAGAAAATTACAATTGCCAAAAAAATGTGTAACTCTGAAAAACCAAAGAAAATGCATCAACCATTATAAAATGTGTTCAATTGACAATGTTTATATCTGTAAGCAATACATTGAAATCATCTGTTTAATATATGGTTCCAAATAATGGAGTTTAACAAACTATTGTTTTTGCCACATAATGTACATTTACTATGTTTCTGTGATTTTTTTAAATAAAATAATAATAACTAGTATAAATTTACATTTTTGGACTCCATATGATCCATTTATAGCATAATTTCTAAAGTAAAATGGTTGCACAAAGCAAATTTAAGAGGTCTGTGTAGTAATGTTTTATTAACTCGGTGACGTGACATAATTGTACGTGACAGCCACCAAAGGGGGAGTATGGAGTTGGCTCACATGCTGAAACGGCTCCATACTGAGTGGGTGTCGGCTGTAACAGACATAACTATGATCCCGGTTCTTTTAACCACTTCGATCGCCCCCTAGATAGTGACTGCAACGTCTAAGCCATTAGAAAGGAAGTCGGCCCCTCTGACAGACCATCAGGCAGTCTGGGGCTGTCATGGCAGTCTGGGGCCTAATGAAGGCCCCCAGGTCGGCCATCTTTGGGCTTCTATAAAGACATACCAGAGGTCAACGATCGCTAGGGGTAATTTAAAACTAAATTCAATAATAGGTCATTTTTTGATGAAAGATTCTCTTTAAACACCTTAAATTATATTTTAAGTTTATTGTACGGGTTTTAACGATTAAGGGGATAAAAATTATCTGTGTATTTTTTCATGCTTTAAGACTTTGAATAAAATGTTTTCTTTCGTTTTTGTCCCACAAGGGGACTTTTACTTTTCCATTTAATTATTATTATTATTTTTTTCAAATGCATTTGAATACCTATTGTACTCCTCCATGTGTGCATGTAAAATTCTCCGGTAACTGTTAGGGCATGCCTCCGGTTAGGACCCAGGACTGTCTCTTAAATCAGTTAGGAATGACAATCAGGTATCAGAGACCCTCCCCCATCCTTTGTGTTGCCGCAAATGCTATCAAGACACCACAAGGATTAAACAGCCAGGATTAAAGACTCGAGCACATCTACCAGGGCCCCATACAGCTAAATTGTTTGGGCCCCCCTACCGTGACACCGCCCGTTATCGATACTCCGTCCAACACCATATCAAGCTCTTTGTGTGATACATAACTAAATAACTTTTTATTTGGAAGAAAGATTTTGAAGCCTGCAACCACGACAAGGTAGACTCTTTTGGCAAGGCCCTACTTTACGCTAACGTAAAAATATGCAGACTTTATTCCTTTTTCTGCAGATTTAATGAATATAATACTTAAAGGGGTTTCCCTGCCCCTAAAAATGTATGCCCTATCCTCAGGATAGGTTATCAATTGCTGATGGGTCGGGGTCCAACTACCAGGACCCCCGCCGATCAGCTGTTTTGAAGGGAGTGCAGCGCTTGTACGAGCGCTGCTTCCCCTTCATTTCTACTTGCTCTCTGAGAATCGTCGACACAGATGTAGTGCAGTTCAGAGTATTGCAGCCTTCTCACATTCACATTATTGCAGTTTTTTCCCAATTAAGTGAATCGCCGCTACATCCGTTACAATTTTGTTCAAATCTCATCCACTCTGCTTCTACTGTTATACGCTGCAGATTTTCTGCAATTAAATGTGTTGCATAAAATTTGCAGTGTTCGCGCCTAGTGTGTTCCTACCCTAACCATAAGGCCCAGTTTAGAGTTTTTGGGCCTTGATATTGACTCGGACACTGCGTCAGAATCCGCGTAAAAAAACTTCCATAACCGCCTCCCATTGATTTCATCTGAAATCGCAGAAAAATAAAAAGCAGCATGTCCTTTCTTGCCGTGGTTCCGCCTCTGACCTCCCATCGAATTCAATGGGAGGCAGAAAATGAATTTTTCGCTGCGTTTTTTGTCTGCTGTCCTAAATCGCCGCTGGCAAAAAACGCAGCAGAAAACGCGGCAAGATAGTGTGGGCAGGTCAAAATCTGCCTCAAAATTCTCTAAGGAATTTTGAGACAGATTTTTTTCTGCCTGCAAAATACTCTGAGTGAACAGGGCCTTACTTAATCAGCACTTTCAGACTTACTTAGAGCTTCTGGCTTCCGCCTCTGTCAGGCGATGTCTCCCAGGTCCAGTCCTTCACCTCCAGGCTCCAGAAAATGGCGGGGATGGGAGAACGCCTGCCGCCGTGCTACAAATTGACTCCTCCCCCTCTCCTTACGCAGCTACGCTCTGGAGGAGAAGGAGGAGGCAGCCCAGGTGCGTCGTGTGTGCTCGTGCGTTCGCGGGAGCGCGCAGGCGTCCGTGGTTGTGCGTGGTAGCTCACAGTTGCGTGCGATCGGTTGGTGTTTGAGGGGGGGCTTGCAGCTCACGACTTTCTTTTGGTGAAAAGAACGTGCCCCATTGCAGGGGCCTGTTTTTTTCTACCAAAGGCAAGTGTCGGCAGTTGCCGGGCCCCCTTTCAATTAGGTTTGGCCAGGCCCCTAACACTAGTACTGCCCTGATGGCGGCCATGACATCTGTGCCACTGCGATCATGGCACCATAAGTGTACAGCGCTGAGCAATAAGTACAAGCTCCCAGTGCCGTACATTCAACGCACATTGGTTTAACTTGCCGTCATTAGCGATGGGACAGATCATGCGTCCAGGTCTTGTAGTGGACGAATAAAGGTATCAGAACATTATCCATTTTATGAGGACTTGGGGGAAAGGCTGCAAAGGATGTATGACAGTCTGCCTAGATTGGGTCTAGTGGCCAATATAACATTCACGGACCAGATGTAAGTACTGATGTATGAATGTGGTTACCAGTTTCATGACGTGTGCGCTTGATTACTGTGATAAGTGACCCTGTGAAATAACTAGTTCAGTGCCCACACGTGCTATGGGGTTTTCAACATGATTCATAATGGTGATATTATTATGATTATTATTATTTAGTACTTTCATATAAAGAATGTTTTTATTCTACAGTATTATCTGAACATATAAGATTTCTATATTGTAACTTGATGGTCTCAAGCCCAGTTTAGAAGTAGAAATAATTTGGCTATTGTTTGGTAACCTTTAGTTGGTATAAACAGTATAACATGTTAGCTTCTAGAAGACCAAATGTATAGCTTTATATAAATATTATCACTGCTATAAGTATTTTAGTGCTGATAATGGATATGCCCTGTATATTAAAGCCTTTATTACTATCTCTTCCAGATCAGTGTACAGTTACTCGCACTTACTTGTTTCTGCATAAGTTTTGGTTTTTCAGCACCATTTATTACTTTGGCAACTGGGCATTCATTGGCGTAAGTACCTACCCTTATCTATATATCCTAAACGTCTAGTGAATTTAGTACATACAATGAATGCTCACCGTTTTGTCATGGGGGTATATTGTTTTCAGTTGACATCCCTAAGGGAGCATCGGATTGACGTGTTAGTTTAGTTCATAAAAATTCTTTATAGATATTCCTGTGACAACTAAGGATCTAACCAGGAAAAATAAACCCTATGAAATATCGAATTTTGACGTTCTATCAAATAAATTTGTCTCTTGACATTCGTTATTTCTGAGCAGAGTTTACTGTTTTTAAAGGGATCCGGTGACCGTCTCATTTCTGTAGGGACTGGCAATAATGAATGCAGCACCATAGTTCTTTTTCAGGCATCTTATCTACCTTCCTCCATATTGAAACAATGTCAAGCCGAACGGTCATGCTTATGCTGGAGTTTGGGCTGATATCTTTTAGTGTTGGCAAACAACTATCATATGTTTCGTGCCAGCTTAAGATGCATTTACCTAAGACATTGTTTTATTAGAGTCTAGAAAACCCCAAAAGCATGCAGATAGCATACTGAACTTGTTAATGGAGGCAATGCATCATGGCATCATAATGAATTGCCATAGGTTTTACCATAGCACGAAAGGTAAACTTACTGGGTTATTACATGCATACCGGAAAGGCTTATTTCACTCTACTGCATCTCCAGTACAAAATATTCTGCTGCGTAAACTTGTCCCTCAAGTCTTGTCATGTTACATTTTAGGTTTTCTTTATTGGATTCATTGTCTCCTGCTGCAAAGGAAAGAAATCTGTTATTGAAGGAGAAGTAGAAGATGATGATTCTGATCTAAGTGATGATGACGAGCCTTCACATATATATACATAATATGCAGCATTGCTATGCTCTGTGCAAAAGCAGTTTTACTGTAAGTTTAAAATATAGTTAAAAAAACAGATGTATTTTTAATTTATGGTTGAAAAGTAATTGATGTGTAAATATGTTATGGGTTGAAACAGTCTTCGTGTTACTAATTATTTGTTTCAGGTACTTAAATTATATACAAAATACTGCATCCAAGGCTGAAAATGTACATAAGCCTAAAATGTGTTCAACTATGCACTAAAAGAAACTGATGCCAATGCACACCTTTCATTGTACCCCATAGCTACCCTTCACAGAGTTCCAATTATATCCATTAATCTATGTCTAATAGTTAATGATTAGTTTTTTGTTTTTTCAAATGGCATTTTTTTTCTTCCAAGCTACTGACACTTTAATTTATCAAATAAATTGACATTTGCAAAATTTTATAGATGACTAATAAAACCTTACGATGTCTTGAACTATAATTTCTAAGGTCCATTTTTTTGTTTGTGTGTCTTATATAACTAGATCTTCTATACTATGTAAGTATTATAGATATAGGATTATACTAAAATAACTACTTATATGTTCTCCAGAAAAAAATCTCCAACATGGGTACAAAAAGCAAAAAGTAGAGGCAGCACTCCAAATTGTGAATAAATAAAGTGGTGTGTTTTATTTACCCCAGCAACGTTTCAATCCAACTCGATGGGATCTTTCTCAAGCCAAATATTGGGTACAATAGGTATTAAAGGGAATCTGCACACAAAGCTAAAGTTTCCAGTGTGTACCGTTAAGAATTTCCATGTGACCACTTTATACAGTACCTCTTCTTTTTCCCTGCTGCTTTTAGCACTAGATATTCGATCCGCCGCACCAAGGCCGTTGCACAACAACAATCTGAATCTGGCTTCGATTACACTCTTTTTCTTAAGTAAATAGCTATAAGCCTGTGTATAGAGGGAGACTGCAACAGACCGGAATAGATGGTAGGATGCAAGTACGCATGTATGGGACGGTCTAAACTCCTAATTATAAGTCCAGGAAGATAGTAGAGGCAACAGTATTTGTTTCAATATAGCGCTTTTTTTGTGCCCAAAGTGGCATACAAAGTCTCAGCAGCAACATTTCGACCCGTTCGAGGTCTTGAGAAAGACTCAGCCAATGGATGGGCAGCCAGTAGAAAGGACTGACCAAGTGATTGACATTAGAGGTATAAGAGGAGAGGTAGATTAGTTATGAGGCAGAGTTAAAGGGGTTCTCTAGAACATTAACATTGATCAATGTTTAATCAGTAAGGATTCGACCTCCGCGTTACCCACTGGTCAGCACAATGAAGGGGCTGTAGCCCTCGGCTGTGCCCTTTTATTATTTACAGAGGCACAGTGGCTTGTCTGTACAATCTGATGTGACCTCGTACTGCAGCTCGTCCCACTAGAATGAGTTGAGCTGGAATACCAGGCACAGCCGCCCGTAAAATGAGCAGTGCATGGCAAATGGATTCTCTTTGTTCTTTAAATTGTTCTGTAATGCACTTCCTCCTGAGATACTTACTAGGCAAAAAAACGGTGTGTCTTTTAAGATAATGAAATTTGATTCACAGAGATTAAAAAAATGTTTTAGCTATTTAATAAATAAGGACCAGGTCATCTGCAACTGGTTTCATGACCCACTTTTACGTTTAAAGCATATTGATAAGAGATGAGCGAATTAGAGGATATTCAATTTGCTAATGTTTTACTGAAGGGCAAGTTTACTATTACAAAGCCGTATTTCCCTTACATGAGACAATGGAGGCTGAAATAGGGATCTGTATCAAAGTACACTACATGGCCAAAAGGATGTGCACACCTGACCTCTGCACCCATATGAACTTTTTAGTCATCCCACTCCAAAACCATAGGTGTTAATATGGGTTTGCCCCCCCCCCCCTTTGTGGCTTAAACAGCCTCCACTCTTCTGGGAAGGTTTGTGTAAATTTAATTGGGTTTCACAGCGTGTTGACTGCATTTATTCTGCATTTTTTTCTAAAATGTTGCAACAAGAAGCTGTAAGCGATCACTGCAGGATAACTTTGGCCCCTTCTATTTAACTCCTTAAATGCCACGATCAATAGCCCCACGGCATTTAAGTGGTTTGGTCACCTGATGAGTTGCCATGGCAGCCTGGTGCCTTACAAAGGCCCCAAGCCTGCGATGGCTGAATGCCTATTAGGCCGTGCACAGAAGTAAATATAAAAAAATAACAACTTTTTTTTATTTTTAGAAAAAGTGGTTATATTTTGTATAAGGGTAAAAAAAAAACACATATATGGTATTACCGCAATCGCAACGACCCGAATAATAAAGCTAATGTTCTATAAACCACATTGGGAAGGCCGTACAAGATTTAAAAAAAAAAAAAAAACAACGGCGGAATTGCTTATTTTTCCATCCCTGTCCAAAAGGAAGAATAATAAAAGTTAATAAGTGCCATGAACCAATAAAAACTACATCTCATCCCGCAAAAAATAAGCCCACATACAGTACGGTTACAAAAGTTATGGCTCTCGGAATGTGGTGATGCAAAGACAAATGATTAAAAAAATGTTTTTATTATGCAAAATTAGTCATACATAAAAAACCTCTGCATATTTGGTATCGCTGTAATCAATCCAACCTATAGAATAAAAATAACCTTTTATTTACACCGCACTGTAAATATTGTAAATTTAAAACGCAAGTCAATGGTGCCATTGGAAAGTGCAACTCCTCCTGCAAAAAAAAAGTCCTCAAACAGCTGTGTCAATGGAAAAATAAAAAACTTATAGCTCTGAATGTGGCGATGCAAAAATGAAAACATTTCTCCAGGCTTTAATGCCAAAATAGACTTGGTACTTAAGGGGCTTAGATTGAATGTATTATTTTTAATATACTGAATGAATGGTGGTATGGCTTTCACATCGCGCCCCCACACAAGCAGGTGGTCATTGATGTAACCACTATAACACACAAAACATTCAATAAAAGGGCTATGTAAGGAAAAGATAAATTCTTCCTCACACTAAGCTATAAAGAGGTGGTCTGGGGATGGAGAAAATGTTTACCCCCATCATCAAAACTAGAAAAAACTCTGTTTGAGTAGATAGACTACTGACATAAGGATGAATACCCACAATGTATCTGTGTATGTGCGATACTTCTACAGATGATGTGCAACGTGCAACTGCCAAATTGTGTTATATACATAAGTATAGACAATCCACATCACATGTCACCAAGCAAAAGCTTATATCCCATTCAAAATTATGGAGTGTTTTCATAACTTTTAGTCGAAAGGATCAATGCCGGAGATGATGGAATTGAGAAATGGAGGGAATATCTTCGTATGGATTTTAGCAGTCCATGAATAATGGGTGTAACTGGACAATCTACCTTGAGATAGCCAATTTCCTTTTCAGTGAGAACTCCGAGGGTGAAGCCCACTTCTAAGAGTGTTATAAGGGAGTTGCTAAAGCTGACAATGGGATTCAAGTTTTAGGCTATGTTCACACTGGGTATTTTGCCGAGTTTTTTGACGCGGAAACCGCAGCGCAAAACTCGGCAGAAACGGCCCGAGAACGCCTCCCATTGATTTCCCATTGCCTCGCGGGAAAAAGAAGCGACATGCCCTATCTTCGGGCGCCTCCGCCTCTGACCTCCCATTGACTTCAATGGGAGGCAGGAGAAAACGTATATCTCGCTGTTTTATGCCCGCGGCGCTCAATGGCTGCGGGCGAAAAACGGCGCGATAATTGCCGCGAAAATCGGCGTGCAGGGAGAGGAATATCTGCCTCAAAGTTCCAAACGGAATTTTGAGGCAGATATTCCTCCCCCAAAATACTCCGTGTGAACATAGCCTAAATATGCAGAAGATGTAATAGATTAGTACAAATGCAGAATGATGGATTGTGAAGAAAAAAAAAAAAATACATGGTACCACCATTCTTGTTAAAAAAAAATAACAATTATTTTCTTGGGTTAAAGCTGGCCAATTTTTTTTTATATTTTTAGCCTATCAGGCATTTTCTGGCAACCAGAAATACTTAATATTACACAACAGGATATCAGAAATAGATTGTTCATTGGCAGTAATATATAGCTGATCTATGAAGCATTGCAATATCTTAATTTTCCTTCTATATTTTGGTACTATATTTCCAAATATACTTCAATACACATTTTCTGCAGAATAAAACTAACAGGATCTCATCAGTTTCCTACAAGCTAGGTATTTTATTGCAATTTTCATGCCATCTGTATTCACACTTTGTATCAATCTGTTTTTGCTGCTCTTGATCCTGAAATACCAATTATGTTACAAATGTATTTTTTATTAATTTCATATGAAATTGTTCTTCAAATGGGCAGATAGCAAGAACTATTGCCAAATATGCCATGTTTTATTATTGTAAAAAAGCTAAAGAATTAAGTGACTTGACCAATATAAAGAGCATGATTAATCGCTAATAATATTCTTTGGATAATTTGACAGGCCTGACCAGGAGCAGTATTGTAATAACCCCATCTGTTGCAGCTGTGTGAAAGACCAGTAGTTATTGGGAAAACTCTATCAAATATAAAGGGCCCTTGTTGCCAGTAGCAGCTAGAATTCAGCTATCCTTATCTAAGCTGCACTGGTAGAATTGTTGACTCTTTAAAACAATGACATGCTTAATTGTGTTTTAAAAGAATGGTATTTTTCAAAAAGGAAAAAATATATAATATATATCATATAATAATGATTAAAATAAAACTATAAGGATAACCAAGCAATAAAAAATGTTATAGCTGTAAAACCTGCATAGGGCAAAATACTGTAGTGTTAAAGTGGTTGTGCTAAGATAGACATTTGTTTACCTATCCACAGAGTAGGTAATAAATGTTTAATCGCTGTGGGCCCCACTGTTGAGACCCCCACCAATCACTGAAATGTGGGTCCCGAGCCCCCGTTCTTCCTCTTCTGTACTACTGCAGTGAGGAGGAGCTTGAATGGGGTGGTGCGTGAGCATGCACTGTACTCGGCTTTCTCCGTTCGTCCCATAGACACAGAATGGAGTGGCTTCACAAATACTAGAACGGGGAGCTCGAGACCCGGTTCTCCTCTGAACGGTGTGGGACCCCCAGTGATCAGATATTTGTTACCTACCCTGTGGATAGGTGATTGATGTCTATCTCTGCACATCCCCTTTAATGTATAATTTCAATGTATTAAGAGCTGAACGCATTCAGATCATCCATGGTAAGAATCTATTTGTATCCAATACACTCTGTAGACATGTGGAAACTAACGTAATAATTATGAAATTGACGATTTGACTAATCAAAATAATAAAAAATTTTACCACTAGTTTTTTTTTGTTTTTTTTTTATTACGAATGACATTAGAAAATATTTTATCTGGAATTTTGTAAAGAAAATGGACATTTGAAATTAAAAGGTATTCCATCACGATCAGTATGGTCCACAAAAGTTGTTAGTATTATTGCATAGTAAAATTTTTCTTCAAGGTCCTGAATGCAAGAAAATGTGCAAACCGTGAAGTGTTTCAAAATATCTGAGTAACACTTGTAGGAAGTAAGAGCAATATGTCTAGAATGAATGAGGGACGGGAAGGACTCCTTTTATCAATACTGCAAACTCATAACTATGAGTCCGCTGTATTCTTTATTATGCTCTATTACCCAAGTGGCACAATAATGTTTGGGCTAATAGTGCAGTAGACCTGTCCCCATACTATGCTGCCCTTGCATAGAACACCATTATATAATGACAGATCCGCTTTAACCTCAACTCTAGGTAGTTTTGTCTTGGTTTCATTCTATGGATATGAAGGTACACGCAATAAAATCTTCCATTTTAAATAATAGGGTTTAAAATTGTGCAGCACCATTGAAAAACTGATTGTAATGTATAGAGCGCTACAGTACCAACACTAAAACTAGAAATTATTGGGAAAAGTAAACAGAAAAAATTGTCAACCGTGTTTGTCAGTATGTATGATTTTCTGCAAGTTACTGAAAAATCTTTGTAAATCTTTCAGAGAACACATGTTGATCTCCTCCTGATCCTTTTTGTCTGGAAGATAGGTAGTGGGGCTTAGTGACAGGTCCTCTTTAACAATGTCATATAAGTTGAACTGGTTAACTGACCTGAAAAGCGCTGTCTCCCTGATTCCAGCACTGTTTAATCAGCGTGAGAAAGCTTGAGGGTAGTTCCCATCCTGTTGGCTAACTACATCAAATTAGCATATAGCAGGGGTCTCAAACTCGGAATGTTGACGGGCCGCATTACTTTCAAATTTGATACATTACAAAATTATTGTTAAGCAATTAGTTATTTGAACTACTATAATAATACTACATTACTATAATATTACATTACTCTAATAATATTACTATAAGAATACTACATTACTATAATAATAGCGCTAGGTTTGAATTTAATGGAAATTTGCGAGTTGTCTCCACGTGCTTATTTCAACAATCCAGTTTTACAGTTTAAGTGCCACTAAATGCAGTCTGGCGGCTCAGTTCGCAGCTTTGGTAGACACACAAATGTCAAGATTAGACCGCCCTTTTTTAGACACTGCCACAGTGCCCTCTGTAGATACTACCAAAGTGCCCTCTGTAGATACTACCACAGTGCCCTCTGTAGGTAATACCACTGTGCCCTCTGTAAATAATGCCACGGTGCCCTCTGTAGATAATGCCACACACCCCTAGATAATGCCACAGTGTCCTCTGTAGATACTGCCACACACCCACCTGTAGATGCTGCCACAGTGCCCTCTAGATGCTGCCACAGTGCCCTCTGTAGATGCTGCCACAGTGCCCTCTGTAGATGCTGCCACAGTGCCCTCTGTAGATGCTGCCACAGTGCCCTCTGTAGATGCTGCCACAGTGCCCTCTGTAGATGCTGCCACAGTGCCCTCTGTAGATGCTGCCACAGTGCCCTCTGTAGATGCTGCCACAGTGCCCTCTGTAGATGCTGCCACAGTGCCCTCTGTAGATGCTGCCACAGTGCCCTCTGTAGATGCTGCCACAGTGCACTCTGTAGATGCTGCCACAGTGCCCTCTGTAGATGCTGCCACAGTGCCCTCTGTAGATGCTGCCACAGTGCCCTCTGTAGATGCTGCCACAGTGCCCTCTGTAGATGCTGCCACAGTGCCCTCTGTAGATGCTGCCACAGTGCCCTCTGTAGATGCTGCCACAGTGCCCTCTGTAGATGCTGCCACAGTGCCCTCTGTAGATGCTGCCACAGTGCCCTCTGTAGATGCTGCCACAGTGCCCTCTGTAGATGCTGCCACAGTGCCCTCTGTAGATGATTCCACAGTGCCCTCTGTAGATGATTCCACAGTGCCCTCTGTAGATGATTCCACAGTGCCCTCTGTAGATGATTCCACAGTGCCCTCTGTAGATGATTCCACAGTGCCCTCTGTAGATGATTCCACAGTGCCCTCTGTAGATGAGTCCACAGTGCCCTCTGTAGATGATTCCACAATGCCCTCTGTAGATGATTCCACAGTGCCCTCTGTAGATGATTCCACAGTGCCCTCTGTAGATGATTCCACAGTGCCCTCTGTAGATAATGCCACACACACCCCTTGTAGATAGTGATGTATGGACAGTGATGTCAGGGGCTTTCCCAGAGCTGGAGTGCCGGAGCAGAGCCGCTTCTAGCACTCTGCCTGGGATTCCAACTCTGCTCATGACATCACTGTTCATATATGGACAGAGATGTCAGGGGCAACCCCAGAACTGGAGTCCCGAGCAGAGCGCTACTAGCGATCCTACTGGGACTCCAGCTGTGCTCCTGACATCACTGTCCAGCTCTGGGGAAACTCTAGACATCGCTGTCCATATGTGGACAGCGATGTCAGGGGATTCCACAGAGTCCTGGAGCAGAGTCTATGCGAGCGCGCTGCCCAGGGGCTCCGCTCTGGGGACATCGATGTCAGGGAATTCCCCAGAGTCCCGGAGCAGATCCTATACTAGCGGCTCTGTGTCCCGCGGGCCGCAGATTACAGCCTATGGGGCCGCATGCGGCCCCGCGGGCTGCGTTCTTGAGACCCCTGGCATATAGAGAGCCAACGCAACAGTGGGCCATATTTATAGAACGGGGGGTCTAGGAAAAAAAAAAACGCTGCAATCCGTGAGACAGAGCTATTCAGGCCAGTTAACCAGTTCAACTTATTATCTAGTGACCGGTCCTCTTTTAGAAGGTGAGGCTCAGCGTTTGTGGTGGTCTATTGCAGAATGAGAAGTTGGGAAGCATTCTTCTGCAACCAGTTTTCTTACTGTCAGGCTTGTAAGAATCATGGGGAAATGGGCGATCTGGTACATATATAAAGGAATTCTTTGAATATTTTCAACAGGTTTTTTTTTTCCAAAAGTAGGTAAAATATGATCAAAAGAGGATATTAAAAAATATTTTTCTACTTTTTTTAACTTTCCATTCTTAGGGTTCCTTTAACAGGAAATGGCAGTGATTGTCTCTCACATACAAAGTGTGAAAATAGTTTCTCTTTCTGAAAGATCAACTAACAATTACAAATCATATGTCAAGGCCTCTGTTCCCCCACCGATGGCATCAGGTACTTACCTTCTCCCGGCTTCAACTTCCTCCTGGACAGCAGGAAGCCACCCACACTGGCCTTCTGCTGACGGACGTCGATGCTCTAATGTGCGTCCTAGAGCGCACACGCGCACTGACTCATGCCTTCTTTAAAGGTATAGCTAGTGGCAAATTAATTCTTCCTAGCTTTCCATGGATTTTTAAGGTCCTCCCTTTCCTTCCTCCTTTGGCAGACTAATTTGGTTTATACTAGTGTTCCTCAGCTATCTCATCTATCCTGTGTTTTGACTTCAGTCTGTAACTTTGACCATTGTCTGCCCTTTTGCTAAGTGACCCATGAGGAACCTGTGCCGCCTGCCCGTTCCATTTAATACGTGACCCGTTACGAACATTGCTGTCTTCACTGATTTTTTTCCTACACTACACTACGCTTACTGGCACTACACCTGTAACGTTGATTGTCATCAAGGGAGACTACTCTATGGGGTAGCGACCTGGGGTTCCACTGCAGTGAAGTAGAGATACCTGTATAGGGGTTAAAGAGTGATTACTTTGGGTTCACTTGGACTAAACCGAGGAAAGAAGTCTAAGTAGAATCCCTTGGTGACATAGTGGGTTCACAGCCCCTTAACAGAATCTCTACATGCACCATGGCAGTTTGCTCTGGCCTGTACCCCACTGAGTTTACTCTGCCAGAAGTCCCTTACCCGGCTCAAGAACTATCTAAACAACGTGTCCGCCAGGATCGTCTGTTTTAACTGTTACAGAACGTCTCCTATTAATGTCATAAAATTGCTCTTGTATCAACTGTGGCACCTATGCCACCACGTGTAGCTGCAGTATGTAGTCCTGAATCGCATCTACCTACTGCCCCATGACTGCAAGTTCTGTAGGGGTTTTTTAATCAATGCACAATCCATTTTTAGGTGATGGAACATCAATTGGCTTTAGAGCAGACTAAGGTTGCCTATACCCTCTCTATGTTGTCTGGTGAAGCGCTGGCCTGGGCATCTGCGTTATAGCAACAATCCGATTATGAACAATATTCAAGCATTCCTTGGAACTTTAAAAAAAAGTGTTGGAAGAACCTGGTCGGGCATAATATGTGGCCCAGTCATTTCTCAAGCTTTGTCAAGGAATCTCTACTGTTGAGCAATATGCTATTCCTTTTCGCATTTTCGCCACTGAACTACAATAAAACAACGAAGTTCTTGCAGCTACTTTCTGGGGAGGTCTGGCAGGCCACATGAATTAGCATGTTGGTACCTTTTTACAACATTGGATGATTTGATATCCTTGGCGAATGGTATTGATACCCTGTTCTGTCAGAGGCAACTTGAGATGGATCGTGCCCATCTGGCTCCCACCTTTTAGAGACTTCTTCTTGCTTCCACCTCTGCTCATCTGGACAAACCCATACAGGTGAAAATAATTAGGCTTTCTGCTGGGAAACGTTTAAGAAGACGCGCCAATAACCTGTGTCTTTACTGTGGCGGAATGACAAATTTTCTAAATAATTGTCTGGTGAGACCGGGAAACCACAATGCCTAGGGCAAGTAGGAGAGGCTCTTCTAGACAGTAAGTTTGCCTCTCTATACATCTCAGTTTATCCACTGCTGGAGTTTTCTTCACATTCCAAGCATTTCTGGATTCTAGCTCTGTAGGAAGCTTGTTCTGCCAATCCCTGGTTCTTCTCTATGAAATCCATGTGCTCCAACTGGACAAACCGCTTTCTATTTCTTCTGTGGATGGGAAATTAGTATCCATGGTTATTCACCAGGTCACCCAGCCTATCTCCATGCAAGTATGCGCACTTCACCATGAACTGCTGTCTATATATGTACTGAGAAACTAACTCACTCCTCTTCTCCTGGGTGTTCTTTGGCTTCCCAGACATTCTCCTGTCATTGACTTGACATCTGATCAGATAACTCGATGGGGAGAAACCTGTCATCAACGTCTGCCTATCATTCTTCTGCCAAGGCCTCATGTTATGGAACCTGCCCTGGACGGTTTGCCTAAACCTTATTCCAATTATACAGAAGATTTCTGTAAAAATCAAGCAAAAACTCTTCCACCACAAAGATCGTCTGATTGTACCATTGTCGTAATACCTAATTCTTCTCCTCGGGGTAGAGTATACCCTTTTTCAGTCCCTGAGATGGAAGCTATGTCGCAATACATCAAACAAATCCTGGAGAGCTGATTTATTTGCAAGTTTTCTTCTCCTGCTGGAGTAGGCTTCTTTGTTGAGAAAAAAGACGGTACCTTAAGGCCTTGTATTGATTATCGCAGTCTAAATTAACTTATTGTACAAAAAAGCAAATACCCTCTGTCGTTATTTTCAGAAATCTTTGGCCATTTACAAGGCGCCAAAGTTAGATTTACAAGGTACTTACACCATGGTTCATATCCATGAAGAAGATGAGTGGAAAACCGCATTTAACACGAGAAATGGACACTTTGAATACTGGTTATTCACTTTTAGTCTCTATAATGCTCCTGTGGTCTTTCAAGAACTAATTAATGACCTATTATGCAGCTGTGTTGTAGTTTATATTCTTGTTTTCTCCCCAGATCTATATACTTATGGCAAGCAAGTATGTCTGGTCCTGCAACGTCTAAGAGGGAATAATCTTTATGCCAAGCTTGAAAAATGTCTCTTTGAGAGATCCATTCTGCCCTTCCTTGGATATATTATCACTTATCAGGGACTTCAAATGGATCCAACTAAATTACCTGCAGTACTTAAGTGGCCACGTCCCCAATGATTCATAGCCATTCAACGTTTCCGGAGATGTGCCAGATACATGTATCAACAATGTATTCCTCATTTCTTTTCTCTGGTGGCACCCATCTCCGCTCTGACCAAAAGGGGAGTCAATGCAAAGATGTGGACACCTGAAGCTGAATCGGCTTTTCTCCGTCTCAAACAGACCTCCTCCTCAGACTCTGGTCTTTATAGACAGGATCCAAGTAAACCATTCATCCTGGTAGTGGATTCTTCCTCTGTAGTTTCTAAAAAAAAATACAATAAATAAATAAAAGATAATAGAAAAGCTACCTCTGGATTTTTCTACAAGGCCTTTTCTCCTGCCGAGAATAATTACAGCATCGGAGATCGCAAAAATTTTGGCCATTAAATTATCTCTTGAAGAATGAAGACATTTACTTGAGGGAGCACATCATCCAATCACTATTTATACTGATCACAATTTATACTGATCTTCGGACGGCACGTCTGAACGCTCGATAGGACTTGTTTTTCTCACAATTTAACTTCTTCCTCAATTATCGCTGATGCCTTGTCTCGCTCTTTTGACTCTGAAGATCATGATCTTCAACCTTGATTTATCATTGATCCCAGTCGTATTTTATCAGTGGTACATGCTGAGGTACTCCACATTCCCACCGGAAAAACATTTATCCCTCCAAGTGTACAAAAAACAATTCTTCATTGGGGTAATTTCTCCAAGTTCTCTAGACATTCTGGCATTCTGAAAATATTATATCTAGTTTTCTTCATTAGTGGTGGCCTTCTCTGTTCAGGGACATTAAAGATTATGTCAGAGTATGCACCATCTGTGCTCAAAATAAAATTGTACACCAAAGACCTGCTGGATTGCTTCATCCTTTGCCTGTACTTGATTTTCCTTGGATTCATATTGCTATGGATTTTATTCCGGACTTACCCTCTTTCTCATGTTATACAGTAATTTGGGTTGTGTTTGGCAGTTTTTTAAAGAAGGCACACGTCATTCCACGGACTGGTCTACCTTCAGCTATACATCTTGCTTCTCTCTTTATTAAACACATTTTTCACTTGCACGAAATTCATATGCATATAGTATCTGACAGCGGAATACAGTTCACTTCAAGTAAGTGCCAAAGTGCTCTCCAAAATACTGAAATTAAGTTGGACTTTTCATCTGTCTTCCACCCTCAATCTAATGGACACGTGGAACGGATCAACCAAGTATTGCAGAACTTTCTCAGAAATTCTCTCCTCTGCAAGACGACTGGACCAATCTCCTGTGGGCAGAATTTGTCTATAATAATCATACAGGGGAGTCTACGCAATCTACATTTCTTTCTGGTTTATGGGCAACATCTTAGAGTTACGCTACCAGTTCTACCACTGTCTGCAACTAATTTTTCTCATGCCCACTTTTTACGCAACTGGCAGGAAGCTAAAGACTCTGTTGCCATAGTAGTAGCAAGTTTCAAGAAAAATGTAGACAAAAAGCGCAGAATTCCTTCTCAATTTTTTCCTGGACACAAGGTCTGGCTGTCCTCCCAAAACATCCATCTGAGAACTCCATATTTAAAGTAACCTCCTCGGTTCATATGTCGTTCTGAAACAAATCTTTTATTCTATGTTTCCCCACAAGCCTAAACAAAGGAGGCTTAAGAGAAAGGCTACTGTCATGGCCTCCGTTTCACGCCGCTGGCATCAGGTACTTGCCTTCTCCCAGCGTCTTCTTCCTCCTGGTCAGCGCCACTTCTATACTTCAGTTCAGCGTCTTCCCACACTGCCGATGCTCTACTCTGGGTGCTGGTGTGCACGTGCTGATTCTAGCATTCTTAAAGTGCGTGCCAAATTAATTCTCCTCAGCTTTCCCTAAATATTTAAGTCTTTCCCTTTACTTCTTTGCCAGTGCAATTTGGCTCATACTAGTGTTGCCTGTGTTTCTAGTGTGCCTCCGCTATCTCGTCTATTGGATTCCTGTGTTTTGACCTCAGTCTGTAGCCGTCTTTACCTTGACTTTTACCGCATTAAATAAAGAGTGGCTAGATCCCTTATCTTGACTTTTTCAATGACCTTTCAATGGCTTTTGTTGTGTGATATCACGCTGCAGCAAGTTATCAGAGTCAAGTTAAAGATGGCTATGTCCATACCTTTAACCATCATTCTCTGCCCTGCCCTTTTGCTAAGTAACCTGTGCCAAACCTCTGCCGCTTGCCTGACCATTTGCTATGTGACCTGTTGTGAACATTGCCACCTGCCCATAGCTTTTGCTACACTAGATCGTGCTTACTGGGACTACACCTGCTATGTTGGCTGTCACCAAGGGAGACCACTCTAGGGGAACCCAAGGTCGCTACCCCCAGAGTAAAGTCTAGATTTCTGTATAGGGGTTAAACTGTGAATACCACAGGTGCTCTTAGACTCTGATCCCCGGTTTAGCCCCACGTCAAATCCATTGGTGACAAAGTAGGTTCACACCACACTTCACTGGCCCCGCAACAGAAACTCTATGGGCCCCATGACATCATAAAATATTTTTTTCATGGTTACCTACAATCAGATCTGGGCAGCAATTTGTCCTGAACCAGACTGGGAACTTTCCCTCCTTCATTAACAAATTTTGAATTTACATTTGAATAATGTACTATGCTATTTTATTATTTTTCAAAATCCAAAAACATTTGACTCCTATAAGGTTTCACAATATTACCATGCAACAAAATATTGACCTTTTATTTTATAGTCAACTATACCTATAATAAATTTCTAATGTCTAACTATACTGCAACTAACATTTGTCCTGCATCACTTATATTAGTCTTTCTCGATAAATTGGAATATCATCAAAAAGTTAATTTATTTCAGTATTTCAATTCAAAAAGTGAAGCTCATATATTATATAGATTCATTACACACACTGATCTATTTCCAGCGTTTTTTTCTTTTAATGTTGATGATTATGATAACCGTTAATGAAAACCCAAAATTTAGTGTCTCAGAAAATTAGAATATTATATAGGCCCAATTTCAAAAATGATTTTTAATACCAAAACGTTGGCCTACTGAAAAGTATGTCCAGTATATGCCCTCAATACTTGGTCAGGGCTACTTTTGCAGGAATTAATGCGGTGTGGCATGGAGGCGATCAGCCTGTGGCACTACTCTGAGGTGTTATGGAAGCCCAGCTTGCTTTGATAGAGGCCTTCAGCTCATCTGCATTGTTGGGTCTGGTGTCTCATCTTCCTCTTGATGATACCCCATAGATTCTCTATGGGGTTTAGGTCAGGTGAGTTTGCTGGCCAATCAAGCGCAGTGATACTGTGGTTATTAAACCAGGTATTGGTACTTTTGGCAGTGTGGGCAGGTGCCAAGTCCTGCTGGAAAATGAAATCCGCATCTCCATAAAGCTTTTCAGCAGAGGGAAGCATGAAGTGCTCGGAAATTTCCTGCTAGACGGCTGCGTTGACTCTGGACCAGTGGCGTAGCTATAGGGGTCGCAGCGGTCGCAGTTGCGACCGGGCCCCTAAGCCTGGGGGGCCCACGGGCCCCCGTTGCCATACAGCATGTTTTCTGATCTTCTGTGCCGTGAAGCCGGCACTTCCGGGTTACGGTCACATGGTACACTTAGTGTACCATGTGACCGTGTTGTCACGTGACACGGCTTCCAGACAGAGCAGAAGAGTCGGTGCGGAGGACTCCAGGTAAGCTGCAGTGTAATGTATTGTGTTGGAACGTTATGTATTGTAATGTAATGTATGTGATGCCTTGTAATGTATTGTGTTGTATGCGGTGGAGAGGGGGGGGGAGCGTTAAATCACAGCCCCCCCTCCTCCACCGCAAACTGCACAATACAGTATAGTACACATGAGTGTATGAGAGCGGGGCTGCGGCTGTGTAATACAGTCACTGCCCCGCTCCTGAGTCCTGACATGTGCGCGCCGTCAGGATGATGTGATGCGGCCGGCGCTGCACTAATGAGCGTCGGCACTGAAGGCAGAACATGGTGGGCGCGCTACAAAACACCCCCATGTTCTGTCCTCAATGCCTGAACCGCCGCTCATTAGTGCAGCGCCGGCCGCATCTCCTCATGCTGACCGCGCGCGCACTTATATCAGGAGCGGGGCAATGGCTGTATTACACAGCTGCAGCCCCGCTCTATAACGGCGGAGATCAGAGAAACCGCTCATCTCCGCCGCTATTCTCCTGAATGCTGCGATCAAAGCTGACTGCAGCATTCAGGGGAAAATGAGAAGGGGGGATGCCCCTGGATCGCGTCACAGGGAATTCCTGTGACGCGATTAAGGGACATACCATATATGGGCAGACAGCCCAGGGTCTGTTGAAGGACCCCAGGGCTGTCCTACCATATTTTCTGTTGTTAGGGCATACTGAGGTATGTCCTAACAACTGCCTGTGTGCTATCAGCACACAGGCTAATGTACTGGCATATAGCTATAGGCCTGTACATTGAAGTTTAAAAATAAAATAAAAACAAAGTAATGTTAAATAAAAAAAATACACATACACCTTTTTTATAATAAACATTAAAATAAGTCTCAATACATAAAACATACACATAATCGGTATTGGCGCGCCCGTAATAACCTGCACAACAATTTTTTTGCATCATTTATGATGGGTACTCTGTAAAAAAATAAAATAAAAATTGCTTTCTATCACTTAGGCCCCATTCACACGACCAGGCCCGCGATTGCGGGCACGGCCGGCCGCCGACTGCCACCCGCATTTTTGGGCCGTGCTCCCATACAAAGTATGGGAGAACGGCCCGCAAAATGCAAAAGGACGGACATGTTCCATAATTTTCGGAACATTTCTACGGCACGGACACCCATGAAAGTGAATGGAGATTATTTACAGCCGTGTGCATGGAGCCTAATTGTGAGGCACGAGGTGCGATGATGAATTTAACCTCCATGTGCCTCACATTAATAGTAATTAACCCCATCATGTACCTTACACATTAACCCATTATGACTGAGAAACATGATGAGGTTAATTACTATTAATGTGAGGCACATTCAAAATTCATCATCACACCTCGTGCCTCACATCAGAAAATGGAAGAACTTTTTTTTATTTTTTTATTACTGTTGGCAAAGTAAACGAAGTATCGGTATCGAAGTCCAAATTTTGGTATCGTGACATCCCTACACTGTGGGTCGCGTCCCCATGGGGGTTCGGGAGTCACTCACCGAGGTCCCGGTTCCAATCAATGCTGGAGCAAGGAGCTGACATCTCCTTGATCCAGCATTCCCTGTGCCGTGAGCGGCTCGACGCAGGCAGGCGGGATGTAGCGACATCATCGCGCCTGCCTGCGCTGAGTCACTCATAGTACACACCGGAGGAGGCGAAGGATCCTCCACTAGACGTGGGAACGGGGATAGGTAAGTAATTATGCACATATGGGGGCATTATACTGTATGGGGGGGCTGATATTGTGGGGGGGGGCATTATACTGTATGGGGGGCTGATATGGGGAGCATTATACGGTATGGGGCTATTATGGGGGGGCAGTATACGTTATGGGGCATTATACTGTGGGGGCAGCTATGGGAGCATTAACTGTGTGGGGGCATTATACTATGGGGGCTGTTGGGCAAGGCGTCTGGGCATATGAGCGCGCAGGGGTCATGATGGTGGTGCTGGGGAGGGGTAGGGGGGCCCAAGCTGAATTCTTGCACCCGGGCCCATGAGCCTTTAGCTACGCCCCTGCTCTGGACTTGATATAACACAGT
Source organism: Rhinoderma darwinii (assembly GCF_050947455.1). NCBI lineage: Eukaryota > Metazoa > Chordata > Amphibia > Anura > Rhinodermatidae > Rhinoderma > Rhinoderma darwinii. The sequence goes on along the minus strand of NC_134690.1, from coordinate 190,371,490 downwards.
GGACCAACACCAGCAGATGACATGGCTCCCCAAACCATCACTGACTGTGAAATCTTCACATTGGAACGCAAGCAACTTAGATTGATGCCTCTCCACTCTTCCTCCAGACTCTGGGACCTTGATTTCCAAATAAAATGCAAAATTTACTTTCATCTGAAAACAGGACTTTGGACCACTGAGCAACAGTGCTGGTCCACTGTGTTATATCATGTCCAGAGTCAGCGCAGCTGTCTACCATGTAATTTTCGAGCACTTTATGCTTCCCTCTGCTGACAAGCTTTATGGAGATGCGGATTTCATTTTCCAGCAGGACTTGGCACCCCCCCCCACACTGCCAAAAGTGCCAATACCTGGTTTAATAACCACAGTATCACTGCGCTTGATTGGCCAGCAAACTCACCTGACCTAAACACCATAGAGAATCTATGGGGTATTGTCAAGAGGAAGATGAGACACCAGACCCAACAATGCAGATGAGCTGAAGGCCGCTATCAAAGCAACCTGAGCTTCCGTAGCACCTCAGCAGTGCCACAGGCTTGTCGCCTCCATGCCATGCCACCTTGATGCAGTAATTCATGCAAAAAGAGCCCGACCAAGTATTGAGGGCATATACTGTACATATTTTTCAGTAGGACAACATTCTAATTTTCTGAGACAGCAAATTTTGGATTTTCATTAACTGTTGGCCATAATCATCAACATTAAAAATACAAAATGTTGGAAATAGATCTCTCTGTGTGTAATGAATCTATAGAATATATGACTTTCACTTTTTGAATTGAATTACTGAAATATATTATTTTTGATATTCTAATTCATTGAGAAGGAGTAGTATATTGGGCATTATCTTGCTGACTTTCATCAAATGCTCATTCTTTCATGACATTTAATGGCTTGGTCCACAGGATGGTTTCCTTACCCACTATCTCAGGCCAGTACATTGTGGCACAGATAATGGGGTTGGAATTACGCCACATCCTGTAAGGAGAAATATCAATAGTGTCATAAGATGCATGAATTTATGAGTCGTTGCAAACTGCATAAAATGTGTCAAATATTTGTACATGGCATGATAACTATGGCACAACACGCTAGTTAAGTTAAACCCTTTTTATCTTCCTAACACTACATCGCTTCTGTACATTCAATTAGCCATAACATTAAAACCACTTGCCACCTGTATAGGTCCCCCTCTTGCCATTAAATCAGCCCTGACTTGTCGAAGCATGACTCGACAAAACCTCTGAAGATGTCCTGTGCTATCTTGCACCATAAAATTAGCAGCAGATTCTTTAAGTCCGGTTCTCGGTGAATACATCTCAATGCAAAAATATTCACAAAAAAATTCTCAAATCTTTAATAAATGTTGCTCTTTTTAATAGTCTTCGTTACACCCTTTTTATAAACTTTTCAAAACTGTCAAAGCAGGTGTAAGAATCGGGCTCAATCCCCATTTTATATGGTGACATGCTTATAGACTTTAATTGCCAATAGTTATGCCTAAAATATAGAGTATAACAGCATACTTCGAGATCCTGTTACCCCGTTTATAATCAACCATGCTTTACGATACAACTGTATTAACCCCTTAATGACCAGCCTATTTTAGAAGTTAATGACCAAGCTATTTTTTAAGTTTTTCCATCGACGCATTCCAAGAGCTATAACTTTTTTCTTTTTGCGTCGACATAGCTGTATAAGGTCTTGTTTTTTGCGGGACAAGTTGTATTTTTTAATAGCACCATTTTGAGGTACATATTATTTATTGATTAACTTTTATTAACTTTTTTTGGGGGGGGAATAGAAAAAAATCTGAAATTTTGCCACTCTTTTTTGCGTCTTAAATCTACGCCGTTTACCGTGTGCTATAAATAACACTAACTTTATTCAGCGGGTTGTTACGATTGCAACGATACCAAATTTGTATAGTTTTTGTATGTTTTACTACTTTTACACAGTAAAAACGCTTTTTTTTCAAAATTTTTTGTTTTTGTGTCTCCATATTTGAAGAGCTGTAATGTTTTTATTTTTTCGCCGATGCAGTTGTATGAGGGCTTTTTTTTTGCGGGACGACTTGTAGTTTTATTGGTACCATTTTTTAGTAGATTCGACTTTTTGATCACTTTTTAATCACATTTTTTTAAAGTCAGGATTCACAGAAAACAGCAATTTTTCCATCTTTTTTTATTTCATTTTTTACGGCGTTCACCGTGCGGGTTAAGTAATGTAATAGCTTTATAGTCGGGGTCGTTACGGACGCAGCGATACCAAATATGTGTAACTTTTTTACTTTAGTTTGTTTTTTTTAATACTAAAGCAGTTTGTAAGGGGAAAAAGTGGGTTTTTCATTTTTTTTTCCACATTTTTTTTTTTATTAACTTTATTAAACTTTTTTTTTTACTTTTTTACTAGTCCCACTAGGGGACTTTAATATGCGATTCTGCTATCGCTATTATAATACACTGCAATACTTCTTTATTGCAGTGTATTATGCCTGTCCGTTTAAAACGGACAGGCATCTGCTAGGTCATGCCTCCGGCATGACCTAGCAGGCATTCGCTACAGGCAGACCTGGGGGCCTTTATTAGGCCCCCAGCTGCCATCGGAGACACTGACACTCGGCGATCTTATCGCCAGGTTTCGGTGGGATGAGAGGGAGCTCCCTCCCTCTCTCCAAAACCACTCAGATGCGGTGCTCGCTATTGAGCACCGCATCTGAGGGGTTAAACGGGTGAGATCGATACTAATATCGATCTCACCCGGCAGAGTAGGGACGCCCCCAGCCCTCAGCTACTTCTGGCAGCTGAGACAGGGAGATTTGACAGCTCCCTGCTCTGTTACTTATTCCGATGCCGTGACGTAAAAAGTCGGAATAAGGCCCGTTAGTGACCGACGTAAAAAGACTATGGGCCGGTCACTAACGGGTTAAAAGAAATGCACTGTTTACCATGTGGTATATGTTTTTTTGTGGGGTTTTTTTGTGGTTGTTTTTTAATGGCAGTCATTAGCAGATGTTTGCAACTGTATAGGCATACAGTTGCATACACCTGCCCATAAGTCCGATGGGACCGTTTAAAACAGAAGTTGTCCAGGATCATCAAATTTACTGGTGGCCGGGAGAAAGTGCACATATGTACAATACTTTGATCTACAGAAATCTGTGTGGCTGCAAACCCAGCCTTTATTTATACCTGTTAGAGTAACACACATTACCCAATCAGATGACAAGTATAGAATATTTACGTCCAATGCTACTTCTATATATGGTAACGCTTTCCTTCCCAACTAAGACTATACAAATACATCTATCACCTACATCCAGTCCCTGAGTATTCTTTCCAATAGCTTCTTTCATATAGAATTTCAACAAAACAGCCATTTTGCTAATGAATATATATATATATATATATATATATATATATATATATATATATATATATATATATATATATATATATACATATATATATATATATATATATATAAACTCTCACAATCTCCCCCCTGTATTCCTACTCCATATTCCATTTTTCGATGTCTACATGTACCACATCTATTGGAAGATGTGTGTTTGGACAATAGAACAATACCTTTTAAATTTTACATAAACATCTTTAAATTGTATGCACAGCCAAACAAGGCGATATATAACATAAATATGTAATGCATTAAAATGTCCTTTAAAAGACAGGTGGTCACCCACCATGATAATTATAAGAATAACTAATGTGTGGAGTGAAATATTAAGTATGTGCGATGTATTATGTCCCAGAGTTTAAACAAGCTAACACATGCACAATTGCTTTGCATGTCTTTGTTGTTTTCATGTTCTGGACCCCTTGCAGCTCCCTATTTCTGCAAGACTATCATTCTCCGCCCTGAAGTTGATTTCTTATCAGTGAAAAACAGTATGAGCCCAAGGTTCAGATTCACTCCAGCAGGTAGTGGAAAGCTACTTTGTCATAAAGGATGTTACCAGGTTCTTCTGTGTCCCCAGAGGTCAGGAAGATTTGATTATTTGCTGAAGATAAACATTAATTAACCAGGTGCATGAGTCTTAGGACAGCAAGTAATAATTCAACTATAATAAATACAAAAGTAAATACTTCAGGATAATCCACTTCAGTTATTTCTGGCTTAAAAAATAAGCTTGCTAAAATATGAATTCACCAAAATGGTGGTTATTATCTTTAATAATATATTGGCAAATCTAAAGACTATAGCATAATTGATAGCAAACGTCTGTCACTTTTAGGTTGTCATGACTACTAGCCAAGCTTCTGGGTGTCCCTGGTTTGAGATGCAGAGCCAATCTTATTTCTCTGTTTGCAACCTATCAGAGTGAAGTATTCACTACACTGGCGATTCAGTGAATCTGAGCCTGGATCTCACCTTGCGCCTAAATTCAAACAGCAGAACAAGATATATGGATGTATATTTTCTTCCTGGAAGTCAATAGTTTACTGATCCATAATACCATTCTATTGTCTTCTATGGGTAATATACAGATGTAGCCGTCTTTACCTTGACTTTTAATGCATTAAATACACAGTGGCTAGATCCTTTATCTTGAGTTTTTCAATGACTTTTCAATGGCTTTTGTTGTGTGATACCACGCTGCAGCACGTTATCAGAGTCAAGTTTAAGATGGCTACATCTGTACAGATCATGAGCGTGTATTTGGATGTGGTGGTAGGTACTGTTGGTGTGCCACACAGGCAAACGTAGCTGGCTGAGGGCTTATTTTTTGTGGAATGACTTTTGGGGTACATAAGACTTCTTAATCGCAGTGTATCACATTTTTTGGGAGGCAGGTTAAACAGAAAATAGCAATTCTGGCATTGTTTTTTATTTTATTATTCACAGTATTCATCGTGAAGTAACCCCTTAATGACCACTGGGAAACTTGTATTGGTGGTCATTAAGGGGTTAATTCCAGGGTGTTGCACATATAAAATAACATTTATGTATATAATATTAGACAATAAAGACAAGTACAATAAACATGAGCTTAATGAATGATGGACTGATTCAGAAGGAGAGAGGAGCCTTCCCACTAGGGCTTACAAAATCTACAAGGCAAGGAGAGAGTAGGTTAGGGTAGAAGCTATTTATCTGGTAGAGTACTGACAGAAGGGGTTTTGGAGGTTGTAAGCTTTTCTGAAGAGGTCGGTTTTCAGGTTGCTTTTGAAGATTTGTATGGTAGGAGGAAGTCTGATGTGTTGGGGTTGAGAGTTCCACAACATGGGGGATGTACGGGTGAAATCTTGAAGACTATAATGTGCTGAGCAGATAAGAGGAGAGCAAAGTAGGTCTTGTGAGAACCGGAGATTACGTGTGTTGAGGTATCGGGAGGTTAGAGCAGAAATGTATAGATGGGACGGTTTTGTGGACAGCCTTTTATGTTATTGTAAATAGTTTGAATTGAATTTGTTGGGCAATGTGTAGCCAATGAAGGGATTGGCAGAAGGGAGAAGCAAAGGGGAGAGGAAGATTAACCTGGCAGCAGAGTTAGAGGTGGATTGGAGTGGTGTGAAGATAGTGTTAGATAGGGGGCCACAGTGAAAGATATTACATTAGTCTAGGCACGGTAGAATCAAAGGTTTGAGTAAGATGGAGGATAGAGGGATTGGTCCATCGTGTCAAAGGTGGAGGACAGGTCTAGAATCAGGAACACAGAGTAATGTTGTAAATCCTTGATAGTTAAAAGATCATTAGTCACTTTGGTTAGGGCCATTTCAATAGAGTGGTGGGGTGGAAAGCCAGATTTTACATGATCAAAAAGAAAGTTTGATGCGAAACGACAGTTCAAGGTAGACCTGTTTAACTCCTTAACGCTCCATGACTAATATATTCGTCATTGAGCAGCATTACTTAATGCTCCATGACGAATATATTTGTCATGGCATCAAACCGTCACCGTGTCTTAGTTCATGGTGACAGAGATGTGATGACAGCTGTCACCGACCGCTGACCATCACCATTAGCCGGCCCGGGACCAATGAGAGCAGTTCCGGGTCGGCGATAGCTGTAATTGGTCCGTGAATTTTCACGGACCAATCAGAGCAATGTCGCTCCTGGACGTACTATTACGTCATGATTAGAACATCGTTCATGCTTCATGACCTAATAGTAACTTGACGGGAGGAACTGCCATTCCGGCCCAATCACGGCACATACAGGAGCTGTGACAACTGCTGTCTCGTACAGCAGTTGTCGCAGCTCCTTCATCAGGGACTGATCGTGGTGGTCCCCGCTGATCAACCCCTTAGAAGCTGCATTCAATAGCGATCGCAGTTTCTTAGGGGTTAAAACACCACCGACGACCATCGCGGACGCCGATGGTCGCTATGGCAACCGGAGGCCTAAAAATGTCCTGCGGCTATGCCATCTACAGATGTCAAGACCCACTATGCTTGCTGTCAGTGAGTAGCTAACAGCTCTAATACACTGCACTACGCATGTAGTGCAGTGTATTAGAATAGCGATCAGGGCCTCCTGCCTTCATGTCCCCTAGTGCGAAAAAATAAAAAAGTAAAAAAAAGTTGTAGAAAAATAGCAAAAAAATAAGTTTGAAAGTAATAAAAGTTAAAATCCCATTATCAGTCCTTTTATTATTAAAAAAATACATAAATAAACTACACATAATTGGTTTTGCCGCGTCCGTAATGGCCTGAACTACAAAAGTATTTTGTTATTTATCTCGCGCAGTGAACGCATAAAAAGAAAATAATAATAAACCATACCAGAATCACAATTGTTTGGTCACTTCGCCTCCCAAAAAATGGAATAAAAAGAGATCAAAAAGTTGCATGTACCCAAAAATGGTACTGATCTTCACACGGCTTTCCTGATGAAAAAATAAAACTGTTATGGCTCTTAGAATATGGCAACACAAAAAGTAAATGATTTTTTATAAAAAAAAGTATTTTATTGTGCAAACGCCATAAGACATAAGAAAAACTATAAATATATGGTATCGCCGTAATGGTATCGACCCCCAAAATAAAGTGAATGTACCTCAGAAGTTCTGCAAATGTGACATGGCGCCCAGAAACCAATCCAGCAAAATCTACATGCCAAATAGTGCTCCTGCCTTTCTGAGCCCTACTGTTTGTCCAACCAGCAGTTTATGACCACATATGGGGTATTGCCGTAATCAGGAGAAAGTGCTTTACAAATACTGGGGTGCTTTTTCTCCTTTATTCTTTGTAAAAATTAAAAATTTGTACCTTTTATCTGAAAAGTATGTTATTTTCAATTGTGCAGCCTAATTCCAAAAAATGTAGCAAAAAAAACTGTGGGGTCTAAATGCTCACTATACCCCTCGATAAATTCCTTGAGGGATGTAGTTTGCCAATTGGTGACTTTTGGGGGGGTTTCCACAGTTTTGGCACCACAAGACCTCTTCAAACCGGACATGGAGCCTAAAATATATTGTAATAAAAAAGAGGCATCAAAATCCTCTAGGTGCTCCTTTGCTTCTGAGGCCGTTGTTTCAGTCCATTACCACAGTAGGGCCAAACGTGGGATATTTCTGAAGACTGCAGAATTTCTGCAATAAATATTGAGTTGTATTTCTCTTTTAAAACCTTCTGTTTTACAGAAAAAATTGAATAAAAAGGATTTTCTGCATAAAAAATGCAATTTGTAAATTTCACCTCTATTTTGCTTTGAATTCATGTAAAACACCTAAAGGGTTAAGAAACTTTCTAAATGCTGTTTTGAATACTTTGAGGGGTCCATCTAAAATGGGGTGTTTATGGGGGTTTCTAATATGTAGGCCACTCAAAGCCACTTCAGAACTGAATTGGTACCTAAAAAAAAGGCTTTTGAAATTTACTTCAAAATATGAGAAATTTCTGCTTATGTTCTAAGCCTTTGTAGCATCCTAGAAAAATAAAAGAATGTCCAAAAAATTATGCCAACATATAGTAGACATATGAGAAATGTGAACTAGTAACTATTTTGTGTGGAATTACTATATGTCTTACACGCGGATACATTTAAAATGAGAGAAAAATTATTTTTTAAAAATGTTCTATACATTTTGCTATTTTTCACAAATAAACACTGAATATATCGACCAAATTTTACCACTAACAGAAAGTCCAATATGTCACAAGAAAAAAATCTCAGAATCGCTTGGATAGGTATAAGCATTCCAGAGTTATTAGCACATAAAGTGACACATGTCAGATTTGAAAAATGGGCTTGGAGCCTTAAGGCCAAAACTAGGCTGCGTCATTAAGGGGTTAAGGAGTTTGGAAGAAAAATGGAGTAGTGAAATGGGGTGAGAGTTGGACAAAGAGAACTGTTTGTGTTTGATGATGGTAATCTCTCTTTCTCCCATATCAAATGGTATGGTCGTTACATAGATAATCTCCTTCTGATATGGGAGGGATCTTACATACAGGCAGATAACTCTGGGAAATACATAAACAAAAATATAATTAATTTAAAATTCACAGCCTCTCTCTACAGGAAAAGCATGCATTTCCTGGATGCAACACCTATAGGAAACGATAAGAACATTAATATTGTACCAAATAAAAAATCTACTTCAGTGAATTACCCATTACAAGCGACTTCATGCCATCCTTCACATGTTATTAAAAATATCCCGGTTGGGAAACTGATAAGGACTAAGAAAAAATGTATAAGACCAAACAAAATACCCTGAAGAAGCCTTTTTACTAAGCGATGAACTAAAAGAAAGATGCTACTCAATAGACATTAACCCCTTCAGGACTGAGCCTGTTTTGGCCTTCAGGACGAAGCCGATTTTTCAAATCTGACATGTGTAACTTTATGTGGTAATAACTCCGGGGTGCTTTTACCTATCCAAGCGATTCTGAGACTGTTTTCTCGTGACATATTGTACTTTATGTTAGTGAAAAAATTTGGTTGATAAATTCAATATTTATTTGTAAAGAACACCAGGATTTGGAGAAAATGTGCAAAAATTTGCATTTTTCGAAATGTAAATATCTGCTTGTAAAACAGATAGTAATACCACACAAAATAGTTACTAGTTAACATTTCCCATATGTCTACTTTAGTTTGGCATCGTTTTTTTAACATTCTTTTATTTTTCTAGGACGTTACAAGACTTAGAACTTTAGCAGTGATTTCTCATATTTTCAAGAAAATTTCAAAAGGCGATTTTTACAAGGACCAGTTCAGTTCTGAAGTGGCTTTGAGGGCCTTATATATTAGAAAGTCCCCATAAATCACCCCATTTTGAAAACTGCACCCCTCAAAGTATTCAAAACAGCATTCAGAAAGTGTATTAACCCTTTAGGCGTTTCACAGGAATTAAAGCAAAGTAGAGGTGAAAGTTACAAATTTCATTTTTTTTTTACAAAATTCATTTGTAATAAAAAAAATTCTATACCACAGAAGGTTTTACCCGAGAAATGTAACTTATTATTTATTACCCAGATTCTGCAGTTTTTAGAAATACCCCACATGTGGCCCTAGTGCGCTAATTTACTGAAATACAGGCCTCAGAAGCAAAGGAGCACCTAGTGGATTTTGGGGCCTCCTTTTTTTTTTAGCATATATTTTAGGTACCATGTCAGGTTTAACCGGTTAAGGACTAGGCTGTTTTACAGCTAAATGACCAGAGCAAATTTCACAATTTTGCTATGCGCTTCTTTAGATGACTATAACGCTGCAGGTGAATAAAGTTCATCTTTGAATTTTACACTCTTTTTAAAGGACAGATAGGGCTTTGTTTTAGTGGCATTTGTCAGTATATATCATTTTTATTTTTTTCTCTAAAGTGGGCAAAATTGGAAAAAAATGCAAGAATTTAGCAAATGCGTCAGTTTAGGCTAGCATTTTTCACACACGGTATAGTCCACGGACAAAATTCATCTCCTTTCACATTCTTCCACTTCTCCCGTGCATGGGGATACCAAATATGTGTGCCTTATTTGCTGTGCGGGCATGTGCCAGGGCTTGGCATAAAAGGAGGCTTTTTGGCCTTTTCGGTCCAGGAATTTTGCATTTGATTTTAGAGCCGCATACTGTTTTCTGGGGGGCCTAATGCTGCTGAAACATTAGAAACACCCCATAAATGACTTCATTCACACAAGTAGACCCCACAAGGTTTTCTTCAAGGGGTTTATCATATTTTTAGACAGTCCAGTTTTCTTCTGAAAGTTTCTTGAATAAGATGGAACAAAATAAAATCAGCACTTTTTTAGCAAATGCGTCAGTTTAGGCTAGTATTTTTCACACACGGTATAGACCACGGCCAAAATTCATCTCCTTTCACGTTCTTTCACTTCTCCCGTGCGTGGGGATACCAAATATGTGTGCCTTATTCACTGTGCGGGCATGTGCCAGGGCTTGGCATAAAAGGAGGCTTTTTGGCCTTTTCGGTCCAGGAATTTTGCATTTGATTTTAGAGCCGCATACTGTTTTCTGGGGGGCCTAATGCTGCTGAAACATTAGAAACACCCCATAAATGACTTCATTCACACAAGTAGACCCCACAAGGTTTTCTTCAAGGGGTTTATCATATTTTTAGCCAGTCCAGTTTTCTTCTGAAAGTTTCTTGAATAAGATGGAACAAAATAAAATCAGCACTTTTTTAGCAAATGCGTCAGTTTAGGCTAGTATTTTTCACACACGGTATAGACCACGGCCAAAATTCATCTCCTTTCACGTTCTTCCACTTCTCCCGTGCATGGGGATACCAAATATGTGTGCCTTATTCACTGTGCGGGCATGTGCCAGGGCTTGGCATAAAAGGAGGCTTTTTGGCCTTTTCGGTCCAGGAATTTTGCATTTGATTTTATGTTTTCTGGTGGGCCTAATGCTGCTGAAACATTAGAAACACCCCATAAATGACTTCATTCACACAAGTAGACCCCACAAGGTTTCCTTCAAGGGGTTTATCATATTTTTAGACAGTCCAGTTTTCTTCTGAAAGTTTCTTGAATAAGATGGATCAAAATAAAATTAGCAATTTTTTAGCAAATGCGTCAGTTTATACCAGCATTTTTCACACACGGTATAGACCACGGTCAAAATTAATCTCCGTTCACATTCTGCCACTTCTCCCGTGCACGGGGATACCAAATATGTGGCCTTATTTATCACATAGAGATGTAGGAGGGCGGAGGATAGAAGAAGATTATTTCACATATCGCTTTTTTTCAAAGCTGGTTTTACAAAACTCAACAGAGTTTCTATAACACTTCCAAAATATCTGCTCTTGAAGCAGAAATCCCAAAATATTCATCTAGGGGTATAATGGGAATTTATTTTTTGGGGTTTTCTAAAATAAGAAATTGCAGGTTAATGCAAATGGACTCTCCAGCAGATGAACTTTAGAGAATATGCAAACATGACATCCACCCCCCACCCATTCCCTCCCTCACCCTTGGAGTAAAATCATGGGAAAAATAAAAACGTAATGTAGGGCAAATATATTTTCAACAAATTAACTAAAATCTAATAATTCAGAACAGTGTGGTATTTTTTAAAACATGGCTCAATGCACAGGCCTGGTTGCGAGGGACATGAGGGACAGAAATATCGGGAATCTTTGCGGTGCCCGTCTTTTCTGCAGACGCGGCACTTTTTCTGAGGGTTGCTTCTGGTTGCTGTTGGGGGAATCCGACTGATGAAGTGTCTTTCAGTCAGTCGCGTGACATCCTCAGACTGGGGGCATTCTCGGGTGTCCTGAACATCAAAAATGAGGCCTTCAATAATTTTTTCCTGGAAATCCAGGTATGTATCTCTGCCTCTGTTTTTTTTGTAGAGCACAAATGAATTGTGGATTGCCACCTGTAACAAATAAATGGCCACCTTTTTGTACCAGGTTTTAGTTTTGCGTTTTACTAAATAGGGCTGTAAAACCTGGTCGCTTAAATCCACCCCCCCATGTACTTGTTATATTCGGACACGCTCACTGGTTTGTGCTTGTCCGATGTTGCCCCTCTTTCCCTCACTGCCACTGTTCCTGCGGTATGAATCGTGCTTAGCACATACACGTCTTTGCGATCCCTGAACTTGACCGCCAGCAATTCTTCAGATGCATAAGCACAGGAGTCCCCCTTTACCATGCGCTTCCCCACTAATTGCTGTGGAAAACCAATTCGGTTTTTGCGCATGGTACCACATGCCCCAGTCCTTGCAGCATGCAAATGCCTAAACAGGGGCACACTCGAATAAAAATTATCACAGTACAGGTGGTACCCCTTGTGAAGTAGAGGCTGCATTATCTCCCACACGATCTTACTGCTGGTGGAAAGATCAGGGGGGCATCCAGGAACATTTATTGTGCGGTCCCGCCCTTCATAAATCCTGAAGGCGGTGGTATATCCTGACCCGCTTTCACACAATTTGTAGAGCTTAACGCCATATCTTGCCCTTTTGGAAGGTAGATATTGGCGAAAGCTAAGTCTGCCATGAAAGTTGAGGAGGGATTCGTCCACACTTACATTCTGCTCAGGGGTGTAGAGTTGCAGAAATAAATTATTCAGGGAATTTATTAGCGGTCTTATTTTGAACAACCGATCCCGGTTTGCATCGGTACTTGGGGGGGCCTGTGCGTTGTCATTGAAGTGGAGGAACCTCATTATTGTCTCATAACGAGACCTGGGCATTACTGCAGAATATACTGGGGTGGCTTGGGCGGGTCTTGTTGACCAGTAAGACCTAATGGAGGGCTTTTTGACAATACCCATATTTAGGGTGAGCCCCAAAAAATTTTTTAATTCCTGCAAATTGGTGGGCGTCCAATCTCTGGCATGGGTGGATGAAGGTTTCTGCCTTATATATTGAGTGGCATATAAATTTGTTTCGTGGACAATCTGATTTAGGATGTCGTCCGTTATAAATAAATGGAAGTAATCCATTTGGACAAAATTTGTATTGTCCACGGTTATGCCAGGAGTGGCAGTAAATCCGTGGATTCTAGGCCCAAAAGATGGGGCAGGTGCCCATACAAGAGCCTGGACTGGAGGGACCAGGCTGTCCCGTGCTACAGCGCTACTTGGCCCTGCGCTTTCATGTTCTGCAGTTTCGACTGCATCAGGGACAACGTCCCCTGAAGATGAACCTGAAGTGACGCTGTCATCGTCACTACCTAAAACAGGTTCCATCTCGGACGCCATCTCTGATGCGGTCTCCGACTCAGACCACAGCATGGCGTATGCCTCCTCGGCGCTAAACAACTTTCCTCGCCATAACGTAACTAACACTAACTAAACAAATTTTTTTTTTTTTTTTTTTTTTATAAAACACACAAACTAACTGCTATATATATCTACACTACCGCTAACAAAAAAATAAACCGCTATTGCTATATATATTATATATATGTGGATATATATATAATTATATACTCCCTACCTGCCTATTCTAATAGAATAAAAGAAAGAAAGGTAGATAGATAGAAAAAAAGATAGATGGATAGATAGATTGTATAGATAGATAGAAATCTATCTATACAGAGAATGTTTTAGAGTGTAACTGTATTTTTTTGTAACTGTAACTGTATTCTTCTGGCAGCAATTCTCCCGAGTCTCTTCTTCTCCTCAAACTGAAACAATGTTTGAGGAGAAGAAAAGAGGCAGGAGATTTACTGCTAGAAAAGTCAAAATAAAACAAATGTGGTCTCTGTGATAGGTTTTCACAGCGATCACATGTTCAGGGACCATCAGATTGGTCCCTGATACTCTGCCCAGTGCCCAGAGCTGTTGGTAACAGCGTGGGCACAGGGCTGTGTGCACGCGATCGCGTGCACACTGTTTTATAAGCAGGAATGCATGTGATCGCTGTGATTGGTTGTCACAGCGATCACATGTTCAGGGGCCAAAAGATTGACCCCTGACATTCTGCCCAGTGCCCATGGCTGTTAGCAACAGCCAGGGCATAGAGCTGTGTGCACGCGATCCCGCGTGCACAGTCTCTGAAGTGCGGCCGTATATATACTATACGCCGGACTTTAGAGACCCTGACCGCTGGCCGTATATTTACGGCCAGCGGTCGGGAACCTGTTAAAGAGGTCTTGTGGGGCCAAAACAATAAAGACCCCCAAAAGTGACCTCATTTTGGAAATTACACCCCTCAGGGAATTTATCTAGGGGTATAGTTAGCATTTTGAACCCACAGATTTTTTGCTAAATTTGTTTGAATTAGTTTGTGAAGATGAAAATCTACATTTTTTCAAGGAATAAAAGAGAAAAAACACCCCAACATATGTAAAGCAATTTCTCCTGATTATAGCAATACCCCATATGTGGTAATAAACTGCTGTTTGGACCCACAGCAGGACTCAGAAGGGAAGGAGCACCATTTGGATTTTGAAATTCTGATTTTGCTGGAATAGTTTTCAGTGCCGTGTCGCGTTTGAAATGCACTGGAGGGAACAAAATAGTGGAAACCGTCGGAATGTGACCCCATTTTGGAAACTACACTTATCAAGGAATTTTTCTAGGGGTAAAGTGAGCATTTTGACCCCACGGTTGTTTTGCTAAATTCATTGGAATTATTCTGTAAAGATAAAAATCAACTTTTTTTCTGAAAAAAGGTAGCCATTTTTCATTTTTACAAGGAATAAAGGAGAAAAAGCACCCCAACATGTGTAAAACAATTTCTCCCGATTACGGAAATATGCCATATGTGGTAATAAACTGCTTTCTGGACCAACAGCAAGGCTTAGAAGGGAAGGAGCGCTATTTGGCTTTTGGAGCTCAAATTTAGCTGAAATGGTTTTTGGGTGCCATGTCGCATTTGCAAAGCCCCCGAGGGACCAAACCAGTGGAGACCCCCCAAAAGTGGAAATTAGAACCACTTAAAGAATCTATCTAGGGATATAGTGGGCATTTAGACCCCACAAGTCTTTTGCAGGATTTATTAGAATTAGGCCGTGAAAATGAATATCAACAATTCTTCCACTAAAATTTTGCATTTTTTCAATTTCACAAAGGATAAAGGGGGTAAAAGCTTCCCAACGTAAAGCAATTTCTTCCGAGTACGGCAATACCCCACGTGTGGTCATAAATGGTTTTTCATAAGAAAGTAATTAACCCTTTCTGGACTGATCCATTTTTTTATTTTCCTTTTTAGTTTTTTTCCTCCCCGCGTTCCAAGAGCCACAACTTTTTTATTTTTCAGTCAATAGAGCGGTATGAGCACTTTTTATTACATTTTTAGGTAGAGCCAAGGTGACCAAGAAAACAGCGATTTTGCCATTTTAAATTCTTTATTTTTCACGTGAGACGCTCCATACATCACCCCCCACACTAAGACATGCTATGTTGTGGTGCGCGAAGGGGTTAATGCGCAGCGCATGGTGCGGAGTGAAAATTACAATTTTCCACTCATATGCCATTTTAGTGCACTACATGTTATGCCCGGTTTGTGCCACTGAAGACAAATACCTCATAAAATATTAACCGAGTTCTCCCGGGTATGGCGATGCCATATCTGTGGACGTAAACTGGTGTTTAGGCACGCTGTAGGGCTCAGAAGGGAGGGACGCCATTTGGCTTTTGGGGCGCAGATGTAGCTTGGTAGTTGTTCTGTTTGGGGTTTTACTGGTGTTTCAGTTTATAATGTGGGGGCATATGTTATCTGTGCGGGGTACATCAGGGTATAATAAGAGGGTATAATAATGCAGTAAATAAATAATAATCCGCAGATATGTGGCCGGTGTCGCACTGATAAATGGCACCCGATCTTATCTGCTTTTGGACACTCTGCACATTTTGCATCGCCATATTCTGGGAGCCAGAACTGTTTTATTTTTTTCTCCACTGGAGCTGCGTGAGGGTTTATTCTTTGTGGGAGAATCTGTAGGTTTTCATTGGTACCATTTTGGCATACCAGAAATTTTTTGGATCACGTTTTATTCCATTTTTTGGCAAGCAAGGTGACCAAAAACCATCAATTCTGACAATGTTTTTTATTCGTTTTTTTTTTTATGGCCTTCACCCTGGGCTATAAATTACCATTTTACTTCTATTTTACTTCTATTTAATTCTGCGGGTCGATACGATTACGGCGATACAGGATGTATATAATTTTTTTATGTTTTGCAGCGTTTGTGCAATAAAATCACTTATTTATAAAGTAAATAATCTTTTGTGTCACCATATTCTGAGAGCGATAACTTTTTTATTTTTCAGTCAAAAAAGCGGTGTAAGGGCTTGTTTTTTGCAGGACGGGATGTAATTTGTATCGGTACAATTTTGGCGTACATGCAACCTTTTGATCACTTTTTATTGTATATTTTGGGAGGGTTGGTAACCAAAAAATTGTGATTTGGGCACTGTTTTTCGTTTCTTTTTTTCGCGGTGTTCACCGTGCGGGAAAAATAATATTACAGTTTTATAGTTGGGGTCATTACGAACGCGGTGATACCAAATATGTGTACTTTTTTTAACGTGTTCATTTTTTTCCTATAATAAAAGACTTATTATAGGAAAAAAAGCATTCTTTGTTTGTCACTTCTAACTTTTATTTTTACACTTTTTAAAAACATTTTTATTATCCTTTTTTTACTTGTCCCACTAGGGGACACTTAGACTTGCAGCTCTGATCGCTGCTAGAATACATTAGACTACACACGTAGTGTAATGTGTTCTAACTGTCATTGTGACGTGACAGTCACACTGACAGGAAGCATCTGAGGACCGGCCGGAGGCTGCTCCTCCGAGGCTTCCGTACATGGCAACCCGGAGGTCATTATCTGGCCTCTGGTTGCCATGATAAGGATCGCCAGCCCCTGCAAATGCATGTGGGGGGCTGCCGATCCGCTGTAAACCTCTTCGATGTGGTGATCGCAATCGACCACCGCATCGAAGGGGTTAATTGCCGATTTCAGCGGCGACAGGCCGCTGATCGGCAACGGGGAGAGCAGGGCAGACACCCTGCACACTTAACCGCCGCTGCGGTGTAGCGCCGCACGGCGGTTAACTGTTAAAGCGCGGACGTAACTGCACGCCCAGGTGCGCGAAGTTACTGCTCACCTGGACGTGCATTTACGCCAAGGTGCGGGAAGGGGTTAAATAGGTCCACTAACATTGTCTTAAAAATCAAACTAAATAAGCTTTTTCAGGATAAATGAATAACAAAAAAAGAAACCTTCAGAAAACAAGAAAAATCGACCGAAAACGTTCTCAACAACCTATAGTACAGAATAGAAACAAATTAACAACATTATCAAGAAGCATATACTGTACCAATCTTGTAACAAGACAAAAAATTATATAGTATTCTAAAACCAGGCGTTTAATATATTTCCAGGGAAATACCAACAATCTGTTCAAAACTATCGCCCGTTTTATGCCAAAGTCTAAATGTCGATCGTCGATAATCGATTGGCTTACGGGAAAAATTTGCAATTCTAGAAATGTGGTCTCACACAGGGCAAAACTTAAGGTACTACAAAAATTAGGCACCTTTTAAATTGATGTCTACTAACAAGGAATACAAAATCAAAAATTACATTAACCCTTAAAGGACACAGCCAGTTTTGTCCTTGTGGACATAGTCCCAATTTTTATGTAATAATAACTTTGGAATACATATACATTTCCAACTGATTCTGGATTGTTTTTTGTGACACATTGTACTTTATGATAGTGATAAAATTACATTCAGTGTTTATTTGGAGGAAAAACTAAATTCAGAGAAAATTTGTAAAAGTGTTAAATTTTCTAAATATTAATTTATCTGCTTGTAAGACCGGTAGTAATTCAGCGCAAAATAGTTACTAATTAACATTTACCATATGTCTACTTTATGTTGGCATCACTTTTTGAATGGTCTATTATTTTTCTAGGATGTTAGAAGGCTTAGAACTTTTACAGCAATTTTTCAAATTTTCAAGTAAATTTACAAAGCCTACTTTTTTTAAGGACAAATTTAATTCTGAAGAGGCTTTGATGTGCCTATATAATCAGAAACACCCCTTAAATTACCCTATTGTACAAACTACAACCCTTGAGATGCCCAAACATAAGTACTCCTCTAAAAAGAACCTATTTTGGAAACCATACACACCATGGAATTCATCAAGGGGTGCAGTCAGTATTTTTACTCCACAGGCACTTCATAGTTTTTATTGAAATTGGGTCGTGAAAATGAAATACAATTTATTTTTTCCAATAAGATGTAGTGTTCGCTCAACATTTTTCATTTTCCCAAGGAACAAAGAGGAAAAAGCACCCCGACATTTGTAAAACAATTTCTCCCGAGTATGGAAATACCCCATATGTGGTCATTAATTGCTGTTTGACACAAGGCAGTGCTTAAAAGGGAAGAAGAGACATTTGGCTTTTGGAGCTTACATTTTGCTGGAATTGTTTGCAGATGCCATGTCGCATTTCAAAGTCCCAGACGAACCAAAACAGTGAAAACCATCCCTTCCCCAGAAGTGACACCATTTTCAAAAATACACCCCCTAAGGAGTTCATCTAGTGGTATAGTGAGCGTTTTTGATCACACCGTTTTTTTTGCTGAATTTATTGGAATTGGAATGTGAAAATGAAAATCTACATTTTTAAAATAAATTCTCATTTTACCTAGTTTTTTTTTTCATTTCCACAAAGAAAAAATAAGAAAAGCACTATAAAATTTATAAAGCAATTTTTCCCGAACACGAAAATACCCCATATGGAGTTATAAAAACTGCTGTTTGGATACATGGCAGGGCTCAGAAGGGAAAGAGCGCAATTTGACATTTAGAGCTCAAATTTTGCTGTAATGGTTTGAGGTGCCATGTCGAATTTTTGCAAAGCCTGTCAGGGACCAAAATCGTTCAAACCACCCAGATGTAACTCCCTTTTGGAAACCAGACTTATAGACCAGAAAGCATTCCAGACTTATAAAGATTTCAATAGAAAATGTAAAAATGAAATCAAGTTAGCAAAGTTATCTACAGAAAAACAAATCGCTAACGACATTAAAATAAATCCCAAACATTTTTATAAATATATTACTGCCAAAAAGAAAAATCTGATAATATTGGCCCTCTTAAAGATGACCATGGGAATATAATTGTAGAGGACAAAGATATTAAACACATACTTTTCCTCTGTCTTCACTGATGAGCTGCCTTCACCAGATATTCAGGGGGACTGTGATAAAGGTTCCCCACCGAATATTACCTGTTTAACATAGGAGGAAGTACAGCTGGCCCCGACGGCATTCATCCACGAGTATTAATGGAATTAAGCTCAGTATTGGACAGACCAATGTGTCACATCTTCTTAGACTATCTTGTTACAGGATCAGAGCCACAGGATTGGAGGACGGCTGATGTTGTACCATTAATTAAGAAGGGTAAAAAGGTGGAACCGAGTAACTACCCACCAGTAAGTTTGACATCTGTGGTATGCAAAATATTTGAGGGTATTCTAAGTGATGAACTACAAAAGTATATAGCAGAGAAAAGTCTAATAACTGATAACCAGCATGGATTCATGAAAAACAGGTCGTGCCTATGTAACATTCTCGGTTTCTATGAGGAGGTAAGTGCAAATCTGGATGTTGATCATGCGGCTGATGTGATTTATTTGGATTTTGCAAAAAGCAAACAGTCTTGTTCTGAAGCTACAGAAACGGGCTCGGGGACCATGTATGCAAGTGGGTAAAGAATTGGTTAAGGGACAGAAAACAAAGAGTTGTTATAAATGGAACTAACTCAAAATGGGTTGAAATCAACAGCAGGGTACCAGAAGGATCGGTATCAGGCCCAATTATTTTAATCTCTTTATTAATGACCATGTGGGTGGAATTGATAGCAAGGTGTCAGTTTTTGCTGACAATACAAAACTTTGTAGGATACTTAAAACTTAGCTTGACTTTAAAATATTACAGAAAGACCTAGATAAGGATGGGCAAAAACATGGCAGATGAAATTTAATGTTGATAAATGTAAAGTAACGCACTTAGGATGCAATAATATCATTAATTCATATACATTAAATGGACTAAAACTGGAGAAAACGGAACAAGAGAAGGACCTGGGTATTCTGGCTAGCACTTAATGTCAGGCAGCATCTGCAAAAGAAAATAAGATGTTAGGATGTATAAAAGGAGAGGTGAAAACCTGTGATTCAAATGTAATATTACCCCTCTATAAATTCCATGTAAGGCCACATCTAGAAAAAAGAATTCAGTTTTGGGCTCCACATTGTAAAAAGGACATAGGAGAACTGGAAATGGTTCAAAGTAGATTATTAAATGGGATGCAAGGTCTCGCTTACAATGAAAGGCTAGAAAAATTGGGCTTGTTCAGCTTGGAAAAAAGACGTCTTAGTGGTGATCTTATTTATATGTATAAGTATATGTGTGCTCAATACAGAGAACTAGCACATGATCTGTTCCTTCCAAGGACTGTACAAAGGACAAGGGGACACCCATTGCGTGTGGAAGAACGACATTTCAGACATCAAGATAGAAAAGAGTTCGTTAGAGTGGTCAAGCTATGGAATGCCCTTCCCCAAGAGGCAGTGATGGCAGATACTTTGTCAGCATTAAAAAAAAAGGCTAGATGCCTATTTATTTACGAATGGCATTGAGGGTTATAATTAATCAAACAATGAATGACGGGTAATTTATTGAGAAGGGTTGAACGTTTTTCAACCTATTTAACACCCACCCCAAGAAATGTATCTAGATGTATAGTGAGAATTTTTGATCCCACTGTTTTTTTTGCTGATTTGGGTTATTTCGACTCTAGATAACGCACTTGTTGGATACGGGATACAGGAAACTGGAACACTGGATACAGGGTACAACTAATGGACCATTTGCGAAGTCTAACATGAGCAGACACAACAACGCTCAGGCAAGGAAAGCAAGGGCAGAGGCCTTTTTAAAGTCCAGTATGTATTAGGGATTGTTAAGAGAACTTTGCACAGGTGCGCCCACACCCTACCGGATTCGGTGCGGAAGCTGCAGCCGCGTGTGCCGGGGCCTCTGGGGAGGGAGACAGGCATGAAGAGTGTCTTGCGGCTGCTGGGAAGTAGGATGTGCCAGCGGTCAGCGACTGCGGGCAAAACAGAATCCCCCTTACACCCCATCTTCTTAGGTCCAGAGCATAAGAGAAACTTCTTAATAAGAGCTGGAGCATCAATATTCTCTTCAGGCTCCCAAGACCTCTCCTCAGGACCAGACCCTTTCCAGTTCACCAGATAGAAAGTCTATCCTGCTACTCTCTTGAAGTCCAGGATTTCCTTTACCTCAAAGTTGTCAAAAGAACCGCTGGGAGCGACTGCAGAACCAGGGGGTTTGCTGTAACAGTTCAGGATCTCAGGCTTTAGGAGGGACACATGGAATGAGTTGGGGACTTTGAGAGTAGGAGGCATCCGAAGCTTATAGGACACAAGGTTTATATGTTGTAACAGCTCGAAGGGGCCAAGGAACCAGGGAGTGAATTTTTAAGAAGGAATCTTTAGACCAATGTTCCTTGAAGAGAGCTAGACCATTAATCCGGGGAGAAACGGAGGAGGAACCGTTCTCTTCTTATCGGCATATGCTTTCATACGATCAACTGCCTGAAGTATCACAGACTTCGTTTTTTGCCAGATGTGAAGAAAAGTCCTGAATTAAGAATTGGTTGCAGGCACTTGAGACATAGTTGCGCCGGAAGAGGTACTCATGGGTGCTGACTGTATACAATATAGAGGCAGAGGAGGCAGTAGACTTACTTTTATGGTTGTTGTAAAAGAATTCCGCCCAAGGCCGAAGCTGTACCCAATTGTCATGTTGGACAGAGACATAATGACGGAGATAATTCTCTAGAATTGATCGTTTCCACTTGAATGTTAGACTGTGGGTGATAGGCAGAAGAAAAGTCCAGCTTCACATCTAAAAGATTATACAGGGCTCTCCAGAATTTAGACATGAACTGTACACCCCGGTCAGAAACAATATGAAGAGGTATTCCATGTAGACAAAAGATGTGTTTCATGAACAGATCTGCCAGACGAGGAGCTGAGGGAAGGCCCATTAAAGGAACAAAATGTGCCATCTTGGAGAAGTGGTCCACTACTACCCAGATCGTACTACATCCAGCAGAAGGGGGAAGGTCAGCGATAAAGTCCATGGCAATGTGTTGCAAGGAAGCATCAGTCACCGGTAGAGGTTTGAACAGCCCAGCAAGTTTTGAATGCGGAGGAAACAAAGTCAAAGACATCTCTAGGTAGCGAGGGCAACCAATAATGATGAACAATAAAGTCCTGAGTCTTGCGGGCACCAGAATGCCCGGCCAGTTTGGAATTATGCCCCCAGCGGATGAATTCTCTTCCTGTCAGCAGGTCGGACAAAAATCTTTCCAGGAAGAATTTCCTTGATCTGCAGAGGGTTTACAGCAATAATCCTAGAAGGATCAATAATGTGTTGAGGTTTTTCAGCTAGCAGGAAAAACAAGTGTCCTGTTCGATCTTCGGGCGGATTCCCGAACCTCCATTTAAAGTCAATAGGAGGAGGAATCTTCCTGCCAATGGGACCCGCCACACAAAACCCGCCATGTGAACTGACCCTTAGCAGTAAGTTCCTTCTGCTGTGTCAACCATTAATTGACGGACATGTAGTGCTATTTTACTTTTTATTTTTTTTATTTTTAAAAAAAGAGCTTCTTAACCAGCTGATGTGTGTCTGTCATACAGTCCTTTGTCCCAGCTGATTAACAACAACATAATTTACAACTCAGGGACTGCACACATTCTTTTTGATAGAATATCAATCATATTCAGTGCATTCGGAAAGTCTTCGGACCCTTACACTTTTTTCACATTTTATTATGTTAAGGCCTTGTGCTAAAAGAAAATCCTCATTCTGCACTCAATACCCCATAATGGCAAAGTGAAAACAGAACGATAGAAATTGTTGCAAATTAATTAAAATTGGAAAACTCAAACTTCGCATTGACATAAGTATTCAGACCCTTTGTGGTGACACATGAAATTTCGTTTTGGGGGCCTCCCATTTCTCTAGATCATCTTTCAAATGTTTTTACACCTTGACTGGAGTCCATTTGATTGGACATGATTTGGAAAGACACACCCCTGTCTATATAAACTCTGACAGCTGATAATGCATATCAGAGCAAAAACCAAGCTATGAGGAGGAAAGAACTGCCTGTAGATCTCAGAGACAAGATCGTGTGGAGGCACAGATCTGGAGAAGGGTACAAAAACATTTCTGCTGCACTGAAAGTTCCCAAGAGCACAGTGGGCTCCATATTTCCGAAATGGAAGAAATTTGGAACAACCAGCACTCTTCCTAGAACTAGCCGCTCAACAAAACTAATCGGGGGAGAAGGGCCTTGGTAAGAGAGGTGACCAAGAACCCAATGGTCACTCTGGCTGAGCTACAAAGATCTTTCTTGCAAATGAGAAACTTCCAGAAGGTCAAGCATCACTACAGCAGTCCACCAATCTGGGCTTTAATGCAGAGTGAGTAAACCTACAAAACCAGGGAGAAGATCTTCCCTACTAGAACAATAAGTGAATTAAGATGCCCAAAATAATTGCCTGTGCAAGTTAATAAAATTATTAATATAAAAACAGATAATGTTTGGGTTAGGGTCCTAGGATATAGATTCCCATTCTGGCAGAATTATAATATGCTTGAAATTCTGGAATCTAGAATGGGGAGAAGATACAGGATTGAG
Organism: Rhinoderma darwinii; assembly: GCF_050947455.1. NCBI lineage: Eukaryota > Metazoa > Chordata > Amphibia > Anura > Rhinodermatidae > Rhinoderma > Rhinoderma darwinii. Next base: position 190,347,837 of record NC_134690.1, on the reverse strand, counting down.
TTTCCCTATTTGTATAGTAGTAGCTAAGAGACTGGAAGCGGGTGGTTACTATAGCGGCACGCCTATATGGGGGATACAAATATGGGAGATTATTTTACTAATGAGTATAAATTTTGGAAGCAGAAGGATATATAAATTAGGACAGATCCTTAAAGGAGGAGGACTAAAACTGTTCCATGAGCTAACTAGGGAATTTGGACTTGAGAAGAAAGATAGATAGATTATGGTTCCTACAACTCAGACATGCACTTGGTCATAAATGGAGCGAATACAAATATGGGAGATTATTATTTTACTAATTAGTATAAATTTGGGAAGCAGAAGGATATATAAATTAGGACAGATCCTTAACCTCTTAAGGATGCAGCCTAGTTTGGGTCTTAAGGCTCAGAGCCCATTTTTCAAATCTGACATATTTCACTTTATGTGGTAATAACTTCGGAATGCTTAAACATATTCAAGCAATTCTGAGATTGTTTTCTCGAGAGACATTAGGCTTTATGGTAGTGGTGAAATTTGGTCGATATATTCAGTGTTTGAAATGTTTGTGAAGTGTTGAAAATTTTAAAAAAATGTCATATTTCTGAATTTTAATTCATATGCCTGTAAGACAGAGGGTTATACCACCCAAAATAGTTACTAGTACACATTTCCCACATGTCTACTATATGCTGGCATCACTTTTTGAACACTTTTTTTTTCTAGGACATTACAAGGCTTAGAACATAAGCAGCAATTATATTGAATAAAATTTCAAAAGCCTCTTTTTTTTTTAGATACCAGTTCAGATTTGAAGTGGCTTTGAGGGGCCTATATAATAGAAACCCCCAGAAAACACCCCATTTTAGAAATTAGACCCCCTCAAAGTATTCAAAACAGCATTTAGAAAGTTTATTAACCCTTTAGGTGTTTCACAGAAATTTAAAGCAAAGTAGAGGTGAAATTTACAAATTTCATTTTTTTGGCAGAAAATCCTTTTTATTCAGTTTTTTTCTGAAAAACAGAAGGTTTTACCAGAGTAATGCAACTCAATACTTATTGCCCAGATTCTGCCGTTTTTAGAAAATTCCCACATGTGGCCCTAGTGTGGTAATGGACTGAAGCACAGGCCTCCGAAGCAAAGGAGCACCTAGTGGATTTTGAGGCCTCCATTTTATTAGGCACCATGTGCGGTTTGAGGTCTTGTGGTGCCAAAACAGTGGAAACCCCCCAAAAGTGACCCTATTTGGCAAACTACACCCCTCAGGGAACTTATCGAGGGTTATAGTTGGCATTTAGACCCCACAGGTTTTTTGCTGCACTTTGTGGAATTTGGCTGTGCAATTGAAAATCTAAATTTTGCAGATAAAAGGTACAAATTTTTAATTTTGACAAGGAATGAAAGTTAAAAAGCACCCAAACATTTGTAAAGCAATTTCTCCCGATTAAGGAAATACCCCGTATATGGTCATAAACTGCTGGTTGGACAAACGGCAGTGCTCAGAATGGCAGGAGTGCTATTTGGCATGTAGATGTTGCTGGATTGGTTTCTGAGCGCCATGTCGCATTTGCAAAACTTCTGAGGTACCAGTACAGGGGAAACCCCGTAAAAGTGACCCCATTTTGGAAACTAGACACCTTGAGGAATTCATTGTAGTTTTCTTGGGGTGCATGCAACTTTTTGATCAGTTTTTATTCTATTTTTAAGAGGCGTGGTGAATAAAAAACAGCAATTCTACTATTGTTTTTTATTCTTTTTTTTTTTTTTTTACAGCATTCACCGTGCACTATAAATGACATATTTACTTTATTGTGCGGGGCGATATGATTGCTGCGATATAATATGTTTAGAGTTTTTTTATGTCTTATGCCGTTTGCACAATAAAATACTTTTTATAAAAAATAATTTTCTTTTTGTGTTGCCTTATTCTAAGAGCCATAACATTTTTATTTTACCATCAATAAAGCTGTGTGTTTTTTTTGCGTAACTAATTGTAGTTTCAATCAGTACCATTTTTAGGTGCATGCAACTTTTTGATCTCTTTTTATTTTATTTATTTGGAGGTGAAGTGACCCAAGAATTGTGATTCTGGTATGGTTTATTATTATTTTCTTTTAAGGCGTTCACCACGTAGGATAGATAATGAAATACATTCATAGTTCAGGCTGTTACGGACGCGGCGATACCAATTATGTATAGTTTATTTGTTTATTTATTTATTTTAATAATAAAGGACTGATAAGGGAAAAAGGGGGATTTTTACTTTTTATTACTTTTAAAACTTTTATTTTTTTACACAACAATTTTTTAACTTTTCTACTTTGTCCCACTAGGGGACTTGAGGTCAGGAGGCCATGATCGCAATTCTAATACACTGCACTACTGTGAGATAGTGTTTGTGAAGTCTTTCCTATAACATGCTGCACTCAGCTGCACATGTATGGGCAGGTGAAAGGTTCTCTTTAATCCACATGTTGTGGTCATGTCCCCAAATAAAGAGATTCTGGGAGGATATCCTTAAAGAAATTGCAGAGAGATATGGGGTTGAAATCCCCTGGGATCCGGTTATTTGCGTATTGGGTTATGATGGACTTAAGGGTACAAGGGATATTAACCCCTAAGGCTGGGTTCACACGACCACATTAACGTCCGTAATGGACGGACGTATTTCGGCCGGAAGTCCCGGACCGAACTCAGTGCAGGGAGCCGGGCTCCTAGCATCATAGTTATGTACGATGCTAGGAGTCCCTGCCTCTCTGCAGGACAACTGTCCCGTACTGTAATCATGTTTTCAGTACGGGACATTAGTTCCACGGAGAGGCAGGGACTCCTAGCATCGTACATAACTATGATGCTAGGAGCCCGGCTCCCTGCACTGAGTTCGGTCCGGGACTTCCGGCCGAAATACGTCCGTCCATTACGGACGTTAATGTGGTCGTGTGAACCCAGCCTTAAGGACGCAGTCTAGTTTGGGCCTTAAGGCTCAGAGCCCATTTTTCAAATCTGACATATTTAATTTTATGTGGTAATAACTCCGGAATGCTTATACCTATCCAAGCGATTCTGAGATTGTTTTCTCGTGTGACATTGGGCTTTATCTTAGTGCTAAAATTTGGTCGATATATTCAGTGTTTATTTGTGAAAAATTGCAAAATATAGAGAAAATTTTGAAAAAATTGCATTTTTCTGAATTAAAATGCATCTGCTTGTAAAACAAATGGTTATACCACCCAAAATAGTTACTAGTTCACATTTCCCATATGTCTACTTTGGATTGGCATCGTTTTTTGAAGATTGTTTTATTTTTCTTGTACGTTACATGGCTTAGAACATAAACAGCAATTTCTCATATTTTTAAGAAAATTTCAAAAGCCTTTTTTTTAAGGTACCTCTTGAGTTCTGAAGTGGTTTGAGGGGCCTATGTATTAGAAACCCCATAAAACACCCCATTTGAAAAACTATACCCCCTCAAAGTATTCAAAACAACATTTATAAAGTTTATTTAACCCTTTAGGCATTTCACAGAAATTAAAGCAAAGTGGCGGTGAAATTTGCAAATTTCATTTTTCTTGCTGAATTTCAATTATATTCAATTTATTTCTGCAACAGAGAAGGTTTTACTATGGAAACACTACTAAATATGTATTCTCCAGATTCTGTAGTTTTTAGAAATGTCCCACATGTGGCTCTAGTGTGCTCATGGACTAAAACACAAGCCCCAGAAGCAAAGAAGCACCTAGTGCATTTTGAGGCCTCTTTTTTATTAGAATATATTTTATGCAGCATGCCAGGTTTGAAGAGGTGTTGAGGTGCCAAAACAGTAGGAATCCCCCAAAAGTGACCCATTTTGGAAACTACACCCCTCAAGGAATTAATTTATGGTTGTTGTTGTTACCATTTTGACCCCCACATGTTTTACACAGCACATATTTGAATTGGGCTGTGAAATTAAAAAAATGAAATTTTTTCCAATAAGTTGTCATTTTTATCAAAATTTCTTCTTTTCACAGGGTACAAAATACCTCATTTTGTTGCCCAATTTCTCCTGAGTGCAGTCATACCCCATTTGTGGCGATAAACTGCCATTTGGGCCCATGGAAGGCCTCAGATGGAAAGGAGCGCTGTGTGTTCTTTGGAGTGCAGATTTTGCTTGATTGGTTTTCGGGTGTCACATTTGCAGAGCCCCAGAGGTATCAAAGCAATGGAAACCCACCAGAAGTGACCCAATTTTGGAAACTACACCCCTCAAGGAATTCATTTATGAGTGTTGTGACCATTTAGACCACATCGTTTTTTGCACAGAACTTATTTGAATTGGGCTGTGAATTTAAAAAAATAAAAAAAAATTAAATAATATGTTGTTTTGGCACAAAATTTCTTATTTTCACAAGAAATAAAATACCCCATTTTGTTGCCCAATTTGTCCTGAGTACGGCAATACCCCATTTGTGGTGATAAACTGCCATTTGGGCCCATGGGAGGGCTCAGAAGGAAAGGAGCGCTATTTGTTCTTTGGAGTCCAAATTTTGCTGGATTGGTTTTCGGGTGCCATGTCGCATTTGCAGAGCCCCAGAGTTATCAAAGCAATAGAAACCCACCAGAAGTGACCCCATTTTGGAAACTACACCCCTCAAGGAATTCATCTAGAGGTGTAGTGAGCATTTTTCCCGGAGACATATACCCCATAAACTGTAATGTGGGTTCTCCCAGGTATGGCAATACCCTCAATGTGGCTATTATCAGCTGCCTGGGCACACGGCAGTGCTCAGAAGGGAAAGATGAGGGGGATAAGCTGTATGGAGTGCATCAGGGTAAGTAAAACTAGGGTAAGTTAAAAATCAAGGGATGTATGATAAATTGTAAAACACTCTTTCATACAAAGCCCTGTTTTTTTGGGACACGTGTCACATTGATATATTGTGTCCTTCTTTATCCCCCTCTTATAGCAGACTTTGCACCTCTTTTGACTTTTTCCCTTCTTGCTAGTTTGGGGAACTTCTCCTGGAAAGTGTTGCCCTGGTACGATGCGTGTGGCCTCTCTTCCAGAAGTACTGGGTGCCCCCCCTTCTTGGTCCCTAAATATTAGTTTCTTGATAACCACTTCTTGAAATTCCAGGAAAGTTCCCGTCTGGCCTGCACATCGATGTAGCACGTACGCATTGTACAATGCCATCTGTATGATGTACACGGCCAGCTTCTTATACCACACCGCATGGCGCTGTAGGGCTTCAGGACTTAGAAAGAAGTCCTATTGAAACTGCTATATTGGACATGTAAGACCATTATGTTTAAATGGATCAAGCAGGATTCACCCACGGGAAATTGCTGGAGGAAATATGTGAGGAGGATGCTACAATATGAAAAAATCTGTTACCTAGCAAAGGTAGAGTTAAGGTAGAGGTTAGTTGGTTGCAATAGGAGGTTGGATGTATTTATTTGTGGAGGGGAGGAGAGAGAGTGAAGGATGTGTTTTTGTTTTGTTTGGGGATGGGATAATCAAAAAAATTTTTTTGCAATGGTAAATAGACAAGGACGCTTCATACGAGTGTACCTGTAGTGCGATCTTTATTAGGGGACGTATATTTAACCCCTTCCCGCCGCAGCCCTTTTTCAGATTTTCATTTTCGTTTTTTCCTCCCTACCTTCCAAAATCCATAACTCCTTTATTTTTTCGTCTATATAGTTCTATGAGGGCTTGATTTTTGCTGGACGAGTTGTAGGTCTACATGCAACGTTTTGATCACTTTTTATTTCATTTTTTGTGGGAGATCAGGTGACCAAAAAATAGAGATTCTGGCATTTACAATTTGGTTTTTTTTACGGCGTCCACCGTGCGGGTTAAATAATGATATATTGTAATACGCGGCGTGGTGATACCAATTATGATTATTTATTTTTTACTATGCTCTAGGGGGAAAATGGGAAAAAGGGTTTTTTTTTAACTTTTTTTTTTTTTGGACATAAAAAAAATCTTTAACTCATTTTTACTTTTTTTATTAGTCCCCATAGGGGACTTCAACCAGCGATCGTTAAATAGCTTGCACGATAAGCCCTGCCGGAGACAGGGCTTAATAGGAGCACAAAGATGGCGGACCTGGGGGCCTTCATTAGGCCCCAGGCAGCTATAGCAACCATAAAGCCCCTTTGGCGTATGGATGCTCAAATGTCGGGAAGGGGTTAATGTTTGTTTCCTGCTGTATTTTCTGTAAGGAGGATATCCTAATGGGACTCACTAGAATTAAAATATAAAGGGGATGATGATAATATATAGAGAAAAGAAAGAAAAAGTCTAGATAAATCGGTCGACAATTTTTTAAGGGTGGGTTTAGAGGTCTGAATGGATCCTTATTATGAGGAAAGGGTGTATTTTGATAGTTTAAAAAGTATTGGTTTGGTTCGGTGACAAGAGTCCCATTCCCATATCGCCTTTAGAGATTAAAAATGTATAGGAAAGAAAATGGTATTAAAGATTCCTTAAGTAAATGGATATATTATATGTTGTTTTGCAATGTTTGCTGACCGATTAGTATTTTTACTAATATCATTATAATAAAGAAAAATTTTAATAAAACAAAAAAAGAGATGTCCACAATAGAATATGTATACTAATAGGAGGGTATCAACAAATAGCCAAAGCAATACGTATTAATCAAAATAAAAAAATCTTTATTATAAACATATATGGCTGTAACACCCACAATAAAAAGACATATACACCAAAGTGGTAGATAGGACATAGCATATATACAATCACATATATAGGAATGGTGTACACAGTTATGTTACCTAGTATAAGCTCATATAAATGGCTATCCAATATGTATATTAATGCACTTTAATGCAGAGTGGCCAAAAATATGTCGGTCCTCCGTAAAAGACACATGAAAACCCACCTGGAGTTTGCAAGAAAGCACCTAAAGGACTCTCAGACTCTGAGAAACAAGATTCTGTGGTCTGATGAAACCAAGACTGAACTTTTTGGCCTCAATTCTAAGCGTCATGTCTGGGGGACACCAGGCACTGCTCATCACCTGCCCAATACCATCCCTACAGTGAAGCATGGTGGTGGTAGCATCATGCTGTGGGGGTGTTTTTCAGCGGCTGGGACAGGGAGACTGGTCAGGGTTGAGGAAAAGATGAATGGAGCAAAGTACAGAGATATTCTTAATGAAAACCTGATCCAGAGTGCTCTTGACCTCAGACTGGGCCGAAGATTCACCTTCCAACAAGACAATGACCTTAAGCACACAGCCAAGACAACACAAGAGTGGCTTAGGGATAACTCTGAATGTCCTTGAGTGGCCCAGCCAAAGCCCTGACTTCAACCCAATCGAACAGTTCTGGAGGAGACCTGAAAATCGCTGTCCACCGGCGGTTCCCAACAACTTGACAGAGCTTGAGTGGATCTGCAGAGAAGAATGGCAGAAGATTCCTAAATCCAGGTGTGCAAACCTTGTGGCATCATAACCAAGAAGATTGGAGGCTGTTATTGCTGCCAAAGGTGCTACAACTAAGTACTGGGTCTTATAAAAATAAAGTTTCTGAATACTTATGTCTATGCAACCTTTTAGTTTTTCCTTTTCAATAAATTAGCAAAGATTACTAACATTCTGTTTTCACTTTGTCATTATGGGGTATTGAGTGCAGAATGAGGGGGGAAAACTTGAATTTTTATTTTATTTTAGCACAAGCATAACAAAATATGAAAAAAGTTAAATGGTCTGAAGACTTTCCAGAATGCATTGTAAATGGTGGTCAGGAATCCTCCCCTTACACTTTAAAATGAGGTGTTACAACATTTGAATTATAAGGAATAATGTACACGCTGCTAATTTTAAAGAATATTAGAAGTCACCTCAGAGTTCTGTGACCTGCATGAATGATTTCGGCCTGTGGCGTCATGAAAACCTTAGTCGGAGTACCTACAATGGCCTGCTAGACTTTTAGGCTATGTTCACACGGGGTATTTTGCCGAGTTTTTTGACGCGAAAACCGCGTCGCAAAACTCGGCCGAAACGGCCCGAGAACGCCTCCCATTGATTTCAATGGGAGGCGTCGGCGTCTTTTTCCCGCGAGCAGTAAAACTGCCTCGCGGGAAAAAGAAGCGACATGCCCTATCTTCGGGCGCTTCCGCCTCTGACCTCCCATTGACTTCAATGGGAGGCAGGAGAAAGCGTACTTCTCGCTGTTTTATGCCCGCAGCGCTCAATGGCCGCGGGCGAAAAAAGGCGCGATAATCGCCGCGAAAATCGGCGTGCAGGGAGAGGAATATCTGCCTCAAAGTTCCAAACGGAATTTTGAGGCAGATATTCCTCCCCCAAAATACTCCGTGTGAACATAGCCTTAAAGTACACCTCTATAGTCAATCGAATGACACCCTGAAATGGGGCGCTTGACATTCAAAATACATTCCTGTAGTCAATTCCTTGGGTGATCATAACATTTATTGGAAAGGAACTTAGAGGCTCTGTCACCAGTTTAATACTTCCCTATCTCCTACCTAATCTAATAAACGCTGTGTTATAGATAACTACTGTGGTTTTTTTAAAAAACGTTTATTATTGACAAAGTTCTGTTCATTTTTATATTTATGCTAATTTCTTTCTTAATGCCCAACTGGGCATTTTTTCTCGTTTAACCAAGTGGCCGTTGTAAAGAAAAGTGTATGACGCTGACCAATCAGCATCATACACTTCTCTTCATTCATGCCCAGCTTTATTTACAGCACAGCGTGATCTCGCGAGATCACGTTTTGACATGGCTTCCTCCCACAGCTCCTTCACTGGAGTGACGGGAGAATGACCAGACACCGGCTCCAGCCGTGCCAGGACTGCTGAGAAGGATAATCGTCCTGGCACGGCTGGAGGCGATATCTGGACGTGGAGATAAAGAAATCCACCACAGATTTCACTGCAAATCCAGGGCAAAATCTGCACGTGTTACATGCAGATCTTGGCCTGTTTGTTCATTATGGATTTCACCGAAACAGTGAAATCTGTGGTGAAAATCCAAAGCATTTCTGCGACATAATAGGCATGCGCTACCTGCCCTGATTTGCACTCCGATTTTTCCTGCTATGTGGATGGGGTTTTAAGAACCCAACCCATTTTTATTTTACTGTAAATTGCTGTAGATATTTGGTGCAGAATCCGCACTGAAAATCCAATACAAATCCACGACGTCTGAACATACCCTTAAAGTGTCAGTCTAGTTATATTGTCCCGTCTAAACTAACATTTGGAGTGGAGAGACGCTCCTGCATGCTGGGCGATATTGTTGCCATGACAACCCTACGATGCTCCAGAGAGTATCATAATCAGAATTGGATCTGTGCACGATACTCTTCAGGTATTGAATGGTTGCGGCAGGAACAGGATCTCTTCACGTCCAATGTTATTTTGGGCGGGAGAGCATAACTGGACTGACACTAGGATTCTGGTCTGCACCACTAGGATTGCTTTGAATTGCAGGGCTGACAGCTTCTATATGCCTGTCTGTATATGGAAATATTTAGGGATGCTTTATATGATACATATAATGTATTACTATTAATGGCAATTTAACTGCAGGTCAAGGTGTCTAAAGCAAGCATTCTTCTACATCTACAGGTCGTTCTGACTGTGAAGATGATTTTGCTTATATTTTTCTCCAAGAAGAAAACACATTGTTGTATATATATTTCAAAATGTATGCACAATACCATTGGTTCTTGGTAGAGATGTTACACTACTGAAGCTCTGTCTTGTATATCACAATGTGTTTCACATTATTCCGTTTTTTTCAGTGTTGACAGAAGATAGAATGGATAGGATAGTTCCCTGCACTACCGTTCATCTTTCTTTCACCTTATCTGTCTGACAGTGAGATTTCAAAATCCACAATGTCATACAACATCTACAGTTCATCATGTTCTTATTGCTTGGAAGCCAACCATCCATTCATCTTTCCATCATCCGTCACCATGTTGATTCGAAGAATGTTAGACTTAAAAGTGAACTTTAAACTGTTTTCATTCCATTTTATATATTACATTGTATTTATAGATATGGCTATATGTAACTAATAGAAAGAAGAATGTGATTTAGTGCATGTGAACAACTGAATTCGTAAATTACAGTAAGAATGTAGAGCATTCAGTGTTTATACTGGACATTAGTTGATAGTCTGCTGAACTTGCCCGATTCCGATTTCAGCTTGACTGGCTAACTATCTAATGTGTGTGGGGTCTTCCGAATCTCCCCATGACAGCAGATGTTGAGGGCAAGAAAGATCGGGCATGTTTGATCCCCGATTCCTTTGTTCTTGCGGGAGATAAGTCACTGCCAGAGGTGTCTGGCAGCGGCTTATTTACCCTGTGCCCGTTAAAATAAATATGCAGTCGGTGTTGGAAGCAGAAGGCTCTGTACACTGTATAGCGTTCATGCTGGGTTACTGCAGCTCTGCTCTTATTCACTTGAATAGAAGCAGAGCCGCAGTACTGCAGCATGGCTGCTATTTTTTGACCGGAGCGATATGCTACTGGCATGGACTGCTGCATAACTTCCAGAGGCAGCTAGAACAGCTGATCGGTGTGGGGTCTTGGGTGTAGGACCCCCACCAATCATATTCTGATGACCTATTCTGTAGATAGGTCATCAGTATGAAAAACCTCCCCCTGCCTGGACAACCTCTTTATCTATGATTCACTGTCACATTCAAGGCCCTTTTACATCGGATAATTAGCAAACGAGCATTCACAGAACGGTCGTTCCCGATAATTACCCTTTGTAAACATGGCAACAATCAGCCGATGAACAAGCAAACGCTCGTTCATCGGCTGATTGAATAGTTTTAAATGCCGACATGATAAAAATGTATGGGGATGAGCGATCGTCCTTATACTAGCTCCTTCTGAAAGGAGCAAATGAGCGCTGATCAACGAGCTGTCTCATTGATCAACGCTCATATACATGGTCCACGTTGGGCCATGTAATATCACCTTCAGATAAAGGCAATTTAACCCCTTAATGACCAGGCATTTTTTCACAGTCACATTTCTAAGAGTCATAACTTTTTTATTTTTTCGTCAACATAGCCGTATGAGGGCTTGTTTGTTGAGGGACAAGTTGTATTTCTGAATTGCACCATTTTTGGGTGTACATAGCATATTGATTATTTTTTTTAGGGAATTAAAAAAAAAAGCTATTTCAGAATTGTTTTTCGCGTTTTAAATTTACGCCGTTCGCGTTAGTCTATGTGTCGTTTCGATTGCGGCGATACTAAATATATATAGGTTTTTTTATGTTTGAGTATGTTTGCACAATAACAACCCTTTTAGAAAAAAAATATTTGTTTTTGCATTGCCACATTTCAAAAGTTATAACTTTTTTTATTTTTCCATCGATGTGGCCACATGTGGACTTGTTTTTAGCAGGACTAGGTGTAATTTTCATCTATACTATTTTAGGGTACATGGGACTTATTGATTCACTTTTGGGGTGGAAGTTTTCTATGCGTTTTTGTTTTGTATGCCGTTCACCCGGCGTTGTAATCATTATGTCAATTTCATTGTTTGAGTTGTTATGATCGCAGCAATACCATATATGTGTATTTTTTATTTTTGTTTCACACTTTTACTGAATAAAACCACAATCTTTTTTCCTGTAATCTTTTTTTTTTTTTCATTAACTTTATTTAACAGTTTTTTTTAAAAAAAATCAGTCCCACTAGGGGACTTCACAATACGATCTTCTGATCGCAGATATAATGCTTTGATACCAAAGCATTATTGCCTGTCAGTGTAAAACTATCTGGCATGAACTTATAAGCAGTCACTTATGGCAGACCTGGGGGCCTTTGATAGGCTCTCGGCTGCCATGGCAACCCATCTCTGCCATACCATGACGTCGCGGGTGTACCAATGGGGTGATAGAGGGAGCTCCCTCCCTATGTCAAACACCTTAGATGCTGCGGTCACTATTGACCGCAGCATCTAAGGGGCATAACTGCCAAAATTTAAGTTCTCGTCAATTCCGGCAGTTGCGGCAGGAGCCTGGCTGTGTATAACAGCCATGTTTCTGCTGCTGATCTTGTTGGTACAGTGACCGTACCCACGAGATATGAGTGACAGATATATCCGTCACGATGCGGGAACTGGCACCCGCTTGTGACGGGTAAATCTGTTGCTCGTCGTTAAGGGGTAAAGTGAAGCATCAACAAAACAATGTGTAGCGCCCATGGCCGCGGGCCGTCGGGTTTACTCACCTCCCGATGCCCGCAGCCATGGATCTGTGAGCGCTGGCCTCCGTCTCCCTCCTAGGAGATGCCAGCGCTCACTTCCGCTCCGTCCGGCTGGGTCCCATAGGGTGCGCGCGCACGCTCGCGCCCACTCTTAAAGGGCCAGCGCGCGCACATGAAAACAATAATCATTAACCCACATGATTTCCTGCCCCAGCACTTCTGATCCTTGCCTGAGCATTGTTAGTCTTTCCCAGTCTGTCTCGCAAATGGTCCCTTAGTGTCTCCCGTTCCAGCTGTTACCCGTGCCCTGTTACCGTTCCTGTATTCCGCATTGTTCCTGTGCCTACCCGCGTTCAAGTGTCATCTGCCACGTCAAGTGTCATCTGCCACGTCAAGTGCCATCTGCCACGTCAAGTGCCATCTGCCACGTCAAGTGTCTTCTTCAAGTGTCTACCGCTCATCGGATACTGCCCGCCACGTCTGGCGCCACTTGCCGCACCTGCCTCCATCCGTGCTGAAGCCACAGCCACCGCCCGGACTATTTCAGGTACCTAAGCATTACTGTCTGCCATCTAACTTTCACATAGACTGTGACCTGGTCAGCTGCCTACCCGCTATGGCGGAGCGGCCTAGTGGGTCCACAAACCCAGTGTCCGTGACACAATGTAGATGTAAAACAGAACTTGATAGTAAAAATTTCTGTTCCCCTTTGTATCGTGCATTGCATTGTATCGTGAACATTCCGTAAAATGGCATTGATGAATTTCTCTAAATAGTTTCATAAATAAGAATTGGATGCCATGTTTCAAACAGTTTTGGAACATCATTCTTTCCAATCATCGTACAGTATATTTCGGTTCTGCCGTGATGCATATTGTTTAATTCTTTGTAAATGTAGGAGAACATCCAACTAAATACAAGTGTAAAATAGATTTCTGGTAAAAATATCTATAAATATAAGAATAATCTTTATATATCGCCAATATATTCTGCATCACTTTACAATTCAGAGGATACAGGTACAGACAAAATCCGACATTACATAGTCACAAACTAAATAGCTGTTCAAACAAGAGGATTGAGGACCCTGCTCGCAAGAGCTTACAATATATGAGGAAATATGGCTGACACAAAGTATAAGAAGTGCTTGTTCAGTTCAATGGTCCAGCCATTTTTTAAAATAAATATAGGGTAATACACATAAAGCTGAATGAGCCAGTCGCCAAGCCAGTATCGCTGTATGCAGAGATATAAAGTGCATTAGGGTGCAAGAAGTGTGGGGATACTGTTGAATGAGGAGATCAGTTTCTGAAGACTAATGTAATAGGGTGATGGGTGATAAAGGAAAGCATTCAGATTAGGGAATTTGATTGACCAGCCTAAAACAAAGATGTATTTTCAAGGCACACTTAAACTGTGGATATTGGGAATTAATCTGACTGTCCCTGGTAGCCCAATCCAGAATACTGTTGCAGCATGAGAAGTTGTGGAGACGGGAGTGGGAGATCCAATTATGGAGGATGTTAGTCTTAGATCGTTGGCATATCGAAGTGCACGGGTAGGGTGGTAGACAGAGATGAGTGAGGAGATGAGGGAGGTGATGTAGGGAGGTGCAGCACTCTGCAAAACTCTGTGGGTGAGAGTAATACCCTGGCACAGGGTAGAGACAGCCTCTATTCACATCACCTTTAATCTTTACGTTCAGTGCATATGCCGGGAAAATCTTCCAATGTTTCCTCCGAATGTAAATCTCTGACGTAATCTTCCGACCAATTTCAAATATACAGTGAAAGATAATTTTGTTTACGGGCCCAGAAGTAATTCACAATTTGAGTGTCCTTGTTTCTAGATGTTAATCTATACAGAAATAATACCTTAAAGCTCACTGTAGATTATATATAGATAAAGTAGCTCCTCATTAATGTATTGGAATAACAGGATGCAGCATAATGATGATATAAATAATATTATACACCTCCTATTACTTAACCTTCCTTTTATAATTTACCGATACAGCCAGCTGATATTTACATTTGTTCCTCACAGTGGCATAGCTACCATAAAGGCAGACACTAACAGTTACCCCTGCTTCCTGCAGTGACCACTAGGGATACTCACTTCATAAAGATTTTTACAGCTCTCATTGAGTTCAGTACTAGCTGTATAAATCCATTTGTAGTAAGGTCTCCATGATGGCTGCATGGAGCCTGAATTTAATCATTAAACTCAATTATTTTATAAAGAGAAGCAGTGACTTTAATTCTCTATGTGTGAAAAAAACAGCTCCGACCCCTATAAAGAAATATGTATTTATGATTGATATCAACTTTAATAATAAAGTACATTTAATGGAGCTTTAAGTGGGGAGACCATTGTTTGACATTCTAAACATTGACAGTGCGATGATGTCAAGAACATATTCAAAGATCCTTTAAGTTTTTAAACACATACTCTAAGGGTATGTACACACAGGGTGGATACGCTGCATAAAAGTACACAGCGTTTCCGCCTTGGTCCTTGCAGGAAATTACGGCTAAAAATAGCGCACCAAATTGTGGTGCAGTTTTTCGTCCGGAATGTTACCTGTGGAAAATATCAGGAAAAAAAAAATAAAAGCCCATACTTACCCGTAATCATGGCAATGCTTCCCTCTGACGTCCTGCCGCCCATCCTCCTTGGAAGAAGTTTCATCCCATGTGCTTGTTGCAGCCTGTGTTTTGCTGCAGCAGTCACATGGGACAAAACGTCATTCCTGGAGGCCAGGCTGGACGTACGAGCAGAGAGATCTGGTAAGTATAGACCGTTTTTTTTCTGATTTGCGATGTTTGTGGCGGAATCGCAACTTTTCTGCGGCAAAAATCGCAGGATCGGCTATTTGTTGCACGTTTTACCTCCCCATGGAATTCAATGGGGAAAACCTGCAACAGAAAACCAGTGATTCCACAGCATAAATTGACATGCTGCGAATTGAAAAAAGCGCCCTGCAGGTCAATTTAGAAACGGTTCCTCAGCTGATTTTTTTGTGGATGAGATTTGTTCAAATGTTGTAGTCAGAATTGTGGGCTAAAAGGAAACAAATGTTGAATGAAAAGAGACATCTCCTGGCAGGCTCCATGGCATCTTTACACAAGACAAACAAATAAGTGTGTGTGTGTGTGTGTATGTATATGTGTGTGTATATATATATATATATATATATATATATATATATATATACATATCCCAAAAAAATGAAGAGGCAGCACTCCAAGGAAATTATTTGGGGGTTTCATTAACAAGGGTTCCTAGCCTCATCCTGGAAACCTGTTTCTCCAGATTGGTGAGTGCCAGCTATTGTGTATTATAATGTGATTATTAATCAATATGCAATTAATGCATTACACTATTTTATAGGCACGTATGACACTCGTTGGAATTTTAAAGTTCTTCATACCATTTGTCAATGTTTGACTCTTGTACACATATATATAATATTTTGTTACACTGTTACACGGGGTATTTTTTTCAATATGAAGTGTATAATTGCTGCTATTTAGATGACTTGTTAATTGAGCTTTGTGCTCCCTATATATACCTGTGTGTGCTTTTCACTAATTGCTTGAAAATGCTTCCATGGAGGAAGTGAAACGTTGCTGTGTTGGGTGAATAAATTTCATTTTTTGCTATTGAGTGCTGCTTCTTTGCTCGATTTTTTCCATATACCTTATTGGGAGAACGTCACTCCCTGTTATTTGAAGCTTAGCACCAGCTGTTTTTGTTTTTTTGCACAGTGCTGCTCCTATTATATGTTTGTTTCTTCTATATATATATATATATATATATATATATATATATATATATATATAGAAAAAAACCTAGAACACAGTAATGGCACCAGGACTTCAGGGTAGATGAAAGCAGGGTGGATTTATTCACCTCAACACAGCAACGTTTCGGTTCAACAGGAACCTTTAGTACTGGAGTGCTGTGTTCATCTATCTCTGGACTGTATACAGTGAAGGAAATAAGTATTTGATCCCTTGCTGATTTTGTAAGTTTGCCCACTGTCAAAGACATGAACAGTCTAGAATTTTTAGGCTAGGTTAATTTGACCAGTGAGAGATAGATTATATTTAAAAAAAAAAAAGAAAATCACATAGTCAAAATTATATATATTTATTTGCATTGTGCACAGAGAAATAAGTATTTGATCCCCTACCAACCATTAAGAGTTCAGCCTCCTCCAGACCAGTTACACGCTCCAAATCAACTTGGTGCCTGCATTAAAGACAGCTGTCTTAAATGGTCACCTGTATAAAAGACTCCTGTCCACAGACTCAATTAATCAGTCTGACTCTAACCTCTACAACATGGGCAAGACCAAAGAGCTTTCTAAGGATGTCAGGGTCAAGATCATAGACTTGCACAAGGCTGGAATGGGCTACAAAACCATAAGTAAGACGCTGGGTGAGAAGGAGACAACTGTTGGTGCAATAGTAAGAAAATGGAAGACATACAAAATGACTGTCAATCGACATCGATCTGGGGCTCCGTGCAAAATCTCACCTCATGGGATATCCTTGATCCTGAGGAAGGTGAGAGCTCAGCCGAAAACTACCACTGTCAAGCATGGAGGTGGAAACATGTTTTGGGGGTGTTTCTCTGCTAAGGGCACCGGACTACTTCACCGCATCAATTGGAGAATGGATGGAGCCATGTACCGTCAAATCCTGAGTGACAACCTCCTTCCCTCCACCAGGACATTAAAAATGGCTTGTGGCTGGGTCTTCCAGCACGACAATGACCCGAAACATACAGCCAAGACAACAAAGGAGTGGCTCAAAAAGAAGCACATTAAGGTCATGGAGTGGCCTAGCCAGTCTCCTGACCTTAATCCCATCGAAAACTTATGGAGGGAGCTGAAGATCCGAGTTGCCAAGCTACAGCCACGAAATCTTAATGATTTACAGATGATCTGCAAAGAGGAGTGGGCCAAAATTCCATCTAACATGTGTGCAAACCTCATCATTAGCTACAAAAAAACGTCTGACTGCTGTGCTTGCCAACAAGGGTTTTGCCACCAAGTATTAAGTCTTGTTTGCCAAAGGGATCAAATACTCTGTGCACAATGCAAATAAATATATATAATTTTGACTATGTGATTTTCTTTTTTTTTTTTTTTTTTAATATAACCTATCTCTCACTGGTAAAATTAACCTAGCCTAAAAATTCTAGGAGCCCTGTGTGAATAGATCACACCTTTCTTAAAGTAGTCCTCACAGCTGGCAGCTAATGAGACTCATAAGGCAGCCCAAACCCTGGACTGTCCTGAAGAAGGAGTGTAACTTTTACTATTTTCTTCCACTCCTGCAACCCAGACCTTTTTCCAGGTTTCTTGCCTAATAAACAAGGAGAAAAGACACTTTATCTTGTAACATTCCTTTTAAATATATAATTCTGAGACCAAAACCTGCCCTTAGTAGCTGCACTACTACAATATATATACCAAGGTGGCACATGGAAGCAAAAAAATATGGAAACTGTATTTTGTTATGCTAGAAACACTACAAATTACTTTAAAACAGCTTTGAAAAGCATTTTTGGAATGAAAATGATTAATGGGATAACCCCTTTAAAACATCCTAATATTGTGCAGTTCTTTTTTGTGATGCCAAGACAGCTCTGAACCACTGAATCATAGACTCCACAAGACCTCTGAAGATGTCCTTTGGTATCTCAAAAACCAAGAGTGGGCAGGCACACCACCTATCTATGGAGTGCAAAGTCTATGTCCTAGAACAAACAACTAAAACTACCAGAGAAAGTAGGGCAAAAAAAATTGACATGCACCTCCAAAATGTTCTCAAAACAGTAACAACATTTTTATTGACACCAAAAAGGAGAAGACAAACAAGTTGAAAACATTGTATATAAAAATTCAAACAGTGAGCCATAATAAGATACATCGTAAAGTGCATGAACCCCAAACTAGATCAGACCTGCCAGACACATAGACGGCCCTAATAAGGATCCCACTTCAATACATGTGGCAATTCCTAAAGCTCATGAACAAATGTGACATACAATGCAAAAAGGCACATACCTAAAACATCATAAGAATAAGACAATAGATACAAGGCCAGGCAGAGGGGCGCAGACTTAAAAAACAAAGACCAGCCCCACGCATATCACCAGGAGAAACCTTAATCTGATGGTTCCCCAAATGCTTGATTGGATTGAGATGTAATATATGGTACATATACCGTTTCAGCCATAACACTAAAAGAGTTGTCCCACCATTAAATATCATATTCACTATATATTGTAGATTAAAAAAAAAAAACAATGTTTGCCATTTAGCTTGAGATTTTGGAAGCCAAATTAGCACCTTAAACTCTTTGTCATGTTTTTCAAACCATTCCTGAATAATTTTTGCAGTGTAGCAGAGCACATTATCCTGCTGAAAGAGGCTACTGGCATTATGGAATACTGTTGTCGTAAAGAGGTTTACTTGGTCTTCAACAATGTTTAAGCAGGGGGTGCATGTTAAAGTAACATCCACCTGAATGCCAGGACCCAAGGTTTTCCAGCAGAACACTGCTCAGAGCATTACACTGCCTCCACTTGGCTTGCATTTTATACATAGTTCATTCTACTGCCATCTCTTCATAACATAAGCGACGCATATGCACCCGGCCATCCACATGATATAAAGAAAAACGTTAATCATCAGACCAGACCACCTTCTTTCATTGCTCCATCGTCCAGTTCAGATGCTCATATGCGCATTGGAGGCACTTTCGCTGCCAGGCAGGGTTTAGCATGGACATTCTGACCAGTCTGCGGCTACGCAGCCCCAAATGGAACAAGTTGTGATGCACTGTGTGTTATGACACCTTTCTATCAAAGTCAGCATGCACTTTTTTAGCAATTTGTGGCTACCCTTTACTTTCCACGATTGTGCTTCCTTGGACCACGTTGAGATAGGTACTAGCCACTGCATACAGGGATCACCCCACAGGATTATCTAATACAGTCATCAAGCCATCACAATTTGGCCCCGGTCAAATTTGCGCAGATTCTTACACTTGCCAATTTTTCCTGCTTCCAACATATAAACTTCAAGAACTGGCTGTTCACTTGTTGTCTGATATATCCAACCTAAAGTATATCCAACACCAATGTTATTCATTTCACCTGTTAGCGGTTTCAATGTTATGGCTTAATAGTGTATATATGTATTCAGATTAATTGATTTTTATTATGGCTACTTATTTTTTGCTTTGCCTAGATCAGGGCTCTCAAACTCGGTCGGGTAAATGGAAAAAATGTGAAGTTGATGGGCCACATTACTTTCAAATTTGATACAATACAAAATTATTGTTAATCAATTTAGTTATTTGAACCACTATAACAATACTACAGTACATTACTATAACAATACTACATTACTATAATAATACTACATTACTATAATACTACATTACTATAATAATACTACATTACTACTATAATAATAATAATAATAATAATAATACATTACTATAATAATACTGCTTGGTTTAAAATTAACGGAAATCTGTGAGTTTATGTCACGTGCTTATTTTAACAATACAGTTTTCCAGTTTAAGTATCGATAAATGCTGCCTGGGTTCCCAGTTGTCAGCTTTGGCAGACACAAGAATGACAAGATTGGGCAGCCCCTTTTTAGATAGTTCCACAGTGCTCTCTGTAGATAATACCACAGTGCCCCCTGTAGATATTGCCACAGTGCCCTCTGTAGATACTGCCACACACACCCCCGTAGATAATTCCACAGTGCCCTCTGTAGATAATGCCACACACACCCATAGATAATGCCACAGTGAGCTATGTAGAAGGTGCCACCCCCCCATAGATAACGCCACATTGCCCTCTGTAGATAATGCTACAGTTCCCTCTGTAGATAGTGCCACAGTGCCATCTGTAGATGGTGTCACAGTGCCTTCTGTAGATAATGCCACAGTGCCCACTTTAGATAATGTCACAGTGCCCTCTGTAGATAGTGCCCTCTGTAGATAGAGCAACCGTGCCCTCTGTAGATAATGCCACAGTGCCCTCTGTAGATAGTGCCACAGTGCCCTCTGTAGATAGTGCCACACACCCCCTTATAGATAGTGCCACACACACCCTATAGATAGTGCCATACAGCCCTATAGATAGTGCCACCCCCATAGATAGTGCCACACATACCCCCTGTAGATAGCGCCCCACTTACCCCACCCTGTCAACAGTGCTACACTCCCCTCCCAGTAGATAGCTCCATTGGGGCTTCCTCTAGGAGTGGAATTTCCAGCCAGAGCCTTGCCGACACTCCGGCTAGGGATTCCTCTCCTGGAGGAGCCCCTGCAATCACTGTCCATATTTGGACAAGGAGCAGAATCCTCGGCCAGAGTGTCGGCAATACTCTGGCCGGTGATTCCTCTTCTGGAGGAGCCCCTGACATCACTGTCTATATATGGATCAGACTCCCGACGCTCTGGCCGGAGATTCATCTCCTGGAGGAGCCCCTGACATCACTGTCCACTGTGACGTCAAGGGCGAACTCTAGGAGCGGCTGGGGATTCCACTCCAAGAGGGAGCCCCAATGGAGCTATCTGCAGGGAGAGGGTGTAGCACTGTCGACAGGGTGGGGTGTGTAGGGAAAAATCCACAGGGTATGTGGGGCACTATTTATAGGGGGGTGTATGTGTGGCACTATCTATAGGGGTGTGTGGCACTATCTACAAAGGGCACTGTGACATTATCTACAGAGGGCACTTGTGGCATTACCTACAGAGGGCACTGTGGCAATATCTATGGGACAGTGATGTCAGGGGCTCCACCGTTATCTACGGGACAGTGGCATCAGGGGCTCCTCCAGGAGTGGAATCCCTGGCCAGGCCATCGGCAAAGCTCTCGCTGGGGATTCCACTCCCAGAGGGAGCCTCAATGGAGCTATCTACAGGGAGGGGGGTGTAGCACTGTCGACAGGATGGGGTGTGTGGGCACTATCTACAGGGGGTGGCACTATCTACAGGGGGCTGTGGGGCGCTGTTTACAGGGGGGTGGCACATTCTACAGGGTGTGGCGCTTCTCCTTCGGCCTGCTCTCTGCTGTCCCAAGGATGTCTCGGGAGCATCAGTGCCCCGCGTGCCACAGGTGACAGCCTCAGGGGCCGCATGCGGCCCGCGGGCAGCATGTTTGTGCCCCTGGTCTAGATGTTATATTTTCTTATTCACATATGCATATTAGGTAAAACATGATAAGTCTGAACATGTTCACAAATGACTCAGAGTAATTGGTATGTTAGTGGCAATAGTAATTTTATTGAATCAACTCCATTAATCCCTTTGCTTAATTAATAAACCCTTTGCAACCTTGTTAGCATTTCAAGTACTTTTGAACAATAGTTAGAATTTACCTTTTTGAATAGTACACTGGAAAGATTAAATGCATTATTAATTACTCTATTTGCTGTTAACACTAGTATTTATGTGTGAGAGCAACTCAAATTTCTTTGTGCAATTTTAAACGATGCTTTGTAAAAAGCTTGATTAACTTTTTAACGGGAATGTAAATCATGTGGTGTCTACACGGAGCTACATGCAAAATGCTTTTTGATATAATACCATGAAATACAAATTATGAGGTTAGTTGTATAACAGGGTTCCTGGTCTCTGGACCTTGTCCACTCAGAAGTGTTAACAGCCAAACTAAAGTAAATTGCTCTTTAATGTCCACTGAGCAATTTTTATTTTATTGGTTTTAACATTTTCCTAGTTTACTTAAAATTTATTTATGCATAGATTATACACCTCTTCTTCATACAAGGAGGATATGTAAAACCTGCAAATTATTTTTTATATTTTTATATATTTTTTTCAAATACCATTTAAATTAAACGTTAAGTTTAATAAGATAAAACACAAAAATGCGTTGCTGCCATGCTAAGTTTAGTGGATGGATAGACAGACTCCCAGTCCGTCAGAAATAATCATATCTAGAAAATAGTACAGCATAAAAGATCTATAGCACCTATAGAGAAACTGCATGCTTAACCCATAAGAATAAAAGTAACATAGATTTTATTGGTATACATTAAAAAACAAATACAGATAGTATAAAAAGACAGTACAAATCACATAAAAGACAATGGTGAGTATGCAAGGTAGAAAATAATTTCACAAAAAGAGAGGGAAAATCATTTTCCACAAACCACCAGACACATTAATGATGGTAAAATGACTGAAATCAGCAATTCAGAATAAAGCAGTAAAGTTCATGTAATATTAAATACAGGACAAATAACCTAGCATTCCTGAATGAAGAGAGAAACGATAAACCAATTTTTTTAGAGGCAAACGCCTCGGACCAGTAACCATGCATACCCACCCGACCCGGGTGTTTAGCTTGGCCAGCAGCTTCTCTGCTGGGACCACCTCAAGAGGTAGCGACTTGGTAGCGTTCCCGCAGTGAATACCAGATTCCTGTATAGGGGTTAAAGGGTGAAGACTGGGGAGACTACTTAAATAACACATTTAGAGGTGGCCCTAAGCCAAACCGGTGGAGTAGCCCAGTGGGTCCACACACCTGCTGGTCGTAACAGTTTGCTCAGGCCATCAACCCCGCTGGCAATCCAAAAGCTACAGTACAGGTACTCTGTGATGGACATCAGCAGTTGACAGGACAAATTGCTGCAGCATATAGCTGCACAGCAAAGGGTTAACCAACCTCCAGCATCTCCTTTTCCGCAGGCTGCGGCTTCTGCAAAACTTCCGCCTGCTACTACGGGACCTCACTTGCCGCTGCTGTGGTTTAATGAGTCAGTGCCAGATTCATTTCCAGCTGCATACCCGCCATTTCCCTACCGACCAGACCAAAATCTTATTCATGGTCTCTCTTCTTTCTGGTCAAGCATTGGCATGGGCCAATCCCATATGGGAGCATCAGGGTCCAGAGATCTCAAGTCTACAGACATTTCTGGAGACATTCAGGACTGTGTTCGAAGAGCCTGGCCGAACCTCATTGGCATCAACTGCCATCCTGAATATCCACCAGGGCAGTTCCACAGTGGGCCAATACACAATTCCGAACTCTTGCGGCAGAGTTGGCCTGGAATAACGAGGCCCTGGTCGCAACCTTCTTGCAGGTGTTGGCAGGCTGAATAAATGATGAGTTGGCAGGCCGTGAACTGCTTTCATCCCTAGATAACCTCATTACATCGGCCACGCAAATTGAGATTTATTTTAGAGGGCAAGCCCGGAGCACTCCCAGGAAGCGGCACGTGAGAAAAGGGTTCCCAGACTCGCTCTGTCTTAATAGTATCATCTTAAAAAACACATAGCTGCTACCGTTGATCGCTGAACTCTTTGACAAAATCCGTGGAACCAAGATCTACACCAAACTCGATCTACGCAAAGAATACAACCTGATCCGTATCCGTGAAGGCAATGAGTGGAAGACAGCCTTTTAATACTCGTGACGGCCACTATGAATATCTTGTTATGCCATTCGGACTCTGTAATGCTAAAGAGTTTGTAAATTAAATTTTACGTGATCTGTTATGCGTCAATGTGGTAGTCTACCTGGATGACATCCTGATTTTCTAGCCCAAATTTACTACCCATCGGAAACATTTTCACCAAGTATTTCAGCGGTTGTGGGAGAACAATCGCTATGCGAAATTGGAGAAATGTATCTTCGAGAGATCCTCCCTTCCCTTTCTAGGTTTTATTGTGTCTGACCACGGGTTTAGGATGGATCCCGACAAAGTATCTGGCGTGTTGAACTGGCCTTGTCCCCAGGGTCTCCGTGCAATTCAGCGCTTTCAAGGATTCTCAAACTTTTACCCGAAGTTTATTCCCCACTTTTCCTCTTTGCTAGCATCAATAACGGCACTTACGAAGAAAGGAGTAGACGTCAAGAACTGGATCCCTTAGGCCGAATCAGTTTTTGCTATTCTCCACCTTCTACAAAAACTCCCCATCCATAGTGCCGCAGACTGAAAAAATGCTCACTTTTGGTGCCCCACACAGTAATGGTACGCTCACTTTATGTTCCACACAATAATAGTGCCCCTGCACAGTAATAGTGCCTATTTAGGCTCCACACAGCAATAGTGCCCTCCCTACACAGGAATGCTTCCCTAGTAGTTAGGTCCCCTTTGTGCCCCCATATAGCAGTTAGGCCCTTTTTGTGCCCCATATAGTAGTTAGGCCCCCTTTGCATCACCCCTATAGTTGTTAGGCCCCCTTTGGGCCATCGATATAGTTAGGCTCCCTTTGTCCCCCCCCCCCATAAAGTTTGGTTCCCATTAGTGCCATTAAAAAAAAAGACTCCCCTGTCCCTGTTCCCACAAGGAGTGGATAGGTGCCTGTTGTCTGTGGCCCAGCGCAGTGACGTCATCGCGCCACCTCCTCTGTGTTCTCTAGTAGGCCACAGGCCTTAAACAGCCTGTGGCCTACAAGAGTAAGCGACGGTGCAGGAAGCCAATGGCTCTCTGCTCCGTGGTCGTAAAGAAGCAGCTTGGTGCCTGTACCCACCAGAGGATCCTCCGGTCCTCTGGTGGGCCAGTACGACGCTGGCTGTAGAGCAGTGTTAAGCTGGACAAGAGCCATTTCCCCCTGTTCTAGGGCATTCTACATTTGTGCCTATGTGATGGATATCAGCATTAATGCTGCACAACTCAGGGGCTGCACACATTCTTTTTGATAGAATATCAATCATATAAAGTGCATTCGGAAAGTCTTTAGACCCTTTAACTTTTTTCACCCTTTGTTATGTTGAGGCCCTGTGCTAAAATAAAACCATTTAAGTTTTTCCCCATCATTCTGCAATCAATAACCTATAATGACAAATTGAAAACAGAATTTTAGAAAGTTTTGCAAATTGTTTTGGACAAGTATTATGAAACTTGATATTTAGCTCTGGGGGCCTCCCATTTCTCTAGATCATCTGGAAATGTTCAACACTTTGATTGGAGTCCACCTGTGGTAAATTAATTTGATTGAACATGATTTGGAAAGACACACCACTGTCTATATAAGTGCTCACAGCTGACAATGCATGTCAGAGAGAAAAAACAAGCCATGAGGAGGAAAGAACTGCCTGTAAGGCTCAGTGACAGGATTATGTGGAGGCACATATCTGCAGAAGGGCGCAAAATTTTTTTTCTGCTGCACTGAACGTTCCCAAGAGCACAGTGGCCTCCATAATTCTTAAATGGTAGAAGTTTGGAACAACCGGGACTCTTCCTAGAGCTAGCTGCCCCACAAAATTAATTGGGGAGAAGGGCCTTGGTAAGAGAGGTGACCAAGAACCCAATGGTCACTCTGGCTGAGCTCCAAAGATCTTGTTGGCAGATGAGGGAAACTTCCAGAAGGCCATAAATCACTTTAGCACTCCACCAATCTGAGCTTTATTGCAGAGTGGCTGGAAAGAAGCCTCTCCTCAGTAAAAGACACATGAAGGCTGTCTGGAGTTTGCAAAAAAAGCACCTAAAGGACTCAGACTGTGAGAAACTATATTCTGTCGTCTGATGAAAACAAGATTGAACTTGGCTTCAATTCTAAGTGTCATGTCTGAAGGAAACCAGGCACTGCTCATCACCTGCCCAATACCATACCTATAGTGAAGCATGGTGGTGGCAGCATCAAGCTGTGGGGGTGTTTTTCATCGGCTGGGACAGGGAGATTGGTCAGGGTTGAGGGATAGATGGCTAGAGCAAAGTGCAGAGATATTCTTAATGAAAACCTGAATGCCCTGGACCTCATACTGGGCCGAAGCTTCAGTTTCCAACAAGACAATGACCCAAATCACACACCTAAGACAACACAGGAGTGGCTTAGGGACAACTCTGTGAATGTCCTCGAGTGGCCCAGCCAGAGCACTGACTTGATCCCAATCGACAATCTCTTGAGAGACCTGAAAATGGCTGTCCACCGACAGTCCCCATCCAACCTGACAAAGCTTAAGAGGATCTGCAGAGAAGAATGGCAGAAAATCCCCAAATCCAGGCGTGCAAACCTTGTGGCATCATACCCATGAAGACTGGAGGCTGTTATCGCTGCCAAAGGTCCTTCAACTTAGTACTGAGTAAGGGGTCTGAATACTTATGTCAATGCAATATTTTAGTTTTTTTTTTCAATAAATTAGCAAAGTTTACTAGCATTCTGTTTTCACATGTCATTATGGGGTATTGAGTACAGAATAATGGGGAAAAACGTGATTTTTTTTAATTTCAGCACAAGACCTCAACTAGCGATGAGCGAACTTATGAAAAGTTCGGTTCGGCTAGTTCGCCGAATTTCACGAAAATGTTCGATTCGGACCGAACCTGTAATTTCCGTGCACCGAGCATGGTACTGTCCAGGGTGCTCTCAGTCTGTTACCTCTCCTCCACTTCTGTCCTCAATAACACCTTCACATGATTGGCAAGTCACCGCAGCACAGAGTATTTCAGGAGATGATCTTGTGCGGGATCTTGTGCGTGTTTTTACTTTAGACCAAGTGGGCGTTGTACAGAGGAGTGTATGACGCTGACCAATCAGCGTCATACTCTTCTCTCCATTCATTTACACTGCACTAGCGATATAGTTATATCGTTATGTGCAGCTACATACACAAACACTAACATTACTGCAGTGTCCTGATAATAAATATACATCACTACCAGCCTGGACGTGATGCTTATTCAGAATCCTGACACTTCTGAATCTTTTCTGTGAGATTCCAGCAAGGCAAGCGTAATCTTGTTTGAAATGACAGGTTACATCGTAATCTCGCGAGATTACGCTTGCCTTGCTGTAAATCTCACAGAGACACTACAGACGTGTCAGGATTCTGAATACACATGACGTCCAGGCTGGTAGTGATGTATATTCATTATCAGGACACTACAGTAATGTTATATAGTGTGTGTATGTAGCTGCACATAACGATATAACTATATCGCTAGTTCAGTTTAAATGAATGGAGAGGTGTAAGATGCTGATTGGTCAGCATCATACACTCCTCTGTACAACGCCCACTTGGTCTAAAGTAAAACACGCCCACTTGAGCATTAAGAAACTCATTAGCATAAAGCTAAAAATCGCTCATAAAGTGGTTTAAAATAGATTGTTTTTCTAAATAAAAAGCATTACTGTCTCCTTATGTAGGAGATAGGGTACTTATAATGCGGTGACCTAGCCTCTTTAACTCGAAATTGACTTTCATTAAGCTAGATGCCCCTAATACTCAACAAACTTTTTTGATTATCCAGAGATTACACAAACTCCTGTTTTTGCAGAAGGAACTATTATTCTGAGGAGATCTGAACACAGTTCTTGACCCCGCTCTTGACTCCTCCTCCGTAAGGACGCCTACATCTTCACACAATTCAATGAGAAGGTTGAAACGTGCACTTTCCTCACTACACCTCAGAGATGTTTGGAAGGCTTTTAATTCAAAATGAGAGATTTTAACCTGTATTCATGAAGACATCACTCCTACCACAGACTGGTAATAATTTTTTTTTAATGAATGCTATTTGCACTCACTAAGGCCGAAATTGTAATGATAACTGTCTCGAACGAAGCACCTGTCCTGATCAATATATGTGTTAGCTCACTTTCTAAATAGGCATTTACATGCATCCTCAATGAACATTATTACAAGACTCTAAAATTGCTTAGTCGATACACGATTATCTCTCTGAATATTTTGTAAAAACCACTACTCCAGAGGTCTCTACCAATTATATGGGAAACACACAAAGCCGTTTTAAGAGGGAATCTTATTAGTATAGGTGCCGAACTTAAAAAGCAAAGAGAAAAACAAATAAACTCTTTTCTATCATGGATATCCACACATGAGAATTTGCGCTAACAGTCTACACTATAACTAGTACAAAAAGAAACTGAGAATTTTTTATTTTTATTTTAAATTCATTACATCTCTATATGTACCATATATTTTACTAAATATTGCAGGGAAGCCTAGAGAGCAGGAGTTTGTTTAATAGATATTTGAATAAGTAATTATTTTGGGGGGTTGAATAAAACCATTGTACTCAACTGACCTCATTTTTTGTATCACAGGTGAGTCACTCACATCTACTTTAGTAAAAGAAGAACTCACTCTTCTTAGAAACCAATTGAAAGAATTTCTAAGTTGAAATCTGCCAAAGCACTAAACTTTTGTAAATATAAACATTTTGTACAAAGTTTCTAAAAATCACAACACTACTCTGCAAAAGGCAAAAAGATAAGTCCTTTATCAGGGCCAGAAGGCCACCCCCTTACTGATACAAACAAAATTGCATGAGTTCTGCTTTTACTATTAATCCCTCAATAATATTAACCCGACAGATCCAAACTCCAACAGCCTGTAAAAACAAAATCTGATCTTATCCTTCCTTGATAAAATAAAACTTCCCTTATTATCAGATTTGGCCAAGGACAAGCTGTGTGCAACCATCTCTTCACAGGAACTACATGAGTTAATTGAACACTTTGTGACAGGTTCTAAATACATAATGGGGCCATACAGGGAGGCACTTATCCCCTGTTTATACCTATCATCGAAACACTCTTTTAAAAGATCAGGCAAATGCCAGAAATGTAAGGTTTAAACTTTACTCATAATACAGCTGCTTTTGTTGATGACTTGGTCGTTTTAGTCTCAAACCATGTATCAGCAATCTTCTTAACCCCTTCCCGACAACCGCCGTATATATACGGTGCTGTTGGGAGGTGCTTCCCGCAAAGCGGCGTAAAGGTACTGCACAGCAGAAAGCGGTCACTGGTGCTAATTGCACAGTGACAAATTAAAGATGGCTGCTTTTCCTGACAGCAGGCCATCTCTACTACACGCCCAGGGTGCCGTTTTGTCCCCCCCCCTGCGATCGCTGACTGGCCAATTCTGAACGGCCAATTGCAGGTATATTTGTTAAAACTGCCCTGGAGTCATAGGGCACAGCTAGACGGTGGTGTTTGGTGCTGTCCAAGAAAGAACCCGTCAACACCAACGTCATCTAGGGAGGTGGCAGAGTGCTCTAGGAGCGCTCTGATTGGTCGGTCTGTAATGACCGACCAATCAGAGCACCGGCGGCTGTTATGATTACCAACACTGCTCTGCACGCCGCCATCCCGGTTTGAGGCAGCGTGCAGAACAGTTGAGAGACTGTCTGCTGTGGCTTTGCTGGAATTTGTAGTGCGATCTGCACTACTATGTAAAAATTAAGAGTACTTTTTTAGCTGCTCCTGTCTAATCACCAATAGGTTGTTTTTTTTGTGATCAAACAGATTTTTTGGTCCTTTCCCTGTCCTTGGGCCTGTACTTGTCCTTGTCCCACCCCACCTCCTCCATATCCCAATCCACTCCCCCTTTCCCACCCCCTCCCTGTCCGAGTTCTGTAGCCACTGAGCGCTGATCAGTGAATACCATCACTTATGAGCACCTGTGCTCAATTTTTAGCACATGATTTTGAATTTTTTTTGAATTTGCACCGTCTCCCTGTGTGCACCCTGCGGCTATGAAGTGCTGGTTAGTGACCACCATCACTGATCAGCATCTGTGGGTTTTTTTTTCGCAGGTTCTTTTTTGGTACTTTTTTCCCCCTTTTTTCACCCACACCAATTACTTGTGTATGTCCTGAGACCGCTGAGCGCTGATCAGTGACCGCCATCACTGATCGGTGACCACCATCACTGATCGGCATCTGTGTCCAATTTTTGGTCCAGGAATATTTTATTTGTTTAATTTTTTTTTCAATTATAAATTGGCACCATCTACCTGTGTGCACCCTGCGGCCATAGACTGCTGATTAGTTATCAGCATCTGTGGTAATTTGCTGACACAAGTTTTTTTGGTCTTTTTATATTTTTTCACCTGCAACTTTCCGTAGTGTGCGTCCTGCGCTGCGTGCTGATCAGTGACGCACATCACTGATTGGCATCTTTTCTGGCGCAGATTTTTTTTTCTAAAATAGTAAAAAAGAAAAAACATAATACTAGTTAGGTGAAGCTAGTAAGTAGGGAATTAGCGTAGCATACGCTAGCGTTAGAAGCGTCAATTTAGTTTTAGATATAGATATATCTAGCAATTTTTTTCTTCAGTTTTAGTATACATTTTCTGTAGTTCACTGTTAGACTACAGGTTTTTTTTTTAGTAATAGATAGCGTCAGTTACTGACGGACGTTCAGTTTTTTTTAACTGATGTTCGTAAAGTAAATATTTAGAGCCTAGTTTTTCTGTAGCACATTAGTTAGACTACAGTTTCTTTAGTAATAGATAGTGTCAGTAACTGACGGACGTTCAGTTTTTTTAACTGTCGTTCGTACGGTAAATTTTACATAACGTAGATTTACTAGTTTAGTCTATCTTTTTTACTGTTTTAGTTTTATTTTATTCTAATTTAATCTCACTTTTTATATCCGCCTATTATTATTTTTTTTAGTTTTCTTTTTTTTTCTTCTTTTTTTAAATTCTTATCTTCTAATTTCTGTTCACTATACAAGTGTAAAAACACTATACACACACATCCCCCTGTGTAAAACTAGAAGTTAATTACACATGTTAAAACACCACACACCACCCTGTAGTAAATAAAAATATTTCAATCGTCCAAAAGGATGGCATAGGCCATCATTGCCTCTGATACTGATACGGCCAGCGATGGAGATGAGGAATATGCCCCACTCCTTTTTGTTTCCTCCTCTTCTTCCTCCTCCAGTGATGAGGAACCCCCCCAAAGGCAACCCAGGAGAGCAGCTGAGGCAACCCCAATGATTGATCCCGTGTGGACTCCCCCTCCCCCCCCTGAAAATTATGATCCTCAAATTTCGGATTTTATAGGCAGCTCAGGAATTCGGTTTGAGACTGCAGACCTCACAGGAATTTACTTTTTTACGATCTTTTTCTCTGAGGAGTTTATTAATTTAATGGTAGCCCAGAAGAATCTGTATGCCCAACAATTTACGTCATGGTTATGACACTAACTCTCTTTGAAGCGATTTTAAAATTGTTGCATTATAATAACAATAATGCACAGTGCATGCCCCAGGACGACCCCACATTTGACCATCTATTTAAAATCAGGCGAGTCATTGATTATTTCAGCACTAAATTATCACAAGTGTACACCCCCGATAAATATATTTCCATAGACGAGTCCCTTGCTCATTTTAAGGGGAGGCTTAAATTCCACAAATACCTGCTCAATAAGAGGGCAAGGTATGGAATTAAAATGCACAAACTGTGTGAGAGTACATCTGGGATACACACAGGTCTAGGGTTTATGAATGGAAGGACTCTATTGTTGAAACCAAAGAATGCCCAACCGTTCTGGGTGTTAGTGGGAAAATAGTGTGGGATTTGATATACCCATTGCTGGACAAATGTTATCACCTTTACCTGGATAACTTTTATACCAGCATCCCACTATTTAGGCGCCTTTCTGCCTGAAGTATTGCAGCATGCGGTACTGTTCGCAAAAATCAGAGAGACCTCCCTAAAACACTGCTTAGACAAAGCCTCAGAAGGGGTGAGAGCAGGGGCAGTGCGAACACGTTGTTTGTCAAATAGAAGGACAAGAGAGATGTCCTTCTCAAGAAGGGTCTGTGGACCAACTGGGCCGTACCGCCTGGGCACCAGGGCGCAGGTCAATGTCTATAGTTCGTATAGGTACTTGTGGCAGCTCAGACAGCAGCAGGGCAGGCTCGGCTTGGACTAGGCAGCAGGTAGACGTCAGGTGAGGTGAAGCAGGTCAGACGTGGGATACAGCACGACACGACTTTGGCACAGCACAGTGCTCGACTAGGATAGTATGGAATGCTGGGAACAGGAACAGGAAAACCCTAGGAGGCCATTACATAGACAAACTTGGGAAACATCAACAACTCTCAGGCATAGAAGCAGGGGGCTGGACTCCTCTTATAGTCCAGTGTACGCACGGTTCAAAGTTCATCAAAGGTCCTACGGGACCCGGCTGAGGTGAGTGGAAGCGAGCGCTGGCGTCTCCTGAGGAGGAGGCTGGGGCCAGCGCTTGCCGACTCGTGGCTGCGGCTGTCAGGAGGGGATTGGAGCTGACGGCCCGCAGCCACGGACATTACAGTATCCCCCATCTTACGCCCCCTCTTCTTGGGACCAAAGCGAGAGAGAAACTTCTTCACAAGAGTAGGAGCATTAAGGTTCTCCTCTGGTTCCCAAGACCTCTCTTCAGGACCAAACCCCCTCCAATCCACCAATCCCTGCACTTCATTTACATTTATTTGGTACTTACAGCAGAGCAAAGCGTAATCTCGCGAGATCTCGCTGTAAATGACAGGTTAAAACGAGATTACGCTTTGCTCTGCTGTAAGTACCAAACAAACGTAAGTGAAGTGCAGGGATTGGGAATAGACATCCCGTCCTATCTGGAAGGAATGTCTATTCACTGTCTAAACACTTCAGTAACGTTAATATGTCAGTATAAGACAGCACATCGTGAACAACCCAGTGTCACTATGCGCTGTCTAAATGAATGGAGAGAAGTGCATGACGCTGATTGGTCAGCGTCATACACTCCTCTGTACAACACCCACTTGGTCTAAAGTAAAAACACGCCCACTTGGGCATTAAGAAGCTAATTAGCATAAAGCTAAAATCGCTCCTAATGTGGTGAAAATAGATCGTTTTTCTAAATAAAAAGCACTGCTGTCACCTACATTAGAGCGCCCATCTCCTTATGTAGGAGATAGGGCACTTATAATGTGGTGACAGAGTCTCTTTAACCCCTTCCCGCTCCTGGACGTACTATTAGGTCATGGCAGCTGTATCGTTCGCGCTCCATGACCTAATAGTACGTCTCGGGAGTAACGGCCGTTTCGGCCGTCCTCCCGACACATACAGGAGCTGCGACAGCTGCTGTCTTGTTCAGCAGCTGTCACAGCTCCTACAGCGGGGACCGATCGCTGTGTCCCCGCTGATTAACCCCTTAAAAGCCGCGTTCTATAGAGATCGCGGCTTTTTAGGGGTTGAGCTGCCATCGCCGGCCTGCTACGCGATAGCGGCCGGCGATGGTGACTATGGCAACCGGACACCAAACAATGGCGTCCGGCTATGCCATAGACGGAAGCCTAGTGGGTCCTGACAACGTCAGGACCCACTATGCTTGCTGTCAGTGACTAGCTGACAGTTCTAATACACTGCACTACGCATGTAGTGCAGTGTATTAGAATAGCGATCAGGGCCTCCTGCCCTCAAGTCCCCCAGTGGGACAAAGTAATACAGTAAAAAAAAAGTTAAAAAAAGATGTGTAAAAATAAGAAAATAAAAGTTTTAAAAGTGATAAAAGTAAAAATCCCCCCTTTTCCCTTATCAGTCCTTTATTATTAATAAAAATATATAAACAAACAAATAAACTATACATAATTGGTATCGCCGCGTCCGTAACGGCCTGAACTGCAAAATTATTTCGTTATTTATCCCGCACGGTGAACGCCGTAAAAGAAAATAATAATAAACCGAACCACAATCACAATTGTTTGGTCACTTCACCTCCCAAAAATGGGATAAAAAGAGATCAAAAAGTCGCATGTACCGAAAAATGGTACTGATCGAAACTACAGTTCGTTACGCAAAAAATAAGTCCTCGCACGGCTTTATTGATGGAAAAATAAAAACGTTATGGCTCTTAGAATAAGGCAACACAAAAAGTGAATGATTGTTTACAAAACGTATTTTATTGTGCAAACGCCATAAGACATAAAAAAAAACTATAAACATCTGGTATCGCCGTAATCGTATCGCCCCGCAGAATAAAGTGAATATGTCATTTATAGCGCACGGTGCACGCAGTAAAAAAAAAAAGAATAAAAAAACAATAGTAGAATTGCTGTTTATTAGTCACCAGGCCACCTAAAAATAGAATAAAAACCTGATCAAAAAGCCCCATGCACCCCAAGAAAACTACAATGGATTCCTCAAGGGGTCTAGTTTCCAAATTGGGGTCACTTTTGGGGGGTTCCCAATGTTTTGGCACCACAAGACCTCTTCAAACCGGACATGGTGCCTAATAAAAAAGAGGCCTCAAAATCCCCTAGGTGCGCCTTTGCTTCGGAGGCCGGTGCTTCAGTCCATTACCGCACTAGGGCCACGTGGGATATTTCTCAAAACGGCAGAATCTGGGCAATAAATATTAAGTTGCGTTTCTCTCATAAATCCTTTTGTGCTATAAAAAAAATGGTGTAAAGTGTATTTTCTGACAAAAAAAAATATGTAAATTTCACCTCTACTTTGCTCTAAATTTCTGTGAAACACCTAAAGGGTTCATAAACTTTCTAAATGCTGTTGTGAATACTTTGAGGGGTCTAGTTTCTAAAATGGGGTATTTGATAGGGGTTTCTAATATATAGGCCACTCAAAGCAACTTCAGAACTGAACTGGAACCTAAAAAAATAAATAAATGAGGCAATACTTCGCTTCTTACATTATACTGATAATGAGCCGTGCCCACCCCGAGATGACCCCAGTTTTGACCGTTTGTATAAACAGAGACCCCTATTAGATTGTTCCAGTGCCCGGTTTTCCCAAGCATACACCCCCGAGAAGTGTATTTCTATTGATGAGTCCCTGGTACATTTTAAAGGGAGGGTTCAATTCCGCGAGTACCTGCCGGGTAAGAGGGCAAGGTATGGCGTGAAGATGTATAAGCTGCGAGAGTGCATCCGGGTATACCTACAGGTTTAGGCTATATGAAGGGAAGGCCACCCCCAAACCAGACTGCATCCTGGACTACAATAGGTACATGGGAGGGATGGACTTGTAAGATCAAATCCTGAAGCCCTACAGCGCCATGCGGTGTGGTATAAGAAGCTGGCCGGGCACATCATACAATGGCATTGTACAATGCGTACGTGCTACGTCGATTTGCAGGCCAGACGGGAACTTTCCTGGAATTTCAAGAGGTGATTATCAAGAACCTAATCTTTAGGGACCAAGAAGGGGGGCACCCAGTACTTCTGGAAGCGGGGCCACACGCATCGTACCAAGGCGGCAACACTTTCCAGGAGAAGTTCCCCAAACTGGCAAGAAGGGAAAAATTGAAAAGAGGTGCAAAGTCTGCTATAAGAGGGCGATAAGGGATGACACAATATATCAATGTGACACGTGTCCCGAATAACCAGAGCTCTGTATGAAAGTCAGTTTTAAAATGTATCATACATCCCTTGGTTTATAATTTACCCCAATTTAACTTACCCTGATGCACTCCGCACAGCTTATCCCCCCTCGTCTTTCCCCTCTGAGCCCTGCTGTGTGTCCAGGCAGCTGATAACAGCCACATATAGGGTATTGCCATACCCGGGAGAACCCACATTACAGTTTATGGGGTGTAGGTCTCTGGTCAAAATGCTCACTACACCTCTAGATGAATGCCTTAAGGGTGTAGTTATTAAAACGGGGTCACTTCTTGCGGGTTTCAACTGTACTGGTACCTCAGGTGCTTCTGCATACATGACTTCGCACTAGAAAATCCCCAGTAGGCCAAATGGTGGTCCTTTCCTTCTGAGCCCTCCCATGGGCCCAAACGGCAGTTTATCACAACAAATGGGGTATTGCGGCACTCAGAACAAATTGCGCAACAGAATGGGGTATTTTGTTTCTTGTGAAAATAAGAAATTCAGCCAAAACTACATTATTGGAAAAAATAAATATTTTTTTCATTCCCAGCCCGATTCAAATAAGTTTTGTGAAGAAACTATGGGGTCTAAATGGTCACATTACCCATAAATGAATTCCTTGAGGGGTGTAGTTTCCAAAATGGGGTCATTTGTGGTTGGTTTCCATTGCTTTGATACCTCTGGGGCTCTGCAAATGCGACATGGCACCCAAAAACCAATCCAGCAAAATCTGGACTCCAAAGAACACACAGCGCTCCTTTCCTTCTGAGCCCTCCCATGGGCCCAAACGGCAGTTTATCACCACAAATGGGGTATTGCCGCACTCAGGACAAATTGGGCAACAAAATGGAGTATTTTATTTCTTGTGAAAATAAGAATTTTTGAGCTAAAATGACATATTATTGGAAAAAATATATACCGTATATATCGGCGTACAAGACGACTTTTTACACCCTTAAAAAAATGTCAAAAGTGTGGGGTCGTCTTATATGCCGGATATTGTCTTGTACACAGGTTGTGTGTTACCTTGTGAGCCTGCAGTCCGGTACACAGGCTCCCGGGATGCACGGAATCCGCCACGGATCTGAGGGAAGCCGGTATTAGCCGCCAGGGAACATCTCTGTAAGATCCTGTAAGCCTCCGTAGATCTCTCTGGCCCGCCCTTTCCTCTCATTCCCTGCCTCTCAGATCTCGCGCGATGAAGCAGCCTATCTGCGCATGCGCGAGTTCAAAGAGACAGAGAGTCCTGGGTCCTGCCGCCGATGGCCATAGTGAAGCGCTCCTGCTCGAAATGGCGAGTATATCTTAAATTCTATATTTTAAGGGTAAAAGTTAGGGGTCGTCTTATACGCCCAGTCGTCTTATACGCCGCCATATACGGTATATTTTTAATTCCCAGCCCAATTCAAATAAGTTCTGTGAAGAAACTATGGGGTCTAAATGGTCACATTACCCATAAATGAATTCCTTGAGGGGTATAGTTTCCAAAATGGGGTCACTTCTGGTGGGTTTTCATTGCTTTGATACCTCTGGGGCTCTGCAAATGCGACATGGCACCCGAAAACCAAACCAGCAAAATCTGCACTCCAAAGAACACACAGCGCTCCTTCCCTTCTGAGGCCTCCCATGGGCCCAAACGGCAGTTTATTGGCACAAATAGGGTATTGCTGCACTCAGGAGAAATTGGGCAACAAAATTGAGTATTTTGTTCCCTGTGAAAATAAGAAATTTTGATAAAAAATTACATCTTATTGGAAAAAATGACATTTTTTTAATGTCACAGCCCAATTGAAATAGGTGCTGTGAAAAAACTGTGTGGTCAAAATGCTAACAACAACCATAAATGAATTCCTTGAGGGGTGTAGTTTCCAAAATGGGGTCACTTTTGGTTGGTTTCCATTGCTTTGATACCTCTGAGGCTCTGCAAATGCGACATGGCACCCGAAAACGAATCCATCAAAATCTGGACTCCAACAAACATAAAGCGCTCCTTTCCTTCTGAGCCCTCCCATGGGCCCAAACGGCAGTTTATCACCACAAATGGGGTATTGCCACACTAAGGACAAATTGGGAAACAAAATGGGGTATTTTGTTCCCTGTGAAAATAAGAAATTTTGATCACAAATGACATTTTATTGGAAAAAATGAATTTTTTTTCATTTCACAGCCCAATTCAAATACGTGCTGTGAAAAAACTGTGCGGTCAAAATGGTAACAACAACCCTAAATGAATTCCTTGAGGGGTGTAGTTTCCAAAATGGGGTCACTATTGGGGGATTCCTACTGTTTTGGCACCTCAACCCTTCTTCAAACCTGGCATGCTGCCTAAAATATATTCTAATAAAAAAGAGGACTCAAAATGCACTAGGTGCTTCTTTGCTTCTAGGGCTTGTGTTTTAGTCCACGAGCGCAGTAGGGCCACATGTGGGACATTTCTAAAAACTGCAGAATCTGGACAATACATATTTAGTAGTGTTTCTCTGGTAAAACCTTCTGTGTTACAGAAAAAAAACGAATAAAATTGAAATTTAGCAAGAAAAATGAAATTTGCAAATTTCACCTCCACTTTGCTTTAATTCCTGTGAAATGCCTGAAGGGTTAAAAAACTTTCTAAATGCTGTTTTGAATATTTTGAGGGGTCTAGTTTTTAAAATGGGGTGTTTTATCAGGGTTTCTAATACATAGGTCCCTCAAAGCCACTTCAGAACTCAAGAGGTACCTTAAAAAAAGGCTTTTGAAATTTTCTTAAAAATATGAGAAATTGCTGTTTATGTTCTAAGCCTTGTAACGTCCAAGAAAAATAAAATAATGTTCAAAAAACGATGCCAATCTAAAGTAGACATAT
Source organism: Rhinoderma darwinii (assembly GCF_050947455.1). Classification (NCBI taxonomy): domain Eukaryota; kingdom Metazoa; phylum Chordata; class Amphibia; order Anura; family Rhinodermatidae; genus Rhinoderma; species Rhinoderma darwinii. Next base: position 190,309,652 of record NC_134690.1, on the reverse strand, counting down.
GGGAAATGTGAACTAGTAACTATTTTGGGTGGTATAACCGTCTGTTTTACAAGCAGATGCATTTCAATTCTGAAAAATGCTATTTTTTCAAAATTTTCTCTACATTTTGCAATTTTTCACCAATAAACACTAAATATATCGACCAAATTTTACCACGAACATGAAGCCCAATGTGTCACGAGAAAACACTCTCAGAATCGCTTGGGTAGGTTTAAGCATTCCGACGTTATTACCACATAAAGTGAAATATGTCAGATTTGAAAAATGCCTTAAGGCCAAAACTAGGCTGCGTCCTTAAGGGGTTAACCATAGCAGAACTTGACGGACATGTCTCTGATGCGTCTTAGGATCTGGAGAAAAAAATCAAGATGTCATCAAGATGGACCACAACACAAACATAGAGGAGGTCACGGAAAATGTCATTAACAAACTCCTGGAAGACCGCGGGAGCATTACACAGGCCGGAGGGCATTACTAGATACTCATAGTGTCCATGACGCGTGTTAAATGCAGTCTTCCACTCATCACCCTGGTGAATCCGGACTAGGTTGTAAGCCCCACGCAGGCATAGTTTCAAAAAAATCTTGGCACCACGTATACGATCAAACAGTTCAGAGATCAGTGGCAACGGATATTTATTCTTCACCGTGATCTGGTTGAGACCTCGGTAGTCGATACAAGGACGAAGAGAGACATCTTTCTTTTTGACAAAGAAGAACCCGGCTACTGCCGGGGAGGAAGACTTTTGTATGAAGCCCCTCTCCAAGTTCTCTTTTATATAGGCGGACATGGACAGAGTCTCTGGCAATGAGAGAGGATATACCCTACCACGGGGAAGGGATGCACCAGGAATCAGTTCAATAGGGCAGTCATATGCCTGATGTGGAGGCAATGTCTCCGCCTCCCTCTTGCTGAAGACGTCCGAAAATGCATAATGACTCGGCAATCCTGCCAATGACCGAGGCAGTGAAGGCTGACCAAACAAATCTGCACCAATCAATGGCTTTGACATTTAGGACCCCACTGGAGAACCTCTCCAGAATTCCAGTCCAGGACTGGGGCATGCAGTCGAAGCCAAGGCAGGCCCAGCAAAACAGGGTAAACAGCTTTGGATAGGACATAGAAGGACAGAGGTTCAGAGTGAAGAGCCCCTACATGGAGCCTCAGAGGCTTGGTCACAGCTATAACTGGGTCTTGCAGAGGTAGTCCATTTACCGATGCAATCATCAAGGGCCTCTCCAGAGGGGTAGTCGGTAATTGCAGAAGGTCCACCAGGTCTCTACGGATGAAATTAACAGCGGATCCGGAGTCCAGATACGCAGAGACCTGATGCGTTCTCTCACCGGACACTGTTGTCACAGGAATGGACAATTTAGACGAAAGTCCATTCTTACCCAAGGTTGTCTCCCCTAGAAACCCTAGGCTTTGAGATCTTTGGGGACATAGGTGCACAAGATGGCCACCGAGGCCGCAATAAAGACAGAGTCCAGAAGTGCGTCTGCATTGTCTTTCCTGCGTGGATAACTTACACTGGTCCATTATCACAGACTCCTTGGGAGGATCGACATCTGAGGACAGCAGGGGTTGCTGCAAAGTAGGGACCAGACTGGGGAGCACTCCCTCCCGTCAAAACTCTTGGAGGCTTCCCGAATCCGGGCGGACAGAAGGATGAGGTCATCCAGGGTAGACCGCAGATCCCAAGTGGCAAGTTCATCCTTAATTTTAGGAGCCAGTCCATGCCAGAATGCAGCCACCAGGGCCTCATTGTTCCATAAGAGCTCTCCCGCCAGGGATTCGAAGTGGATGGCGTACTCACTCATGGAGGTGTCTCCTTGGCGTAGGTTAATCAGATGAGATCCGACCATGCTCCTCAAACACCATACGAAAGGTCCGGGGGAAGGCTTTGAAGTCACGGGTGTCTGGTCCTTGTCTCTCCCAGATAGGGTTCGTCCATGCAAGAGCCTTGCCAGTGAGGAGAGAGATGATGAAAGAGACCCTTGCGCCATCAGACGAAAATGTCCTATTATACAGACTGAAGTGGATCTCGCACTGGTTCAGAAATCCACGAGAGGTACTTACTTCTCCATCATAGCGGTCAGGAAGTTGCAAAGAAACACGCGGTTCAACACTGCAAAGAGGTGTAGTGTGAGGATCAACACTGCCAGGAGGTGTAGTAGGAGGAACGGCAGCTTGTGCCTCCTGCCGACGTTAAAGAATGTTCAATGCCTGGAGGAGTTTGTCCTATCGAGACCGGAGTTCTAGCATATCCGTCCGCATCTCCTGTGACCTCGTCATGGTTTTGAATCAACCAGCGGGGTCCATGGCCTGAGCGTACTCTCATGAAGGGTCTGTGGACCCACTGGGCCATACCACCTTGGCGGTAAGGCAGCTGGCCAACAGGGCGCAGGTCAATGTCTATAGTTTGTATAGGTACCTGTGGCAGCTCGGACAGCAGCAGGGCAGGCTCGGCTTGAACTAGGCAGCAGGTAGACGTCAGGTGAGGTGAAGCAGGTCAGACGTGGGATACAGCACTACACGACTTTGGCACAGCACAGTGATCGACCAGGATAGTATGGAATGCTGGGAACAGGAACAGGAGAACACTAGGAGGCCATCACATAGACAAACTTAAGAGACATCAACAACGCTCAAGCATAGAAGCAGGGGGCTGGACCACTCTTATAGTCCAGGGTACTCACGGGTTCAAAGTTCATCAAAGGTCCAGTGCGCGCGCTGCCCCTTTAAGGGCAGGAACGAGTGTGCACGTGCACCCTACGGGATCCGGCTGAGGTGAGTGGAAGCGAGCGCTGGTATCTCCTGAGGAGGAGGCTGGGGCCAGTGCTTGCCGACTCGTGGCTGCGGCTGTCTGGAGGGGATTGGAGCTGACGGCCCGCAGCCACAGACATTACAGTTCTTATATTGACCACAATTGACGGCAGCGGCCTGTACCCCTGTCCCTGAACGAGGTACCACCACAGTGACTCACAAGTTAAATTGCATTCTGAGCTACAATAAGTTAATGGGCGGGGTTGATCTCTCTGATCAAGTACTGAAGCCGTATAGTGCCCTGCGGAAAGCAAAGGTGTGGTAAAAAATGCTGGCCATGCACAGATGGCAATGTATAACGCTTACGTGCTATCCCCATGTTCAGGCCGGACAGGGACATTCCTTAACTTTCAAGAGGTCGTTATCAAGGCCCTTCTATTTGGAAACCAGGCAGGGGAGGGCCCAAGTATATCTGCTAGTGGCGATGGTCCACGTATTGTAACAGGACACCAATGAACTGCCCCAAATTTCAAAGAAGGGAAGAATACAAAAAAGGTGCAGAGTATGTTCCAAAAGGGGAATTAGAAAGGACACTATTTACCACTGTGAAACCTGCCCCGAAAAACCAGGCCTGTGTATCAAGGATTGCTTCAAAGCGTACCATACATCCATAAATTAGTAATATCATCCTTCATTTACCCATTTATTATACCAAAAGTGACATTTCATCCACACACAAATCCAGCTAAAGCCTAGCTCCAAAAGCCAAATGGTGCTTCTGAGCCCTGTAGTGTTCCAAACAGCCGATTATGACCACATGTGTGGTACTGTTTAACTCAGTAGAAATTTCTTTACAAAGGTTGTGCTTTTTCTCCTTTAGACCTTGTGGAAATAAAAAAAAATTTGCTAAACCTATTTTATTGGAAAAAATGTAGATTTTCATTTTCACTGCCTATTTTCAATAATTTCTTCAAAAAACCTGGTGGTCAAAATGCTCACTATACCCCAAGATAATTTTCTCAAGGGATGTAGTTTCCAAAATGGGGTCCCTTTTGGGAGGTTTCCACTGTTTTGGTCCCTCAGCTTCTTTGGACATGCGACATGGTTTCTGCAAACCATTCCTGTTAAATTTGAGTTCCAAATGGCGCTCTTTCCCTTCTGAGCCCTGTGGTGTGTCCAAACAGCAGTTTATGACCACATGTGGGGTACTATTTTACTCGGGAGAAATTGCTTTACAAATGTTTTGGTGCTGTTTCTCCTTTAGTCCTTGTGGAAATTAAAAAGAATTAGCTAAACCTACATTTTATTGGAAAAAATTTAGATTTTCATTTTCATATTCTACTTCCAATAATTTCTGCAAAAACCTGTAGGGTCAAAAGTCTCACTATACCCCTAGATAATTTCCTCAAGGGCTGTAGTTTCAAAAATAGGGTAACTTTTGGGAGGTTTCCTCTGTTTTGGCCCCTCGGGTTCTTTGCACATGCGACATGGCCTCCGCAAACCATTCCTGTTAAATTTGAAAATAATTTCTACTTTGCTTTAATTCCTGTGAAAAGTCTAAAAGGGTTAAGAAACTTTCTAAATGTTGTTTTGAATACTTTGTGGGGTGCAGTGTTTAAAATGGGTTGACTTATTGGGGGTTTCTAATATCAAAGCCACTCAAAAGCCCTCAAAGCCGCTTCACAACTGAAGTGGCCCCTGAAAATATTGCCTTTGACATTTTCTTGAGAATGTGAGAGATTGCAACTAAAGTTCTAAGCCTTGTAACGTCCTAGAAAATAAAAGGCTGTTCAAAAAATGATGCCAATCTAAAGTAGACATATGGGGATGTTAATTAGCAACTATTTTGTGTGGTATAATTGCCTGTCTTACGAGCAGATACAATGACATTTAGAAAATGCTAATTTTTGTAATTTTACGATACATTTTGGTGTTTTTCCCAATTAAATACTGAACGTATCGAGCAAATTTTGCCAGTAACATAAATTCCAATGTGTCACGAGAAAAAAAATCTCAGAAACGCTTGGATAGGTAAAAGCATTCTAAAGTTATTACAACATAAAGTGAAACATGTCAGATTTGAAAAATGAGGCTCTGTCAGGAAGGTCAAAAGTGGCCAAAGCGGGAAGGGGTTAATATTACAATGATATAATAACTTTGGACTAGTATCCAACTTTAAAGTTAATATAAGCATATTAGAGATACTAAATATCCCTTCATCCCATTCTGATGTTAGGACACTTAAACCCACCACACCTTTTTTATGGCTATAACACTCTTTTATTTTTTCCCTGAACCATGCCCCCTTGTTGACGACTATCAAGAAACAATTGTCACATATGAAGCTACCATTTACTTCTTGGATGGGTTGCAAAAATATTTTAAAAACATACAGTATATTTTAACCTAGCTGGTCTATCTTCTATAAACGCAACCAATAGATCTTCCAAAATGTTTCTTCAAGCAACTCCTCAGTCTATTTAATTCCTATGGCATAATAGGCGCCCTAGACTTACATAGTTACATAGTACGATCGAAAAAAGACACATGTCCATCAAGTTCAACCAAGGGATGGGAAAAGGGAAGGGAAAAATTTCTACACATTGACATAGAAGTTGATATTTTTTTTGTTCTAGGAAATTCTCTAAGCCTTTTTTAAAGCCATCTACTGTCCCTGCTGTGACCAGCACCTGCGATAGACTATTCCATAGATTCACAGTTCTCACAGTAAAGAAGGCTTGTCGCCTCTGCAGGTTGAATCTTTTTTTCTCCAGACGGAGGGAGGGCCCCCTTGTTTTTTGAGGGGGTTTTACTTGGAACAGGATTTCACCATATTTTTTGTATGTGCCATTCATATAGTTATATAAGTTATATATACAGAGCAGCTGTATCGTTCGCTAAATCCTGTACCTATCAGGTCCACGGCACTTACAGGTTCAGTGTCAGCGGGTCTTGCGTGTCTCTGACACGCAGGATCCAGCTGTTACCCATCCCATCTAAGTTCATAACTTAGATGTGATGGATTACAACTGGATCCTGCGTGTCAGAGACACGCAGGTCCTGCTGACACTGAACCCATAATTCCCGCGGACCTGACTAATTCAGGTTTTAGCAAACAATATATCTCAAAAAGTAAATGTAATGGCAGGGGGTAGGGAGACGGACAAGTGAGCCCTAATCTACCCGCCACTCTGTCCCTGCCTACTTGCAACGACCCACCCTAGGCGACGGGGTACAACTGGGCGGCGGTCCATGCGCTCAGTAAGTGCACGACAAACACGACAAACATACAAAGGAACACAAGCAAGGAAAAAGGGCCGTTGCCCACGGCAACACCGTGAGCAACCAGAGTGGTGAACGAGCCGAGTCAAGCCAGGAGTGTGCGAGGTACAAAACGAAAAGCAGAAGAGTAGTCGGTAAGCCAGGGTCCGTATGGAGCAGGATCAAAAATAGCAGGAGCTGTAGCTGGGCCAGGAAACCACAAGGAAAGAATCACAAGCACCGAGGGACAGGAAGTGCAGGCCTAAATAGACCGAGGGTGGGAGCTAGCTGAGTCTGGCCAGGTTACGATAGGCTCTCCCACTCCTAAGCCTGCCAGCCTGAATGGTGGAAGCAGGAGTCAGTCTCAGGGATGTATTCTCAGGTGCTGACTGATTAGTTCTGGGAGTTAACCCCGAAGCTGTGCCTGGCAGATCCTTTACAGTACCCCCCCTTTTATGAGGGGCCACCGGACCCTTTCTAAGTGGACCTGGCTTACTGGTGAAACGCAGGTGGAACCTCCTGACCAATACCCCAGCGTGAACATCCCGGGCGGGTACCCAAGTCCTCTCCTCGGGCCCGTATCCTCTCCAATGGACCAGGTACTGGAGGGAGCCTTGGACCATCTTGCTGTCCACAATCCTGGCCACCTCGAATTCCACCCCCTCCGGGGTGAGGATGGGAACAGGAGGTCTCCTCGAGGGAGCCAAGGACGGGGAGCAGCGTTTGAGGAGGGAGGCATGAAACACGTCGTGTATCCGAAAAGACGGGGGTAACTCCAGCCGGAAGGAGACAGGATTGAGGACCTCAATGACCTTATAGGGCCCAATAAACCGGGGAGCAAACTGCTTGGACGGAACCTTGAGACGCAAGTTCCTAGACGACAACCACACCAGATCCCCGACCATAAACAGGGGGTTAGCAGAACGTTTTTTATCAGCCTGAGTTTTTTGTACGCTCTGGGACACCTCTAGGTTTTTGTGAACCTGGGCCCAGACTGTGCACAGTTCCCGATGAACGACCTCTACCTCGGGATTGTTGGAACTACCAGGTGAAACGGAGGAGAACCGTGGATTAAACCCAAAATTACAAAAAAAAGGAGAGACCCCTGACGAGTTACTGACCCGGTTATTAAGGGAAAATTCGGCGAGGGGAATGAAAGAGACCCAATCAAATTGACAGTCAGAGACAAAACACCATAAGTATTGTTCTAGAGATTGATTAGTCCTCTCCGTTTGGCCATTGGTTTCAGGATGGAAGGCAGAGGAGAAGGACAGATCAATCCCCAACTTCATACAGAAGGCTCTCCAAAACAATGAAACAAATTGTACCCCTCTGTCCGAAAACGATATTGACAGGGACCCCATGGAGACGCAGGATGTGTTTGACAAACAAGGTAGCCAACGTTTTGGCGTTGGGTAGTTTCTTGAGGGGCACAAAGTGGCACATCTTACTGAAGCGGTCCACCACCACCCACACCACCGACTTGCCTTGGGATGGAGGCAAATCGGTGATAAAATCCATGGAGATATGTGTCCAAGGTCTCTGGGGAATGGGCAACGAACGCAGTAAGCCCGCTGGTCGGGACCTGGGAGTCTTGGACCTAGCACAAACCTCACAAGCGGCGACGTAGGCCTTAACGTCTTTAGGCAACCCAGGCCACCAATAATTTCTGGTAATGAGGTGTTTGGTACCCAGGATGCCTGGATGGCCAGATAGTGCGGAGTCATGATTTTCCCTAAGTACCCTTAGCCGGAATTGCAGGGGAACAAACAGCTTGTTCTCAGGAAGGTTCCCGGGAGCTGCACCTTGATCAGCAGCAATATCAGAGACTAAATCAGAATCGATCGAGGAAATGATTATACCTGGATGCAAAATACAAGCAGGATCTTCCTCCGAAGGAGGGCTGGCCATGAAGCTACGCGACAGTGCATCAGCCTTAATATTTTTAGACCCAGCCCTATAGGTAACCAAAAAATTGAATCTGTTAAAAAATAACGCCCATCGAGCTTGTCTCGGGTTTAGCCTCCGGGCAGATTCTAGGAAAACCAGATTCTTGTGGTCGGTAAGGACCGTTACCTGGTGCCTAGCCCCCTCCAGGAAGTGGTGCCACTCTTCAAATGCCCATTTAATGGCTAAGAGTTCGCGGTTGCCAATATCATAGTTACTTTCAGTTGGCGAAAACTTCCTGGAGAAGTAGGCACAGGGGCGGAGATGGGTGAGGGACCTGGTACCCTGGGACAAGACAACCCCCACTCCCACCTCAGATGCGTCAACTTCCATGATAAATGGCTCCATTTGGTTGGGCTGAACCAGCACCGGGGCGGAGACAAAGCACTTCTTAAGGACCTCAAATGCCTGGACAGCCTCAGGAGGCCAGTGGAGGAGATCAGCACCTTTGCAAGTGAGGTCCGTAAGGGGCTTAGCGATGACCGAGAAGTTAGCAATAAATCTCCTGTAATAATTAGCGAACCCCAAAAAACACTGTAACGCCTTCAGGGAGGCAGGTTGGACCCATTCCGCCACAGCCTGAACCTTGGCGGGGTCCATGCGGAATTCATGAGGAGTGAGGATTTGACCCAAAAATGGAATCTCCTGTACCCCAAACACACATTTTTCAGTTTTGGCAAACAGTTTGTTTTCCCGAAGGACCTGGAGCACCTTCCTGACATGCTCAATGTGGGAGGACCAGTCCTTGGAAAACACCAGTATGTCATCAAGGTACACTACCAGAAAAATCCCCAGGTAATTTCTCAAAATCTCATTTATGAAATTCTGGAAGACCGCAGGGGCATTACACAACCCAAAGGGCATGACGAGGTATTCTAAATGGCCTTCGGGCGTGTTAAACGCAGTCTTTCACTCATCCCCCTCTTTGATGCGAATAAGGTTATACGCCCCCCGTAGATCCAATTTAGAAAACCATTGGGCCCCCTGAACCTGATTAAAGAGATCAGGAATCAAAGGAAAGGGATACTGGTTCCTTACCGTGACCTTATTCAGGCTACGGTAGTCAATGCATGGCCTAAGACCACCATCCTTCTTCCCCACGAAGAAGAAGCCAGCACCTACTGGAGAAGAAGAGGGACGAATGTAACCCTTGGCCAGGGATTCCTGGATATACACTCTCATAGCTTCACGTTCGGGACAAGAAAGATTAAATATCCTACCCTTAGGAAGCTTAGCTCCTGGTACCAATTCGACAGCGCAATCGTATTCTCTATGAGGAGGTAACACTTCGGAGGCCTCCCTAGAGAAAACATCAGCGAAGTCCTGAACAAACTCGGGTAGCGTATTCGCCTCCTTAGGGGGAGAAATAGAATTAACAGAAAAACATGACATACAACATTCATTACCCCATTTGGTTAGCTCCCCAGTATTCCAGTCAAACGTAGGATTATGCAACTGCAACCAGGGAAGACCTAGAACCAAATCGTACGATAATCCCTGCATCAACAGTACAGAGCATTGCTCCAAATGCATGGAGCCAACAAGGAGTTCAAAAACAGGGGTATGCTGTGTAAAATAACCATTAGCAAGAGGAGTGGAGTCGATACCCACTACCGGGACAGGTTTAGGCAAATCAATCAGAGGCATAGCAAGGGACATAGCAAATTCCACAGACATGATATTAGTAGAGGACCCTGAATCCACGAAGGCACTGCCGGTAGCAGACCTACCACCAAAAGAGACCTGAAAGGGAAGCAAGATCTTAGTACGTTTCATATTTACGGGAAATACCTGTGCGCTCAAGTGACCTCCCCGATGATCACTTAGACGCGGAAGTTCTCTGGATGCAATCTTACGCTTAGGACAGTTGTTCACTAGATGCTTGTCGTCCCCACAGTAGAAGCAGAGACCATTCTTCCTGCGGAATTCTCTACGTTGTTGGGGGGACACGGAGGCCCCGAGTTGCATAGGTATCTCTGAATCTTTCGGGGAGGAACGAAGCAACGGAGCTTCGGGAGGCATCATGGGGGAGTCGGAGGAGAAAACACATAAACGTTCACGTTGTCGTTCCCTGAGACGTCGGTCAAGTCGTACCGCTAAAGCCATAACCTGGTCTAGGGAGTCAGAAGAGGGATAGCTAACTAGCAGGTCTTTCAGGGCATTCGACAGACCCAACCTAAACTGGCACCTTAAGGCAAGGTCATTCCACCGAGAAGCTACGCACCACTTCCGAAAGTCAGAGCAATACTCCTCAACAGGTCTCTTACCCTGACGTAAGGTCACCAGCTGACTCTCGGAAAAGGCAGTCCTGTCAGTCTCGTCATAAATAAGTCCGAGAGCAGAAAAGAAACAATCAACGGAGGAAAGTTCAGGGGCGTCAGGAGCCAAGGAGAAGGCCTACTCTTGGGGCCCTTCCTGGAGCCGGGACATAATTATACCCACCCGCTGGCTCTCAGAACCTGAGGAATGAGGCTTTAAACGAAAGTAAAGCCTACAACTCTCCCGAAAGGAGAGAAAAGCCCTCCGGTCCCCTGAGAACCGGTCGGGCAACTTGAGGTGGGGTTCAAGAGGTGCGGTGAGGGGAACTACCAGGGTAGCATCAGGCTGGTTGACCCTCTGAGTCAGGGCCTGGACCTGTAGGGAGAGACCCTGCATTTGCTGAGCCAGGGTCTCACGGGGATCCATAGTGGTGTCAGGGACCAGGGGTAGACTAGGTATGGGCTTGTGATTATGTAATGGCAGGGGGTAGGGAGACGGACAAGTGAGCCCTAATCTACCCGCCACTCTGTCCCTGCCTACTTGCAACGACCCGCCCTAGGCGACGGGGTACAACTGGGCGGTGGTCCCTGCGCTCAGTAAGTGCATGACAAACACGACAAACATACAAAGGAACACAAGCAAGGAAAAGGGGCCGTTGCCCACGGCAACACCGTGAGCAACCAGAGTGGTGAACGAGCCGAGTCAAGCCAGGAGTGTGCGAGGTACAAAACGAAAAGCAGAAGAGTAGTCGGTAAGCCAGGGTCTGTATGGAGCAGGATCAAAAATAGCAGGAGCTGTAGCTGGGCCAGGAAACCACAAGGAAAGAATCACAAGCACCGAGGGACAGGAAGTGCAGGCTTAAATAGACCGAGGGCGGGAGCTAGCTGAGTCTGGCCAGGTTACGATAGGCTCTCCCACTCCTAAGCCTGCCAGCCTGAATGGAGGAAGCAGGAGTCAGTCTCAGGGATGTATTCTCAGGTGCTGACTGATTAGTTCTGGGAGTTAACCCCGAAGCTGTGCCTGGCAGATCCTTTAAAGTAAAAATAATTTTTAATGAAAACGCATTTGTAAGTTGCACCAAACACATTGACTGACATGTTATCTATATGATATTGCAGCCCAGCCACACAATACCTGACAGGGAAAGACTGGTGCTGCTTCTGGGGGTAAAAAGCAGACCTATTTCACTCTTCTCAAACAACCCGCTTGAAGACCGGTTCACACAGATTTTTGCCCATAAGGAGCTCCGATCAACAATATAACAAGTCAATCGACACTCATTAACAGGCCCTTTTACACGGGACGATGCCTTCTGTATTGGGACATATGATCATTAATATGATCGTACGATCCCCATGAGTTTGCTTTATTGTCGGCAAAACATCCCTTGTTTACATAGGGAGATGTGCTACTGACAACGATGATTTCATAGGCTGCACAAACTATGTGATCAGTCGATGAACGAGCATTTGCTCGTTTGTTGGCTGATCACTGCCCGGTTTACACGGGCGAATAATCGTGAATGAACGTTCATAAGAACACTCGTTTGGCCGATTTATAGGCCCATATTAATGGGCCTTAAGTACTAGAGAATGATTAAAGGGCTTATCCAACTTTTAAAAAATATATTTCAATAGTGATTTTATGAAAAAAATACACTTACTAAGATTCTTTCATTAGCAAAGATGCCCAAGACCTGTGCTCTGAACTGCAGTCACGTGATGCACTGGCCACTGTTTAAATCTAGGAGCAGTCACGTTTCGTATTTTAGCTGGGTCCACAAAAAACAAAAGGTCACTGCAGCCCTGTCAACAGGAACGCCCCCCCCCAAACAATTAGCCATAGATCATGTTAAAATTCCTGTAACCGGGGCACGTTCCCTGAAGCCTGACTCCTCGGACATTTTAGCTATCGTGTTCCTATCAATGCAGCAGATCGTTGCTGTTTTGGTCTCTTACTGTATGTCTAATTGTCTTGCCCTGCCTCCCCCCTCTCGCATTCATCCGACTTCTACTCCCCACCACGCATTTCACCTATCTGGAATCCAGTACCTGATGAGTCCCCAACTTCCACGTTACGATCAAAACACTTTTTTTGCTGCAATTCATGGCGAAGCTGCGCTGCTATACCGCAATTTTCTGAAAATCACAGAAAAATTGCATGGTTTTGCCAACTGTGGCCGTCAAGTGCATTTTTACCGCAACTTGTGAGACCAGCCAGTCTGTAGCTATTGTGCTACAATGACCTTGTTCAGAAGTGGCTGAGTGGTACTGACTGTAAGACTAGCCTTAAAAGCTGAGACTAGGAAGCGGGTATTCATTGGAAATGTAGGTAGAGAGGGACAGCCCATCATTCAACAATGACACATGTAAACTACAGCGCCACTGCGAACAATCAAACCACAGAGGTAAGTAAAATTAATAGGCATACAGGTTTTTTTGTTGTTTTTTTTTGACTAGTCAGATAACCCTTTTAAGGCAAACTGAAACCTTAGCTTCTGTTTCCCTCACCATTGACCTCAAAGGTGACAGAAATGTTGCTAATGGTTTCCGTTAGTCACCATTGTGACAGGGTTCCATTGACGGAATCAATAGCGCAGTCGACTGCGCTATTCATTCCGTCAAAACAACGGAACCCTGTCACAACTGAGACAAATGGAAACCATTATCAACATTTCCGTCACCATTGAGATCAACGGTGAGGGAAACAGAAGCTAGGGTTTCAGTTTGCCTTTCTGTTGAGGGGTCAACCCGACGGAAACCCCTGACGGAACCCCTCAACGGAAGGGCAACGATGATGTTAACACAGCCTTACTCTAAATATTCAGAGACAATATGTTGGAAAGAAATATTTTATGCAGAAATTGACATCCTATATGAATGATAGTACTGTATATAAATTTATATTCCAACAAATAAAAATATAGAAATGATCTTTTATATCTTTGAACATAATAAATGATAAGAGCAATAATAGTAATTAAAGAAGTTTTCAAGATTAGAAGTAGGGGTCTTTATTTTTTCCCCCCATAAACAGTGTCACTCTTATTACAGCTCATCGCATTCAAGTAAATGAAGCTGAGATGCAATTCTAGTCCATGGGATCTATTTCTGGAAAAAAAAGATCCTTTTTTTCTAATCCCACAAAACCCCATTAAGATCAAAAATAGTCACCCTCATTATCCCCATTTTTTATCATTAAAGGGGTTGTAAGGCCACGTGACTATTTTTCATACTGATGACCTATCCACAGAATAGGTCATCAGTATATGATTGGCGGGGGTCAGACACCTGCACCTCGGTTCCGAGGTCAGACAACCCCTATAAAGTAAAGTAGTGTGAACAGCCAATGTCCTGAAGAATCTCTCCCACTCAGAAATAAAGACACACAGTGTAATTTTGCAATGGCAACTGTATGAGAGGTCACATCATCTACAATCTTGATAATCAAGAAGTGGATCCAGTACAGTTGTTTTCTAAGGAGAATGTGATGAACTACATAATAAGAGGACTGCAATGAAGCAGTCTGTGTATTCTTTCATTTCTGGAAGTTGTTTTCAGCTCTCTAAATACAGTGTCTATGATGGGAAAATCACAAAAAACACAATATATAGGGATTTCCTTCTGAGCCATGGCCTTGCGGTTGCTTTTTGTTTTCTATACATTCAGTCTTGTAGTCTTTACTTGGAAAAATGAGAGGCTAGCTGCAGAAAGAAGTTCTGTTGATTATGGTTTTCCTCTGGATTGATAAAGAAATTATTAATGCTTTCGAATACTTAAAAGCTAATGCTCTGCTCCGGGCAATGAGAAATCATTTCTACATTTATTTCCCAATTACTATCAACGTTACACACAATTCAGTCTGTTTTCAGCCTTACACCAGCTCAAATTATGCTAAGTGTTTTTCCGTAATAGCTATTATCACAGTAATTTGCACTTTTATATTGATGTAGAAAATGCACAATTTGCTCAAGAAGACAATGCGGTTTCATCCTTATTTTTGGATAATATTAAGTATTTTTTTACTAAACAATTAGGAGTTTGCCATAAATTTTGATATTTTATAAACTTCTTTATGTTCATTTTAATAAACTGGCAGAAAGCAAAATTAGTAGAACAATTGTTTTACAGATGATATTATGTTTGCTAATTCTTTATTGGTTCTAGAAGCAGAATTGTCCATAGTTCTCAAATCAGTTTTAGGAAATTGCTTAACAGTCATATTCTAGAAATGTATATGTAAAGCTCAGAGGTGTACATGAAAGAGAGGGAGCCCATAGAAAAGTTAAAGCTGGGCTTCCATTTTAATGCAAAGTTTTGCCACCAAAAACAAAAGGGCCTGGAGTTTGTTTTCCACCTTCATGACCCTTTACCTAATTCTCAACCCCCTGTACTAACAATGCAGTTCTTCTGTAGCGAAGTATCCTACAAAAGTTCTCATCAACCAATAGCAAAGTAAATAAGACAAGCCAGAGCTGGACCCCCCTCTGTCTAAGGCCCCTAGCAGGTTTGTATGTCCTTGATAAGGCTCAGTTCGCATCACGTCTGTATGTATGCCAGGAGTACTTCCTATCATATACATTGACATGCCCATAGAGCAGGGGTCGGGAACCTATGGCTCGCGAGCCAGATATGGCTCTTTTGATGGCCGTATCTGGCTCGCAGACAGGGCTCCTACCTGTCTATGGGAGGGATGCACGTTGCAGCCGCACAGCTCAGTATAGTACACATGACTATGAGAGCGGGGCTGCGGCTGTGTAATTCAGCCACAGCCCCGCTCCTGAGTCCTGACATATGCGCGCGGGGTCAGCATCATGTGATGCGGCCGGCGCTGCACTAATGATCTGCGGCATTGAAGACAGAACATGGCGGGCGCGCTACAAAGCACCCCCATGTTCTGTCCTCAGTGCCTGAACTGCCGCTCATTAGTGCAGCGCCGGCCGCATCTCCTCATGCTGACCGCGCGCGCACTTCCTGTCAGGAGCGGGGCAATGGCTGTATTACACAGCCGCAGCCCCGCTCTATAACGCCGGAGATCAGAGAACCTCTCATCTCCGCCGTTATTCCCGTGAATGCTGCGATCACAGCTGACTGCAGCATTCAGGGGAAAGTGAGAAGGGGGGATGCCCCTGGATCGCATCACAGGGAATTCCTGTGACGCGATCGAGGGCCATACCATATATGGGCAGACAGCCCAGGGTCTATTGACGGACCCCAGGGCTGTCTGACCATATCTCTTGTTGTTAGGATATACCCAAGTATGTCCTAACAACTGCCTGTGTGCTATCTGTCCACAGGCTAATGTACTGGCACATATCTGATATATGTCAGTACATTAAAGTTTAAAAATAAAGTAAAAACAAAGTATGGTTACATTTTTAAAAAAATATACACCTTCACCTTTTTTACAATAAACATTAAAATAAGTCTCAATACATAAAATACACACATTCAGTAATGGCGCGGACAACAATGTTTTTGCATCATTTATGATGTGTACGCTGTAAAAAAATGAAATAAACACGGCTTTCATTCACTTATTAATGTGAGGCGCGAGGTGCGATGAATTTACCCTCCATGTTCCTCACATTAATAGTAATTAACCCCATCATGTACCTCGCCTATCTGCGCATGCGCGAGTTCAAAGAGACAGAGAGTCCTGGGTCCTGCCGCCGATGGCCATAGTGAAGCGCTCCTGCACGAAATGGTGAGTATATCTTAAATTCTATATTTTAAGGGTAAAAGTTGGGGGTCGTCTTATACGCCCAGTCGTCTTATACGCCGACATATACGGTAGTTCTTTGATGGCCTGATAAGCATTGGCGGCAGTGGTGAGCGGCAGGGAGCATGGACTACATTTCCCATAACTCCCTGCATAGCCGCGCCGTCTGCAAGCACGCACCTGCGTCCCCTAGTGAAGCGGCATCTGCCTCCTCCCTTGTGTCTCCCTTGGACGTTCCAGAAACCCCTGGCTGTGCTGCTGCTTTGAAGGTGAACATTATAACATGGAAATTGTTACACAGCCTCATGGTCAGCAGCAGTGAGCTGCATCAATAAAGGGGCTGTGTAATACAGTGTGTCCCACCAACCCCCCCTTCCCACTTCACCCCTGAAAATAATCCCACATAATCCATAATATAGCCCCCCCCCCCAAAAAAAATAAAAATATGGCCTTAAAAAACATCTGCCACCCATATTACACTCTTGGGGGCTTTAAATTAATCTCTTGTGGGCATAAGAAACTGATTTAAAGGACCACTATCAGGGCAAAAATCTGTTCTGAGCGCTTTATTACAGCTCTGGAGGTCTCCCAGATGGGTCTGAGCCTCTCTTTTTTGTTCATTTTCTGTAAGACCAACACTTTTAAAAGGGCCACTGACAGATACAATTGCTCCAGCGGTCACTTAGTACACAAAGGAGTGTTCCTCTCTGCTGCACTAAGCCACCGCTGGACCTAAACAATAATTCGCTGTAAAATAATAAAATAGATAATTGACATAACTGACAATGCGTTGTGTGACATGTCCAACATTCCAGCTTCTTTCTTCTGCGAATGCCTCAAAGCTGGCATTCTCTCAACATCAGGTGGGAAGAATGCCAGCTTCCAGTCATGCGCAGGAAAAAGAAGAAGCCAGACTGCTGGACTGATGTCATGCATCGCAAGCTCACAATGTAAGTTATTTATTTAATTTTTTTACTGCTAATTACCATTGTTTCAGTCCAGTTGTGGCTTTATACAGCAGGGAGGAGCATTCCTTGCTGTACTAAGTGAACATTGGAGCGATTGATCTGTCAATGGCCCTTTAAACATATTGTACGGCTCTCGCGGAATTATATTTCAAAATATGTGGCGTTTACGGCTCTCTTAGCCAAAAAGGTTCCTGACCCCTGCCATAGAGTATCATTATCCAAACATATGCCAAAAGACTATTCTTTTGGCATACATTTGGCCAATAAAAAAAGAATTAAAGCCAATGGCAGATGTACACAACCATATAGGCATAGAGTTGTATAATCTGGGGCATATGTTTGACAACACCCTTCAAACATGCACAACACGCGTATAACACCCGAACGCGATGTCATCAGTGCCTAAGAAGTACTGTTATTTTATCCTGCCGCAACAAACATTACCTACTACCACTACTTGTGATGGAGCTGAAACGACACAATCTTTAGTGATTTAGTTGGAATAATATTAACACTTCATTCTGATCATTTGGTGAGAATGATCTACGACATTTATGTGGCTGTAGTTTGCTCCTCCTCTTAATTTGTCAGCCATATTCAGTTATTTACTGGGATATTAGCTTGAAGCACATGTTCTTTTTGAATATTTATGCGAAGATCAGCATTCTACCAAATGTGTATGTTTCACTATATCGCTGTAAATTTGAAGACCTGCTTAGGCAGTAGGAATATTCCTCCAATTGTTTACGTATTGCATTTGATAACTAGAAATGCCTTATTAGACCACATGTACATAGCGGAGTTGTGTGCAGTGGGCTGTATAGTTGTACAGTTCTACACAGCAACAGGGTTTGCATGTTGGGTGCTTCCTTAGGCGCCATATGTCAAAGATACCCTCTCTGAATACCTCTATAATATGGCGTTCAATAGAACATGGCCCGATTTTATTCTGTTGGACGGAGTCAGACTGGAAAAACTTCAGTATGCTTTCAAACAACTCGGAAGCATACAGAGGTACATACAGTAGGTCCCCATAGGTGCTCTATTACCACTCTGTACAACTTGGATGTTCTATGAAGCCATAATATAGCCTTGTGGTTGGGTTCTTAATCAGTAGATATACAAAATACCTCCCTCAGTGGATGATGTTATAGATATATGGAGGAAAAAAATGATAAATACTGAGATGTTAGATGTTAATAACAGTAGTCAAAGAACCATGAAAGATTTTCTATCTAGACATAATTTTTTTAACTATAAGGGCTCGTCCACACGTAGTGGAATTGCTGCATTTTTTCCATCCAGAATTGCGGATGGAAAAAACACAGCAGATTACAGTAGCAGCCAAATGGGTGAGATCTAACAAATCTCATCCACACGCTGCATAAAAATTCCGAGCAGAAATTGATGTGCGGTGTGTATTTTTCGGACCCCAGCATGTCAATTCCTGCTGCGGATAACTATCTCCCAGCATTGTGAAAAACGCAGCAAAATGCGCACCATTTTCTGCAGTCAAAGTCGCAGGAAATGGTGCGTTTTTGCTGCAGCGGAAAGTCTGCTAATTTCAATGGAATTTCTGCAGCAATTCTGTTATGTTTGGACAAGCCCTAAGTCAGATAAAGTGATTATCTTACGTATCATATGAAAACAAACGGAAACCAGTAGCAACGGAAGCATTAACATTGAAATTAATGGTAATGCAAACGGAACGCTATGGTTTCCATCTGGTTTCCGTTCATGGATTCCCCTGACAGAAAGGCCTGACAGAACCCATGAACGGAAGCCCAACGCAGATGTGAACGAAGCCTTAGAGAGGAGTCATAAGTAACTGATTGGTTAATGGTTTTTCATTCACAGGGTCCACTTAAACTGTATGGTAGAGATACAGGCAAGATGATCTTAATCACCATATAAATATGCTGCATACTGTATGCTTACTTACAGGGCAATTTCACTAGGACTGAAGAATATATTTGTTTAGTGTAGTAGTTCTCTACACTACAGAATAAGCAGATGTAGTGGAGTCCTGTTATCTCCATATTGCACTTGTACAACATAATCTATCCATTTTTCAGGCCTCAGCTGTGGTTGAGAATTACTTTCTGATTTGTTATGGTCTCTAAATATTAAATTCATTGGTGTTCATCTGTTGCCTTTTATTATTTCATTTCCCAGTGTAGTTCTCGTCTTAGTTCTTTGATTATTTTCTTTTAAGGGTTTTTCAGTGTAGCTCTGCTCTAAGAGAGTGAACAGCTTGTTCAATGGAGAAGGCTATTTACAACCGTATTCAAAAGTAATATATCAAAGAAAAATCTGATATGGAAATTATTAACATAACAAAAACAACAAATTGGATACAGTGGGTGACATTGCTATGAAGATAAAACATAACTATGTCATATTGTCAGTAGAAATGAACAAAGGGATTGAGCTAATTTTTAGAGACTGAGATTTTCCCCTTTAAACAATCTACGCTCTCGACATTGTAGGGTGGGAGTGAAGTATTTATTTTTTTTAAACCTAAAATTGAAAATCCTTCTTATTCTTTATGACTAAGAGGACTACATGAAAAAAAAAATTACACCTTTTAATGTCATTGTTTAAAGCTGGACTGGATACTAACTTATAATGACAAAAATAATTTTGGATTTGTTAACACAAGACTGTATGCATGGTCAATGCTGAAAGAATTTAATGGTGTAGCATGATATTAAATAAAATATTTTTTTATCCAGAATCAGCGCAACTTTTGTCCATGGGTTGTGTCTGGTATTAAAGATCAGCTCCATTAATTTGAATTGGGATCAGTTGCAATACCGGACCTAGTACATGTTCAAGAGTTGCATTGTTTATTTTAAACTTATTTATAAAACATGATTTAGGATAGTAGAGAGAAAGCATAGTACCCTGTAGTACTGATCTATATATGAAAATTGGTTAAAAATCAATGAAAACCACCCTCAATGAGCCCTTATCTCCATTGTCATTGGTGCCTACCGATTGAGAAGAACAGAAACTGAAAACACATGGGCATAACTATAGCTGTAGTAGCCATAACATCTGCTAGGGTGCCCAGAGGCTGAGGGGGCCCAATCAAGTGCAAGAAAATAATTCCTTTTTGCAGAAAAAAAAAGTCAGGGACCATTAGTTTTCTGTCTCATGTGAGTTCTCCTTCTCTGATATATGACACTAAAATCTACCCCCTATACTATTGTGAGCAGTACAATTTACTAGCATCTAGGTGGCGGGTGCTTATCCTTGTCCTTGCTATGGGACCAAATGAATCCTAGTTATGCCCGTTCATGCAGAGTAGCCTTAAAGAGGCTCTGACACCACATTATAAGTGCCCTATCTCCTACCTAATCTGATCGGCGCTGTAATGTAGATAACAACAGTGGTTTTTATTTTGAAAATCGATTTTTAAGCAAGTTATGAGCAATTGTAGATTTATGCTAATTAGTATCTTAATAGACAACTGGGCGTGTTTTTACTTTTTACCAACTGGACGTTGTGAATAGAAGTGTATGACGCTAACCAATCAGTGACTAATCAGTGACCAATCCGTGACCAATCAGCATCATACATTTCTCATTGTTCCAGCCCAGCTTCTTTCACTGTACAGTGTGATTGTGCACAGCGTGATTGTGCAGTGAAAGAAGCTGGGCTGGAACAATGGGAAGTGTATGATACTGATTTGTCACTGATTAGTCACTGATCAGGACCGTGGACAAGAAAAAGACATGCCGCTTTTTTTCCCCACGAGTGGCCAAAAAACCTCCTGGGAAAAAAAACGCCTCTGCCTCCCATTGAAATTAATGGGAGGGGGGGGGGGTGACTTCGGCCATTTTTCTGCGCTGGTTCCGACAAGGTTTCCATGTCGATACAGCGCCATAAAACTCTGTGTGAACTGACCCTTTAAGTGCAAGTTGTAAGTATTTATATAGTGAATATCTTATATGAGATAAGATAATTTAGCTATGATAGCATACTATTTACCTGTAAGTTCAGTAAATACATGTCCACCTGCTTTCCTCTCAATATGTCTGTGATAATTACCTTTAATCAAAACAAAATTTCTGACTCTCTGTTTATAAGACATCAATATATAAGTTTTTATGAGCACAACAGGGAAAATGGGCATCTCAGATTATAAATGACAGCATAAGAAAAACATTTTTTCATAGGTATGATTTTCACTTTGTATTAAATGTTTCAATGATCAGCTTTGAAAAATGAAAATCTAACCAAACACTTTCACGATGGCATCTTTAGTCAAGGCACTGTTCCTCTTATGACTTAGTGTGGCAGATTCATATGTTATGCATAGGTGCCTCATCAGATTCTGACAAGTGATATGTCATGAATATTCAGCTAGTATAGTGTCTCAAGAAACAGTCTACCTTGAGTGTTTCTTGACAAGCAAATCATATTTTGTCTTTGATTGTGACTTGCAAAGTAAATGAATGCATAGTGCACTTATGTTCTTTGTTAATGTGATTGATCGTAACGTCTTTTGCGGAAATTGATGCCAAATTTATTGTTTAGAAAATGTAAGGAATATGTACATGTTCGTAATGACATTCATTTTACTAATATGCATATTGAGGTGCAGAAATATTTTCTTATAAATGTGTTCACGTAGCTGTCTTACACAGGAAGGAACCGACAAACCCATGTCCTAAAATATTCTTTACTGAAATTTATGGATTTCAATCTGTTTTAATGGTCTTACAAAATTGTTGGGTTGGACTAATTGGCCTGTACTAGAGGCAAAGCCAACCAACCACAATTGTTTGTGAATTATGTAAAAAAGTACATGATTAATTCTAGAATAAAGCTCCATTGGATATTTCACTCCGTCACAAACCTTGGTTGTAGTAAAATCAATTCACTATGTCTGAAGTTTGCAGTAATTTGCAATGATTAGGAATTGTGGGAAATCCATAGAGAAGGATATTTAATTGTGAATTTTGCTAAAGTATTATATAAAATACGGTGCCTATCTTCACTAGAAAGGAGGCAGGTCAGCATGACATCTTTTCAAGAGCAATCCTGGAAACTGAACATAAGGTCTTGGAATTATGGCATGTTGGGAATGGTGGGTAAACAAACAGTCCTATATGTGCTGCTACACGAAAATAATACGTTACTACACATTGTTATTACTTTAATTATTTTTGACAGAAGAAAACCTCTAAACAGTTTTATTATCTATAAAGGATAAAATGTGTAATGTTTGAGTCTCATAAGTGTTACTAACTGATCTTTGGTTATTACTAAGGCTTTAGTCCCAGAGGTTGGTCTCTCAAACACCACATTATCTGGAATACCATGTAATTTGAATACCTCTCAAATTATTATTTCAGCAGGTTTTTCAGCAGTGGGTACTCCCTTAATTGAAATAAAATGGGCTATCTTTGTGAAATGATCTAAAACATTAGATAATGCTGATTGAAGGAGGTAGATCAACCACAAAATCCATATATGTGTATATATGACGAATAACACTATTTCTTGCCATTATATGATGTGTATATGACTTATTTTTTTTTTTAGCAGTTTTCCCCTCTGCAGGCTCTATCTCTAATTCTCAGTTGTGTCTAAAATACTGGGTGGAACCTAACTGATATTCTCTTTTCTTTTTTTCTTTACACTACACATAGTGAAGGGAACATCCTGCTATCCTATCTCCATCTATCACACGCATCATATATATATATATATATATATATATATATATATATATATATATATATATATATGCTGCAGCAGCAGCATGGAGGGGAATATAAAGCAGTAATGAGCGATGTGGCTGAGAATCCAGCACTATCAGCAGCTGCTGCACGTTTGTATGTGTCTCTTCTCTCACTCTGCCCCCCTTCTCCCCTTTCCTCTCCGGTTTCTGTGGGCAGAGTGTCTGTGTCTTTGTGTCTCTCTCCCTGCTCCCTTCTCTTTCTCTCCCTCTCCATAGACCAAAATGGGCAGCGTGTGTGTGTGTCTCTCACTCTCTCCCTGCTCCCCCTTCCCTCTCCATAGACTACTATGGGTAGGCTGTCAAGAGATACACCCTCACTTCTTGCAGTCCGTCTCTGCTCTGTAACTAGAGAAGGATTTTGCTTGACAATGGGATGGACAGCAGATTACAGGAAGTGAGGTGTGAATTTTTTTTTCATACCCCAAAGCCCCAAGGGATTAAATAATGTGATATTTTTATTGTTCAGACTTTTACGGTTGCGGCAATAACAATTATGTTTGCTTTTTAATGCTTACATAATTTTTGTGAAAAATTAAAAAAAGACTTTATTATATTTTGTTTATATATTTTTAAAAATGTGTGAAACATTATTTTTTTTGTCCGCCTAGGGAACTTTACCATACGATCGTTAAGTCAGAGAAGCAATAATTTGGAAACTAATAACTTCTTGGTGATAAGGCTTTAGCTGTTCCCGCTCCTTGACGTACTATTCCTTAAGCACATCGTTTGCGCTCCATGACGGGATAGTATGTCGCGGGAAGAATGGCCATTTCGGCCGTCCTCCCGACACATACAGGAGCTGTGACAACTGTTGTCTCATACAGCAGTTGCCGCAGCTCAGCGGGGACCGATTGCGGTGTCCCTGCTGATTAACCCCTCAGAAAATGCGTTTAATAGCGATCGCAGCTTCTTAACCCTCAGCAAGGGTTAACAGGGACAGCAAGGGTTACAGCAAGGGTTACTTAGGGCACCAAGGGTTAACCAGGGGTATGGGAATGTGCAGGTAGGGGTGCAGGTAATGAGGGGGTTGCAAGAAAGGGTTACTGGGGAGGTATAGGTATTAGCTCGTTGTATAGGGGGAGATACTTAGCGCTGGTTGTCCAGGGGATCGTTGGTGGAGTGGAGGACGTCGGTGGAGCGGTGAGCCAGGGAGAGAGAGAGGAGACTACGAGGGGAGAGGAGACGTCCATTGTTGGAGCTGGAGAGCAGGAAATCAGAGAGAGAACATACCGGCGCAGGGCTATTTAAATCCCGCCGGCATGCTCGCTCCAATAGTGCCGCTCGCTCCTGCCTCACATGTGTCCCTGCCGGCACGCTCCCTCCTGTGCCAGGCGCAGGCACAATAGTGCCACTCGCGCCCATCTCACATGTGTAGGCGCGGTGATATGACGTCACCGGCAGGCTAATGAGCGCGAGGGTGGGGAGGCAAGTCCAGTCAGTGGGGGATGTCCTATGGTGCACAAGTGCACCACAAAATGCATCCCCAATTACCTCTCCGTCCCCTTGCCGTGTGTGGAGACAGGAGATCAAAGGTAGTATCTCCTGTCTCCCTCTCTGATCATCAAGTCAGGACAGTGACTAATTGGGAATACAAGGAATGTATGAAAGGAAATAACAGATACCAGACTTCAAGAAGCCATGAAAAAGAACAATCATTATATGCATTATCAGCAGAATAACAACTTTCATCCCAAAAAGTTTTGACAATCTCTTATTCCCTTTCGTTTATTACTTTTGCTTCCAACATGTGTGTATTATGGAGCACATATATACACAGTCGAGTCACATTATTATGACCACCACCTACTTTCAACGTCGGCAGCGCATAGCCCATGAAGGCAGTGATGTGTCGTGGGCTGACATAGTGTCTATGTAAAGTGTGCGATAGGATGTCTGAACACATATCACTCATTGTTGCCATGGGTAAATGGAGCGATTTATCAGAGTTGCAAAAATGAATGATTATTGGCTTTCGGGCAAAGGGTGGCAGCATTTATCAAACAACGCAGTTTGTGAACTGTTCGCGTGTTACTGTGGTGAAAGTGTATAGTGAGTGGACAAATGGCAACATTGGGAATAATCGACATGGAAACTGCGGAGCACCGCATGTCATTGATGTGTGAGGTGAACGTTGGCTACGAAGGTGCGCTAAAGCCGAACGACACGCTACAGTGGAGCAGTTCACCATGAAAATCAACCAGGGGGCTACCAGACGTGTGTCTAAAACACCAGTTCAGCGAACCCTACTACCTATGGGGCTCCGAAGCAGACGGATGGTCACTGCTTGTCACGTCTGTGGCTGCGGGCCATTAGCTCCAATCTCCCTCTGACAACCGCAGCCACGAGTCGGCGAGCGCTGGCCCCAGCCTCCTCCTCAGGAGATGCCTCGCTTCCACTCACCTCAGCCGGATCCCGTAGGGTGCGCGCACGCTCGTGCCCGCACTTAAAGGGGCAGCGCGCACACCGGACCTTGATGAACTATGAACCCATGAGTACCTGAACTATAAGAGGGGTTCAGCCCCTTGCTTCTATGCCTGAGCGTTGTTGTCGTACCCTAAGTTTGTCTATGCGGTGGTCTCCTTGTGTGTTCCTGTTTCTGTTCCTGTTCCTGTATTCCGTGCTATCTAGAGCCATGTTGTGCTGAAGCCGTTCTGTGCTGTATTTTACGCCTGTCCTGCTATTCCACGCCTGACGTTTACCTGCTGCCTAGTCCCAGCCAAGCCTGCCTTGCTACTGTCCGAGCTGCCACGGGTAACCTATAGAACTATAGACTCTGACCATCGCCCTGTTGGCCAGCTGTCATACCGCCCAGGCGGTACGGTCCAATGGGTCCATGAACCCTACGTGACAGTACCCTCAGGCAATGGACCCCGCTGGTCAATTCAAGACCATGACGAGGTCACAGGAGATGCGGACGGATATGCTAGACCTCCGGTCTCGACAGGACCAACTCCTCCAGGCGTTAAACATTCTCGCACGTCGGCAGGAGGCACAAGCTGACGTTCCTCCTACTACACCTCCTGGCAGTGTTGATCCCCAGACGACACCTCCTGGCAGTATTGGCCTGCGTTTTTCTTTGCCACTTCCTGACCGCTATGATGGAGATGCAGGGACCTGTCGTGGATTTCTGAACCAGTGCCAGATCCTGTTTGCCAGGTGTGCCCAATCAAAGGAAAACTACTTAAGAATGACGTTCCACATTATTAAGCAGGCCACAGGTTTCAAGCAATATGGGAAAGAAAAAGGATCTCTCTGCTGCCGAAAAGCGTGAAATAGTGCAATACCTTGGACAAGGTATGAAAACATTGGCTATTTCAAGAAAAATTATGCGTGATCATCGTACTGTGAAAAGATTTGTGGCTGATTCAGAGCAAAGAGGGGCTCGTTCAGATAAAGGCATAATGAGGAAGGTTTCTGCCAGATAAATTAATAGGATTAGGAGAGCAGCTGCTAAAATGGCATTGCAAAGCAGCAAACAGGTATTTGAAGCCGCTGGTGCCTCTGGAGTCCCGCGAACCTCAAGGTGTAGGATCCTCCAGAGGTTTGCAAGTGTGCATAAAGCTATTATTCGGCCACCCCTAAACAATGCTCACAAGCAGAAACGGTTGCAGTGGGCTCAGAAATACATGAAGACTAATATTCAAACCATGTTGTTTACTGATGAGTGCCGTGCAACCCTGGATGGTCCAGATGGATGGAGTAGTGGATGGTTGGTTAATGGACACCATGTCCCAACAAGGCTGCGACGTCAGCAAGCAGGTGGCGGAGTCATGTTTTGGACTGGAATCATGGGGAGAGAGCTGGTAAGCCCCTTTAGGGTCCCTGACGGTGTGAAAATTACCTCTGCAAAGTATGTAGAGTTTATGACTGACCACTTCAAAAAGAAGAACCGTGCCTTCCATAGCAAAATTATCTTCATGCATGACAATGCACCATCTCATGCTGCAAAGAATACCTCTGTGTCATTGGCTGCTATGGCCATAAAAGGAGAAAAACTCATGCTGTGGCCCCCATGTTCCCCTGACCTCAACCCTATTGAGAACCTTTGGAGCATCCTCAAGCAAAATATCTATGAGGGTGGGAGGCAGTTCACATCAAAACAGAAGCTCTGGGAGGTTATTCTGACATCCTGCAAAGATATTCAAGCAGAAACTGTCCAAATACTCACAAATTCAATGGATGCAAGAATTGTGAAGGTGATATCAAAGAAGTGTAACTTGGCCTGTTAAGTTTTTTTTTATTGAAAGAGCTTTTGATTTCTGTAAATATGACCTCCTGATGCTGCAAATTCAACAAATTACCATTTTAGTTCTCTTTACAACCTTTAAAATGTTTTGATCTCTGTTGTGCATAATAATTTGAAACAGTGCATTTTGAGTTTTTTGCTTCTAAACAAAAATCTGTTATCATTAGGAGATTTGTTCAATAAAATTTGCATTATACTCCAACGGTTGATGGCTTGAAGATTATACTAACTGTCATTTGCATCGACTATTTAGGAAAATCAGCGAAAAATAACATTTGCATAATAATTTGGAATGCAGTGTATGTTTGTGTAGTAGTCTACCTCGATGATATCTTGATTTTTTCTCCAGATCCTGTGACTCATCAGAGACATGTCCGTCAAGTTTTGCTGCGGTTAAGGGAGAATCATCTGTATGCTAAGTTGGAGAAGTGCGTGTTTGAGAAAGATGCTCTACCCTTCCTGAGCTACATCGTCTCGAATTGAGGTCTCGAGATGGATCCCGAAAAGGTAAAGCCTGTCTTGGAATGGCCACGTCCTCAAGGCTTGAGGGCTATACAACACTTTCTGGGATTCGCCAATTTCTACAGACAGTTTATTCCAAACTTCTCCTCACTGACTTCTCCTATCTGTAATCTCACTAATTAGGCCATGAACTCCAAGGTGTGGACTCCTGAGGCAGAGTCCGCTTTCAATAGCCTGAAGAGTGCCTTCACGTCAGCCACTATCCTCCATCATCTAGACGTGTCTCTACAATTCTCGTTGGAGGTGGACGCATCCTCTGTCGGTGCTGGTGTACTCCTGTTTCAGAGATGCTCCAAGGGCAAGTCAATGGTATGTGGATAGTTTTTTAAGCTCTTCTCTTCCGCAGAACGCAACTACTCGATTAGGGATCTGGAGTTTCTGAAATGTCTGTGGCTTCGGGCTGACAGCTCCAATCCCCTCCTGACAGCCACTGCCACGAGTTGGCAAGTTCTGGCCCCAGCCTCCTCCTCAGGAGATGCCAGCGCTCATGTCCACTCACCTCAGCCGGATCCCGTAGGGTGCGCACGCACGCTCGTGCCCGCT
The DNA here is from genome assembly GCF_050947455.1 of Rhinoderma darwinii. Taxonomy (NCBI): domain Eukaryota; kingdom Metazoa; phylum Chordata; class Amphibia; order Anura; family Rhinodermatidae; genus Rhinoderma; species Rhinoderma darwinii. The sequence continues at coordinate 190,281,664 of NC_134690.1, read as the reverse complement.
CTTAAAGGGGCAGACCTTTTGATGAACTTTGACCCGTGAGTACCCTGGACTATAAGAGGGGTCCAGCCCCCTGCTTCTATGCGTGAGCGTTGTTGATGTTCCCTAGTTTGTCTATGTGATGGCCTCCTAGTGTGTTTCCTGTTCCTGTATCTGTTCCAGTTCCTGTTCCTGTTCCTTGCATTCCATACCATCCTGGTCGAGCACTGTGCTGTGCCAATGTCGTGTCGTGCTGCATCCATGTCTGACCTGCTTCACCTCGCCTGACGTCTACCTGCTGCCTAGTCCCAGCCGAGCCTGCCCTGCTGCTGTCTGAGCTGCCACAGGTACCTATACGAACTATAGACTTTCACCTGCTCCATTTTGGATAGCTGCCTTACCACCAAGGCGGTACGGCCCACTGGGTCCACAGACCCTTTGTGACAGTTACTTGCTATCAAAGTGGCTCTGGAGGAGTGGAGACATCTACTAGAGGGAGCAGCTCATCCCATCCTGATTTTTACAGACCATAAGAACCACACCTACCTCCAGACGGCCCAAAGGCTGAACCCTCGTCAGGCCAGGTGGTCACTGTTATTTACCAGGTTCCAGTTTGAGCTCCATTATCGCCCAGCCGACAAGAATGTAAGGGCCGATGCCTTGTTCAGGTATTTCGAGACTGAAGACACCATGGAGATTCCACAGAACATTATTGATCCATCTTGCATTGTTTCTGACAATCCCCTGCAAGTTGGGGACATTCCTCCAGGGAGGACTTTTGTGTGCCTGGCTGATCGTGGAAGAATCCTCCACTGGGGACACTCCTCTAGACTGGCAGGTCTTGCGGGGGTCCGTAAAACCCGGGATCTGATTGCTCGTCATTTCTGGTGGCCCATGCTGCCCAAGGACATTATGGACTTTGTTTCTTCCTGTTCAGTATGTGCAGCCAACAAGGTCGCTCACTCCAGACCTGCTGTTCTGCTCCAGCCATTGCCTGTGCCCAATGCTCCCTGGCAACATATAGCTATGGACTTTATTACGAACCTGCCTCTCTCTGCCAGATGCAGTACTGTCTGGGTGGTGGTGGATCGTTTTTCTAAGATGGCGACTTCGTTCCACTGACCGGTCTTCCTACTGCTCCTCAGCTGGCCAAGCTGTTCATCCAACACATCTTCCACCTGCACGGCTTGCCGCAGCATATTGTGTCTGATCGGGGGTTCAGTTCACCTCGAAGCTCTGGAGAGCCCTCTGCGGACTCCTCGGTGTGAAGTTGGATTTTTCCTCAGCCTACCATCCTCAGTCGAATGGTCAGGTCGGCAGGATCAATCAGATCTTGGAGCACTACCTACGCCACTTAATCTCCAAGCAGCAGGATGACTGGGTACAGCTGCTTTTGTTGGCTGAGTTCTCATATAATAATCACACCAGCAAGTCCACAAGGACTACACCGTTCCTCATTGTCTATGGCCAACACCCACAAATTCCTCTCCCGGTGCCCGATACTTCCGAGGTACCAGCGGCTGACTCCACTTTTAGAGACTTCCTGCAGATCTGGCAACATATTTGATCCTCCATCCTATTGGCAGTCGACCCCATGAAACGGAAGGCGGACACAAGGAGAAGAGAACCTCCTCAATTTCTCCCTGGCATGAGGGTTTGGCTGTCTTCTAGGAATATCCGACTAAGGGTTCCATCATGCAAGTTTGCTCCCAGGATCCTCAGACCTTTTGAGATCTTACAGCAGATCAACCCTGTCGCCTACAAGCTTCGGCTTCCTCCTACCCTCAAGATCCCCAACTCCTTTCATGTATCCCTCCTGAAGCCGGTGAGGTTAAGGAGATCTTGAACACCAAGAAAGTGAGAGGAAAGACTTTTTATTTGGTGGATTGGAGGGGGTTTGGTCATGAAGAGAGGTCCTGGGAGCCAGAGAAGAACCTCAATGCTCCTACTCTCCTGAAGAAGTTTCTCTCTCGCTCTGTTCCCAAGAAGAGGGGACGTAAGAGGGAGGATACTGTCATGTCCGTGGCTGTGGGCCGTCAGCTCCAATCTCCCTCTGACAACTGCAGCCACGAGTCGGCGAGCGCTGGCCCCAGCCTCCTCCTCAGGAGATGCCAGCTCTCGCTTCCACTCACCACAGCCGGATTCAATATGGTGCTTGCGCGTACTCGTGCCCACTCTTAAAGGGGCAGCATGCGCACCGGACCTTGATAAACTATGAACCCATGAGTCCCTGAACTATGAGAGGGGTTCAGCCCCTTGCTTCTATGCCTGAGCATTGTTGTCGTATCCTAAGTTTGTCTATGCGATGGTCTCCAAGTGTGTTCCTGTTCCTGTTCCTGATCCTGTTCCTGGATCCAGTGCAATCTAGTGCCGTGCTGTGCTGGAGCCGTGCTGTGCTGTATTCTACTCCTGTCCTGCTACTCCACTCCTGATGTCTACCTGCTGCCTAGTCCCAGCCAAGCCTGCCTTTCTACTGTCCGAGCTGCCACATGTACCCTATAGAACTATAGACTCTGACCTGTGGCCTGTTGGCCAGCTGCCATACCGCCAAGGCGGTACGGCCCAGTGGGTCCACGAACCCTTCGTGACACCGCTCCTATGCTAACAAAGGTGCATCGGAAAAAAGGCTTCAATTTTTACGCCAGTATCAGAATTGGATCACCGATGTTTGGCAAAGAGTTTCCTTCTCCGATGAGTCACGTTTTCTGCTTCATCGAACAGATGGATGTTGGCGTGTCAGGCGAGTGAACATCAGAGAACAAATACCCTGCAACCATTGCTGGAAGAACACAAGTTTGTGGCGCCAGTGTTAAGGTCTGGGAAATTTTTTCATGCCATCCTCTGGGCCCACTCTTCCATGTGGATGGCGCATTGAGCCGATTTGGGTATGAATCCATCTTTGCAGATTACGTCCACCCATACATGCTGTTTGTCTTCCCTGAGGCAGATGGAATCATCCAGCAAGACAATGCAACATGTCACATGGCTAAAAATGAGCTGCCACATGTAAAAAAAAAAGGGGGTAAATTCCCTTGCCTGATCACCTAACTGGAAAGAAATGGTAAGGTTAGCACTTTAGTAGTATCGTAATGGTACCTATAGGATGGATGTTGTAAAGTGTAATAATCCAATGGATTGCCGGCAAAATGGTGTGGGACCGGTAACCATGTTTTTCCACATTTTACATGATTGGAAATGCAGTTTCTTATATGTTGAGTGGTCTCCCAAACATATATGAGACCACAGGGACATTTCATCGGGTACATTACAAAATCGTATTTATGGTAACCCCTAATTAGAAAGGATTTAGAAAGGAAACAATGATCCAGCGCTGAGTCGTATTGTTGTTTAAAAGGGAAGGAATATTCCCACTTTTATTGGAGGAAAAAATTTAAGTATGTTACCTTCTCACTATACTCTCAGATGACATTTTGATGAATATTATTTTTTTAATGGTTAGCTTCTTTGAATATTTATTTCTATTGATTTGTATATATTCCCCCTTACTGGCTGTAACTCATAAAGAACTCTACGTGTGAAGGGATTCAGATGACCAGATTGCACATGATTCCTTTTATTGCTAATCTTGATTTATTTAGCTTATCTTGTTCTCTATCTTGCTACTACCTATATTTATTATATTATTTATTGTGCCATTATTGTTTTATTTTTGCAATACTGGTGACCAAACTCCAAAAACATCCAAACGTTGAATTTTTTTTTATTTTTCTGTTGAGCATATGAATGACATAAACATTAGATTATAATTTAAGGAATGATAGCCATGATTAAGAGCACTCGATGTGCTTGAAACGCGTAGGCTCACTATACCTACCTGTTGCTGCCTTGCTACCAAGTCTGCCTGTTATACTTTTGTAAAAAATTTTGACATCAATAAATTTAGGAATACGTTCCTTTTTAATATACACTCCTGCAGCGCTGGATCAATCTTTCTATTTCTTCTACTACCCACCGTGGACCGTTGCGGAGATCCGTGCGAGGTCGGAGTGTCAGGCGTTGGACTGGTGAGCTGGTGATTTCCTGCCTTTTTCTTACTATTAGATTATAATAATAAATTTTACTAACTATCGATCCATTTGAGGGTTTTGGATATATCTATATAGGCACTTAACTGGATAGTCTGAAAGCATTTTTAAGAACAAACAGTCCAATATTGTGTGGTCAGCAAAAAGCAAAGATCATTAGACCTTGAGGCCTAAAGAAGTAGGCCTGTGCGGCTTTACTACGGATCTCATCACTATATTTATACATAATGGTTAATGTATCAGAATCGACAATTATTACCTATTCACAAGATAACTGTTGGATCGCTGGGGGCCCCATTGCTGAGACTCCTACTGATTGCAAAAACAGGGGTCCCGAGGCCCCCGTTCCTCCTCACTGCAACCCCCCACACTTGAAGCTTGAATAGAGTGGCAGTCGAGTATGCACCCGCCACACTATTCAATGTCTATGAGGGAAACAGCCGAGTGCTATATCAGACTGTTTCCAACATTCCTATAAACTTTGAATGGAGCAGCAGTGCTCATGGTTGACAACAGCTCTATTTAAAGCCCTCCTCACTGTGATTGAGCAGTGAGAAGGAATTTTGGGTCCGCATCGCTGGGGGAGCCATCGGTATTCTGTGGATAGGTGAGAATTGTCTATTCTGGGAAAACCCCTAAAGGCTTGTTTAGTTGGTTGTCGATGGGCTAAATCGCTGATCTATTGTGCCTGCTTGTTTATTACATGATTGCTACTCTACCTGCTGAACTGGTAAACCAACTTGCACATTACATTCAAAAGATCCCCTCTTCTATTAGTCTTTTTAGATCAAAATGAAGTTTGGATCTCGGCACAAGAGAAAAGGGGAACACTCTTTAATATCGCTTGTATTTTGATCCAACCCTTTTTTTGATTAAAAAAAAACCAATAATAAAATCTTACAGTAGAGCGTATCTCCTGAATTTAAAGACCAACAGGCCATACAAACTGGGATTTTACCCTCATCTTAACCAGATTTTACATTTATTGTTATATTGTGCTGTTTGACCTGTTTTTGTTTTTATTTACTATAAAGACTACCTGTCTTTACATTTTGGCACACAGCTCGGAAACAAGATTTTACATTTTCATCTTTTTTGTTGTTGTTACACAGCATGTGTTAACCAAGAAACACAGCTTAATATGTATTACCCTGGTTCTGAAGTTTTTAGAAATATCCCATATGTGGCCCAGTGTGCTACTTGAATGAAGCAGAGGCCACAGAAATTACATAGCATTTTGTGAAAGAGCACCATTTGCAATTTGGTGGTTTACACATTAGTTCACAATTGCAAAGGCTCTGAGGTGAAATAACAAAAGAAACCACCGAGAAGTTTTTGGAAACTATACCCCTTGAGGTCTTGAGGCATTTATCAAGGGATGTAGTGAGCATTTTGAACACATATCTGTTTTCTATAAAATTAATTTGCAGATGGTGCAAAGTGAATATTTTTCTACTGATATGCCATTTCAGTGCACATTATGTTGTGCACAGTTTGTGCCACTGCAGACAAATACTTCATAATTTGTTAAGTGGGTTCTCCCAGGTATGGTAAAAAATGTGGACATAAATTGCTGTTTGCGCACACTGTGTCACATTGGGTGCGTGGACCCACTGGGCCGTACCGCCTTGATGGTATGGCAGCTGGCCAACAGGACACAGGACAAAGTCTATAGTTCAATAGGTGTACCTGTGGTAACTTTCAGACAGTAGCTAGACAGGCTCAGACAGGACATTGGCAGCAGGCAGTCATCAGGCTTGGTGTTGTGGAGCAGGCGTAGAATCAGTGCGGCACGACTCCAATACTATACGGCACTTGGACCAGGATAACACGGGATACAGGTTACAGGAAGCAGGAACGGGAACACTGGGAACTGGAAGACACTTAAGGGAAAATTTGCATAGACGAACATAGGTAACGACAACAAAGCTCAGGCAAGGCAGAAAGGGGGCAGAGCCCTTCTTATAGTCCAGGATCATGGGCTAATTAATTAACAGATTCAGGTGCACGTTCTGGCCCTTTAAGCCTGAGCACGAGCGTGCGCACGCACCCTGCGGGACACAGCAAAGTGAAGCGGAAGTGAGCGCTGGCGTCTCCTGAGGTGGAGATGTGGGCGAGCGCTCACAGGACCATGGCTGATGCCGTCAGGGGTTTGGGTAAACATGACGGTCCGTGGCCATGTATGTTACAGTATCCTTCTTCAGGAGATTAGGAGCATTACGGTTCTCATCTGGCTCCCAGGACCTCTCTTTAGCACCAAACCCCTTCCAATCCACAAAATAAAAAGTTCTTCCTCCTACTTTCTTGGTGTCCAAGATTTCCTTAACCTCGAAGGAATCTGAAGAACCACGGGAAGCCACTGCAGGGCTAGGAATCTTGGTATAGCGGTTCAGGACCACCGGCTTCAGGAGGGAGACATGGAAGGAGTTAGGGATCTTGAGGGTGGGAGGCAGCCGAAGCTTGTAGGAGACAGGATTAATCTGCTGCAGGATCTCGAAGGGTCCGAGGAACCTGGGAGCAAACTTGTATGATGGCACTCTCAGTCGAATGTTCCTGGAAGACAGCCAGACCTTGGTGCCTGGGTGAAATTGAGGAGGTTCTCTTCTCCTTATGTTTGCCTTCCATTTCATGCAATCGACCACCAGCAGAATGGAGGATCGAGTCTGCTGCCAGACCTGCAGGAAGTCCCTAATATAGGACACCGGGAGAGGAATTTGTGGGTGTTGGCCGTAGACAATGAAGAATGGTGTGGTTCTTGTGGACTCGCTAGTATGATTATTGTACGAGAACTCGGCCCACGGAAGAAGCTGCACCCAGTCATTATGCTGCTTGGATATGAAGTGGCATAGGTAGTTCTCCAATATCTAAATGATCCTCTCCACTTGACCATTGGACTGAGGATGGTAGGCTGAGGAAAAGCCCAATCTTACATTGAGGAGTGTACAGAGGGCTCTCCAGAACTTAGAGGCGAACTGGACCCTCGATCAGACACAATATTCCGCGGTAAGCCATGCAGGCAGAAGATGTGTTGGATGAACAGGTTCGCCAGTCGAGGAGCAGAAGGAAGGCCGGTCAGCGGAACGAAGTGGGCAATCTTCGAAAATCGGTCCACCACCACCCAGACAATACTGCATCGCGCAGAGGAGGGCAGATCCGTAACAAATTCTATTGCTATATGCTGCCAGGGAGCATCAGGCACAGGCATCGGTTGGATCAAGCCAGCAGGTTTGGAGTTTGCAACCTTGTTAGCTGCACACTTTGAGCAGGAATAAACAAAGTCCATGATGTCTTGGGCAGCGTGGGCCACCAGAAATGATGGGCAATCAGGTCTCGGGTCTTACGGGTACCCATGGGACCTACCAGTCTAGAGCAGTGTCCCCAGCAGAGGATTCTCCCACTGTCAGCCAGGCGCACAAAGGTCCTCCCCGGAGGAATGTCCCTAACTTGTAGGGGGTTGACAGAGACGATACAAGACGGATCAATAATATTCTGTGGAGATTCCATGGTGTCCTCCGTCTCCAATGACCTTGACAAGTCATCGGCCCTCACATTCTTGTCGGTCAGTTGATAATGGAGCTGAAACTGGAACCTGGCAAAGAACAGCCACCACCTGGCCTGACGAAGGTTAAGCCATTCAGCCGTCTGGAGATAGGTGAGATTCTTGTGGTCCGTTTAAATCAGGATGGGATGAACTGCGCCTTCTAGTAGATGTCTCCACTCCTCCTGGGTCAATTTGATGGCCAGTAACTCCCGATCCCCAATTGAGTAGTTGCGTTCTGCAGAAGAGAAGAGTCTAGAGTAATAGCCACATACCTTTGCCTTGTCCTTGGGACCTCTTTGGAACAGGAGTGCACCAGCACCGACAGAGGAGGCGTCCACCTCCAACGAAAACTGTCTAGATGCATCAGGATGATGAAGGGTAGCAACTGATGTGAAGGCATTCTTTAGGCTATTAAATGCGGATACCGCCTCTGGAGTCCACACCTTGGTGTTCATGCCCTTTTTGGTGAGGGTAGAAATGGGAGATATCAGTGAAGAGAAGTTTTGGATGAATTGTCTGTAAAAATTGGCGAATCCCAGAAAACGCTGTATGGACTTTAAGCCTTGAGGGCTTGGCCATTCTAGTACGGCCCTCACTTTCTCTGGATCCATTTTAAGTCCCTGGTCTAAGATTATGTAGCCCAGGAATAATAGAGAGCTCCTCTCATACATGCACTTCTCCAACTTGGTATACAGGCGATTCTCCCTCAATCGCAGCAGAACTTGGCAGACATGTCTCTGATGAGTCAGCGGATCTGGAGAGAAAATTAAGAAATCATAAGGATAGACCGCAACACAAACATAGGGGATATCCCGGAAGATGTCATTGACGAATTCTTAGAAGACTGTGGGGGCATTACATAGGCCAAAGGGCATCACAAGAAATTCATAGTGCCGTCTCGGGTGTTGAATGTCGTCTTCCACTTGTCACCTCGGCGAATCTGAATTAGGATGTAAGCCGCACGCACATCTAGTTTGGAGATTTTTTTTAGCTCCACGTATGCAGTCAAAAAGTTCAGAAATCAATGGCAGTGGATATCTATTCTTGAACGTGATCTGATTGAGACCCCGGTAGTCGATACAGGGTAGCAGAGAACCGTCCTTTTTCTTGACAAAGAGGAACCCAGCTCCTGCCGGGGAGGAGGACATCCATATGAAACCTCTCTCCAGATTCTCCTTAATGTAGGCAGACATGGACTGAGTCCCTGGCAAGGAGAGAGAATATACCCTACCACGGGGATGAGAGTCATCAGGAATAAACTCGATAGGACAGTCATACGCCTGGTGTGGAGGCAGCGTCTCTGCTTCCTACTTGCTGAAGACATCCGAAAACATGGCATAATGAGAAGACAATCCCATCAAGGACTGAGCATGAAGAAGCGGGACCGGATGGATCTGCCCCAGGCAGCGGTTGAGGCACTTGGGACCCCACTGACAAACCTCTCCAGAATTCCAGACCAGAACTGGGGCATGTAGTCGGAGCCAGGGCAGACCCAGTAGTACAGGATTGACAGCCTTGGGTAGAACAAGAAAAGAGATGAGTTCGGTATGAAGAGTTCCTACCTGGAGCCTCAGCGGTTTGGTCACGGCTGTAATCGGGTCTGGCAGAGGTAGTCCACTCACCGAGGCGATGATCAGTGGTCTCTCCGGAGAGGTCGTCAGGCAACTGTAGGAGATTCACTAGATCCCAGTGGATAAAACTGGCTGCCAACCCAGAGTCATGGTAGGCAGGGACCCGGTGGTTCTTCTCGCCGGACATAATAGTCCTGGGGATGGAGAGTTTGGAGGAAAAGTCTCTATCCAGCGCAGGGTCGCCTAGGGTTATCTCCCCAACCAATTCTAGGCGTTGGGGTGTTTGGGCTTCTGAGGGCACAGACGCATGACATGGCCTCCGAGGCTGCAATAAAGACAAAGTCCCGAAGTGAGTCTGCGTTGTTTCTCCTGTATGGATAATTTAAGCCAGTTTACTTGCACAGGCTCTTCAGGTAGGCCATCTGTTGAGGGTGACGGAAGCTGCTGGAAAGTGGGGGCCAGCCTCGGGAGTCTTGTCTCCCGACGAATCTCCTGGGATCGTTCCTGGAGCCTCATTTCAAACCGGGTGGCAAGCAAAATGAGGGCATCCAGGGTGGATGGCACATCACGAGCAGCCAATTCGTCCTTGATCTTGTTGGATGACAGTCCCTGCCAGAATGTAACCACTAGAGACTCATCATTCCAGGACAGCTCTCCTGCCAGGGTGCGGAATTGAATGGCATACTCGCCCACGGAGGTGTCCCCGTAGCACAGGTTCAACAAGGAGGCCACTGCCGATGACACTCGTCCAGGCTCTTCAAACACAGTACGAAATGTCCGGAGGAATCCCTGGAAGTCACGGGTCTCTGGTCCTTGTCATTCCCAGATCGGATTCGCCCACGCTAGGGCCCTGCCAGTGAGGAAAGAAACAATAAAGGCAATCTTGACGCCATTAGACTGAAACGCTCTGGCATGTAGAGAGAAGTGGATCTGGCACTGATTGAGAAACCCTCAGCAGGTACTCGCGTCTCTGTTATAAAGAGGTGGTAGCGAGAATCGGGGTGCTGACAGGAGGTGTTGCAGGAAGATCAGGAGGAACAGGAGCTGAGTCAGCTGCATCTTGTGCATCTAGCCGCTGTGCAATCTAATTCACTGCCAGGAGGAGTTGGTCTTGTCATGAACGCAGATCTCGTAGGTCTGCCAGCATCGCTTGAGACAACGACATAGTCTTAGGCGGACCAGCGGGGTCCATGGCCTGAGCTTACTGTCATGTTGGGTACGTGGACCCACTGGGCCGTACCGTCTTGACGGTATGGCAGCTGGCCAACAGGACACAGGACAAAGTCTATAGTTCAATAGGTGTACCTGTGGTGACTTTCAGACAGTAGCTGGACAGGGTCAAACGGGACTTTGGCAGCAGGCAGGCACCAGGCTTGGTGCAGCAGAGCAGGCATAGACTCAGCGCAGCACGACTCCAATACTATAAGGCACTTGGACCAGAATAACACAGGATACAGGTTACAGGAAGCAGGAATGGAAACACTGGAAACTGGAAGACACTTAAGGGACCATTTGCATAGACGAACATAGGTAACGACAACAAAGCTCAGGCAAGGCAGAAAGGGGGCAGAGCCCTTTTTATAGTCCAGGATCACGGGCTAATTAATTAACCGATTCAGGGGCGCGTGCTGGCCCTTTGAGACCGGGAACGAGCGTGCGCGCGCGCCCTACGGAACACAGCACAGCGAAGCGGAAGTGAGCGCTGGCGTCTCCTGAGGAGGAGATGCGGGCCAGCACTCACAGGACCATGGCTGCGGTCGCCAGCGGGTGAGTAAACCTGACGATCCGCAGCCATGGATATTACACACTGTAGAGCTCAGAGGGGAGGGAGCACCATTTTGCTTTTGGAGCACGGATTTTGCATGGTAGTTGTTTTTTTGGGGTGTAATTAGTATTTCAATTGATAATGTGGGGGCATATGTAAGCTGAGTATACCAGGGAATAATAAGATGGTATAATAATATGGTAAATAAATAATAAAAATAATCAATGGATGTGTGGTATGCTTTAAAGCAATCCTTTATGCACAGGCCAGTGCTTGCAATTTTTTGGGGAGCTTCCCTTCTTTTTAGATTGAGGATTGTGGCTGGGAAAGTGTTGCCTCAGTACAATAAGGGTGCCCTCGCTTCTAGAAAATGTGCTTGGGCACTCCTCTTCCTGGTTCCCAAATATTAGGGCCTTGATAACTACTTCTTGAAACTGTGAAACGAGCTATTGATTTTATTTGTACCATTTTGGGGCAACTTTTTGATCACTTTTTATTCCACTTTTTAGGAGGCAGAGTGACCAAAACAACAGCAATTCTGGCAGTCTTATAATTTTTTTATTTATTTTTTACGACTCTCACTGTGCGGAATAAATAATAAGATAGTTTTATAGTTTGGGTCATTTGGACGCGGCAATATAAATGATGTTACCTTTTAATTTTTTTCCATAATAAAAGTTGATTTTTATGCTTTTACAGCATTCATCGTGCTGTACAAATAGCATATATCCATCACAATACAGGAACTAGCACCTGACTGCAACGAATATATCCTTTACTCAACGTTAAGGGGTTAAGTGTTTTTTTTATGTTTGCTTGCAGGTGTTGCTGTAAATAACATTTATTTGCATGTAATGAATGGTAATTATAGTAGAGGAAACAATGAACATTGTGAAGTAGAAAAATAATTATTATTTAAATCCCACACAAATAGCCACAGAAAACCATGGATGGAAGCTGATAAGGTTAACAGTATGTTTGTTTGTACAAGATACTAGATTCATATACAGCAGTCTTAAATATAGTAAGTCACTTTTCTTAAATTGTCACTAACTTTGCAACAATCTTTGCAAAAATCAATCAATACAAGTGAATATAAGAAACTTTGCTACTTGTCTCATTAGAGAAAAATGCCTCTTTCGACATTTATCAGGCCTCTCTCCCTTCCTAACTATTCACTTACTCTAAATTTACTGCTTTTTGAATCTCCGGTTTTCAACTCACTGAGGGAATTACAGAGGTTACAGCTGCCCATAGAAGTCTATGGAGAAGGGGAGGATGGAGCAGAGTTAGAGAGCTGCAGCAGCTTCCTAGTATGTGTTATATCTCACCTTAGTGCTGGATTCACAGCTACACTGCTTTTTACTTCTCCATTAGCCTGACAGAATACAAAAGAGAGTAATTTTGGTCTCTGTTGGGCGAGTTTACTTTGTTTCTTTAGGTATAGAATAACGTAGTAGATTACGCTATTCCATACAATGGGATACTGCAAAAAGAAGTATACATATAAATAAAGAGGTTGCAAAAAAATTGCTCTAAAGACACAGATTTTATCCATCAAAACAACATTTGGAAGCAATTGTTGAAAGCTAAAAACTATCCCAAATCGGCAGTGGAGCCTGCTTTTCAAAAAGCAACAAGTTGAACACAGTCCGACTGTTTAATTCAACCAACCAATAAAAACACTGCCACAGTTAATTGTGATATGAACTTCATTACCATCTAGAATTCGAATCATCACATCCTACAAAAACTATAAACAAACAGTGAACTATACTAGATATATTAACCCACATCTAAAAGAAGTGCTCCCCAATAAATCACAGATATCTTGCTGCCCATTATGGAATCTAAAATATATGCTAGCACCAAACACACTAAGGGTATGTTCACACGTAGTCAACAAAAACGTCTGAAAATCCAGAGCTGTTTTCAAGGGAAAACAGACCCTGCTTTTCAGACGTTTTTTTACCAACTCGCATTTTTCGCTGCGTTTTCACGCCGTTTTCGCGGCGTTTTTTACGTCCGTTTTTGGAGCTGTTTTCATTGGAGTCTATGAGAAAACAGCTCCAAAAACGTCCAAAGAAGTGTCCTGCACTTCTTTTTACGAGGCGTAATTTTACGCGTCGTAATTGCCGTACGACGCGTAAAATTACGTGTCGTGTGGACAATACAGCGTTCTACCCATAGAAAGTAATGGGCAGATGTTTGACGACGTATTTGAGACGTATTTCCAGACGTAAAACGAGGCAAAATACGCCTCGTATACGTCTGAAATTTGGCCGTGTGAACATACCCTAATAGATAAATACAGACATCATCAGGGTAGAACTGCTAGGGTATGTTCACACGGCCAAATTTCAGACGTATACGAGGCATATTATGCCTCGTTTTACGTCTGAAAATATGGCTACAATACGTCGGCAAACATCTGCCCATTCATTTGAATGGGTTTGCCGACGTACTGTGCAGACGACCTGTTATTTACGCGTCGTCGTTTGACAGCTGTCAAACGACGACTCGTAAAAATACAGCCTCGTCAAAAGAAGTGCAGGACACTTCTTTCAGACGTTTTTGGAGCTGTTTTCTCATAGACTCCAATGAAAACAGCTCCAAAAACGAGTTGGTAAAAAAATGAGTTGGTAAAAATGCGAGTTGGTAAAAAACGTCTGAAAAGCAGGGTCTGTTTTCCCTTGAAAACAGCTCTGGATTTTCAGACGTTTTGGTTGACTACGTGTGAACATACCCCTACTCTCTTCCCAGATCTCAAATGGCCTAGGAGTGCAATCATAAAAAATGCAAATGTTGTACCGATATTAACAACAAGATAAAATATTTTTCTAGTGCTGCTACAGGGGAAACCTTTGACATCGCACCTTTCCTAAACTGCTCAACTATTTTAATTGTCTACCTCTTGGAATGCTCATGTGGATTACATTACGTTGGGAGTACCATTCAAACTCCTAAAAGGGTTTTCCATCAGAGACATTTATGACATATTCACAGCATATGTCATAAATGTAAGATAGATGCGGGTCCCACCTGTGAGACCCGCACCTATCTCTAGAACGGGGCCCCCTAAACCCTGTTCTACTGCTGTGTGTTGTGACTTAAGCGTGTGATTTCCGACCATGAATTACAGAAATAGCATATCTCGCTGAACTACGCTGTTTCCGTAACTTCCATAGTAGTGAATAGCAATTACGGAAGCAGTGTAGCATGCGAGCAATGCTGTTTCCGTAACTACCATTTAGTTCTATGGGACTTACGGAAACAGCGTAGCACAGAGAGCTACGCTGTTTTTGTAATTTATGTTCAAGAATCACATGCTTCAGCCACAAAACAGATCAGTAGAACAGGGTTTAGGGGGCCCCATTGTAGAGATAGGTGTGGGTCCCAGAAATCGGACCCGCACGCATCTATCTGACATTTATGATGGGAAAAAACCTTTAACCCCTTCCCGCAAATGGACGTTACTGTACGCCCTTTTTAGCGGTGCGTTCCCGCAAATGGGCGTACAGTAACGCCCTGAGGATGAAGCGGGCACAGGAGCCATCTCAACGGTGGCGATCACAGTTATAGCGACAGTGGCATTTAAGTGATTGGCACAGAGGGAGGGGGCTCCCTCTGTACCCCATCGGCCCCCGCGAGTAATCACCGGTTGCCGATTGTTGCTATGGCAACCAGTGAGCCTAGCAATGGCTTCATGGTCGACAATGAACGGAAGCCTATTATGTCCTGCCAAAGGCAGGACCTAATAGACTGACTGTCTGTTGTCAAATTACTGTTACAATACACTGCACTGCATAAGTAGTACAGTGTATTGTACCGGGGATCATTAGATCAGATCTTCAAGTCCCCTAGTAAGTGTAAAAAAAAGTTAAAGAAAGATGTTTTAGAAAAATAAATAAACGTTTTATGTAATAAAAACAATAATCGCCCTGTTTCCCTTATCAAGTCCTTTATAATGATAAAAAAACGAAAAAAAAACAACAAAACTATACATAATAGGTATTGCCTCGTTTGTATCCGACTGAACTATAAAAGATCATATTATTTATCCCGCACGGTGAACACCGCTAAAAAATAAAATAGAAAACAATGTCATAATTTCCTTTTTTGGTCATAAAATGGAATAAAAACTGACCAGAAAGTCACAAGTACCCCAAAATAGTACTAATAAAAACTACAGTTTGTCACGCAAAAAAATATGCCCTCTCTTCGCTCTGTCAAAAAAATAAAAAGTTATGGCTCTCAGAATATGGTGACAACAAAACATAATTTTATTTAGAAAAAAAAGTGTTTTTATTGTGTAAAAGTAGTAAAACATTTAAAAACTATATACATTTGGTATTACCGTAATCGTATCAAATCACAGAATAAAGTAAACACGTTGTTTATACTGCACAGAGAACACTGGTAAAAATGTATAAAAAACAGGTAGAGAATTTCTGTTTTTTGGTCTCCTTACCTCCCAAATGTAATAAAAACTGATCAAAAAATTGCATGTACCCCATAATGATACTAATATAAACTACAGCTCGTCCCATGAAAATCAAGCACTCACACAGCTTGTCAATGGAAAATGTATGACTCTCGGATGCAATAATGCAAAACGACAGCCCAGACTAATTTAGATGTGCAGCAGTTCTTTACCTAAAACCCCACATCATCATTTGCTAGCCCCCACTGGTAGACCCTGTAAATGCAGCGGAAACTATGACATTTTAGGGTCTTATTCTACGTATGGGGCTAGTGAAAGATTAGGCAATGCTTTAGTGCGGATATTTTGTACAATACCATGAACACCCTTTATAGGTGGGCCTCCTGCCCCCAAAAAATTGGCCTGTGCATAAGGGATTGGTTCAAAGGGTACGTCACTATTTATGGATAATTAATTTTTTATTCACTTACCCCAATATTACATCATCTTATTTTGCCCTGATGCACTTCGCCCAGCTATCATATACCCTGATGTACTCCGCCAAGCTGATATATACCTTGATGTACTCCGCACAGCTTACATATACCTTGATGGACTCAGCCCAGATTACATATACCCTGATATACTCCTCACAGTTTACATATACCCTAATGTACTCTGCCCAGCTTACATATACCCTGATGTACTCCTCACAGTTTACATATATCCTGCTATACTCCCAACAGCTTACATATACCCTGATGTACTCCGCACAGCTTACATATACCCCATTATAAACTTAAACACCAGTAAAACCCTAAACAAAACTACTACCAAGCAAAATCTGCTCTCCAAAAGCCAAATGACAGTCCTTCTGAACCTGGCAGTGTGCCCAAACAGAAGTTTATGATTACATATGGGGTATTACTGCACTCTGGAGAGCCCTCTTAACAAAGAGCTAAAACTACTGTAAATATTATTGGCAAATAAATTCAATTTTTACAGTCCAATCGTAATTAATTTGCTGAGACCCCTGTGGGGTCAAAATGCTCACTACACCCCAGATGAAATCCTTAAGGAGTATAGTTTCCTAAATGGGGTAACGTTTTGGGGGCTTCCACTGTACTGGTATCTCAGGGGCCTTGCAAATGCGACATAGCATCAGAAAATAATTCCAGCAAAATCTGTGCTGCAAAAGCTAAAAGGCGCTCCTTCTCTCTTCTGAGCGCTGCCGTGTGCCCAAACTGCAGGCAGTTTATGACCTCATATGGGGTATTGCCATGCTCATGAGAAATTGCCTAAAAATCTTTGGGTTGCCTTTTCTCTTGAATTCCTTGTGGACATGAACATTTTTGAGCTAAAATTACATATACAAATTTTTTTTTCATTTTCAAAGCCCAATTCTAATAAATTCTATGAAAAACCTGTGTGATCAGAATGCTCACTATTCCCCTACATACATTCCTTGAGGGGTGTAGTTTACAAAATGGGGTGTCTTTTGGGGTGTATCTAATGTTTTGGCACCTCAAAGCCTTTTCAAACATGACATGGTGCCTGGAAAACATCCTCAGAAAAGGAGGCCCCAAAATCCACAAGGTGCTCCTTCATTTGTGAGGCCAGTGTTTGAGTCCAGTAGCACACCAGGGCCACATGTGATATGTTTTCTTAAAACTGCAGAATCTGTGTAATAAACATTGAGTTGTGTTTTTTTGTTAAGGGTATGTTCACACGCAGTGACCAAAAACGTCTGGAAATACGGAGCTGTTTTCAGGCGAAAACAGCTCCTGATTTTCAGATGTTTTTGTAGCAACTCGCGTTTTTCGCTGCATATTTTACGGACGTTATTGGAGCTGTTTTTCAATGGAGTCAATGAAAAACGGCTCCAAAAACGTCCCAAGAAGTGACATGCACATCTTTTTCGTGGGCGTCTTTTTACGCGCCGTATTTTGACAGCGACACGTAAAATGACACCTTGTGGGAACAGAATACCGTAAAACCAATTGAAAGCAATGGGCAGATGTTTGTAGGCGTAATGGAGATGTTTTTTTAGGGTATGTTCACACGCAGTGGTTTCAGACGAAATTCGGGCCGTTTACGCCTCAAATTACGCCTGAAAAAACTGCATCATTATGCCTCCAAACATCTGCCCATTGCTTGCAATGGGATTTACGGTGTTCTGTTCCCACGAGATTTTTTACGCGTCGCTGTCAAAATATGGCGCGTAAAAAGACGCCTGCGAAAAAAAAAGTGCAGGACACTTCTTGGCCCGTTTTTGGAGCCGTTTTTCATTGACTCCATTGAAAAACAGCTCCAATAACGGCCGTAAAATACGCCGCGAAAAACGCGAGTTGTTACAAAAACGTCTGACATTCAGGAGCTGTTTTTACTTGAAAACAGCTCCGGATTTTCAGACGTATTGTGCTAAGCCGTGTGAACATACCCTGACTGAAATAAATGGATTGAATTCAAAATCTGCCAGAAAAAATGAAATTTGTACATTTTACCTTCAATTTGCTTTAATTTCTGTGAAACATCTAAAGGGTTAAGAAATGTTCTAAATGCTGTTTCGAATACGTTGAGGGTGCAGTTTTCAAAATGGGGTGATTTATGTGAGGTTTTTAATATATAGACCCCTCAAAGCCACTTCAAAACGGAAGTGGTGACTACAAAAATATGTTTTGTAAATTTTGTTAAACATTTAAAAAACTGCTAGTAAACTTGTAAACCTTATAACGTCCTTAAGAAAATTAAATTAAATTAAAAAAATGATGCCTACATAAAGAAGACATATAGTAAACCTTATTTATTTTTCTAATTTGTGTGGTATCATTATCCATTTTAGAAGTAGAGAATTTCAAATGTAGGAAAATGCTAATTTTACAAAAGTTTCTTTACAATTTTTTTTTTTTTTTATAAATAAGGAATAAACATATCGACCAAAATTTACCACCAACATAAAGTACAATGTATTACGAAAAAAACTATCTCAGAATCGATTGGATAAATAAAACCATTTCAGAGTTATTACCACATAAAATTACACATGTTAGATTTGAAGAATAAGACTTGGTCCTTAACCCCTTCCCTCTTTGGCCACTTTTGACCTTCCTGACAGAGCCTCATTTTTCAAATCTGACATGTTTCAATTTATGTGGTAATAACTCCGGAATGCTTTTACCTATCCAAGCGATTCTGAGATTGTTTTCTCGTGACACATTGGACTTTATGTTACTGGCAAAATTTGCCCGATACATTCAGTATTTATTGTGAAAAACACCAAAATTTAGCGAAAAATTGCAAAAATTAACATTTTTCTCAATTTAAATGCCTCTGCTTGTAAGACAGGCAGTTATACCACACAAAAATGTTGCTAACTAACATCCCCCATATGTCTACTTTAGATTGGCATCATTTTTTGATCATCATTTTATTTTTCTAGGACGTTACAAGGCTTAGAACTTTAGCAGCAATTTCTCACATTTTCAAGAAAATTTCAAAATGCTATTTTTACAGGGGCCAGTTCAGTTGTGAAGTGGCTTTGAGGTCCTTAGATATTAGAAACCGCCAATAAGTCACCCCATTTTAAAAACTGCACCCCTCAAAGTATTCAAAACAGCATTTAGAAAGTTTCTTAACCCTTTAGACATTGCGCAGGAATTAAGGCAAAGTAGAGGTGAAATTTACAAATTTACAATGTACCACAGAAGGTTTTACCCAAGAAATGCAACTCAATATTTATTGCCCAGGTTCTGCAGTTTTAGGAAATATCCCACATGTGGCCGTAGCGTGCTACTGGACTGAAGCACCGGCCTCAGAAGCAAAGGAGCACCTAGTGGATTTTGGGCCTCCTTTTTATTAGAATATATTTTAGGCACCATGTCAGCTTTGAACAGGTCTAGTGGAACTAAAACAGTGGAAACCCCCCAAAAGTGACCCCATTTGGGAAACTACACCCCTCGAAGAATTTATCTAGGGGTGTAGCAAGCATTTTGACCGGCCAGTTTTTTTGCAAAAATTTTTGGAACTAGGCCATGAAAATGAAAATCTACATTTTTTCAAATAAAATTTAGGTTTAGCTAATTTTTTTTCATTTCCAAAAGAACTAAAGTAGAAAAAGCACCACAGCATTTGTAGAGCAATTTCTCCCGAGTAAAACAGTACCCCACATGTGGTAATAAACGGTTGTTTGGACACACGGCGAGGCTTAGAAGGGAAAGAGCGCTATTTGGCTCTTGGAGCTCAAATTTAGCAGAAATGGTTTGCGGAGGCCATGTCACATTTGCAAAGCCCCTGAGGTGACAAAACAGTGGAAACCCCCAACAAGTGACCCCATTTTGGAAACTATACCCCTCGAGGAATTTATCTAGGGGTGTAGCAAGCATTTTGACCGGCCAGTTTTTTTGCAAAAATTTTTGGAACTAGGTCATGAAAATGATAATCTACATTTTTTCAAATAAAATGTAGGTTTAGCTAATTTTTTTTCATTTCCAAGAGAACTAAAGTAGAAAAAGCACCACAACATTTGTAGAGCAATTTCTCCCGAGTAAAACAATACCCCACATGTGGTAATAAACAGTTGTTTGGACACACGGCAGGGCTTAGAAGGGAAAGAGCGCCATTTGGCTCTTGGAGCTCAAATTTAGCAGGAATGGTTTGCGGAGGCCATGTCGCATTTGCAAAGCCCCAGAGGTGACAAAACAGTGGAAACCCCCAACAAGTGACCCCATTTTGGAAACTATACCCTTTGAGGAAATTATCTAGGGTATAGTGAGCATTTTGACCCCACAGGTTTTTTGCAGAAATTTTTGCAAGTAGGCTGTGAAAATGAAAATCTACATTTTTTCAAATAAAATGTAGGTTTAGCTAATTTTTTTTCATTTCCACAAGGACTAAAGGAGAAAAAGCACCATAAAATTTGTAAAGAAATTTCTCCCGAGTAAAACAATACCCCACATGTGGTAATAAACGGCTGTTTGGACACACGGCGAGGCTGAGAAGGGAAAGTGCGCCATTTGGCTTTTGGAACTCAAATTTAGCAGGAATGGTTTGCGGAGGCCATGTCACATTTACAAAGCCCCTGAGGGGACAAAACAGTGGAAACCCCCAACAAGTGACCCCATTTTGGAAACTACACCCCATGAGGGAATTATCTAGGGGTAGAGTGAGCAGTTTTACCCCACAGGTTTTTTACAGAACTTATTGTAACTAGGCCGTAAAAATGAAAATCTACATTTTTTCAAAGAAAATGTAGGTTTAGGTATTTTTTTTTCATTTCCACAAGGACTGAAGGAGAAAAAGCACCACAACATTTGTAAAGCAACTTCTCCCGAGTAAAATAATACCCCACATGTGGTCACAAACATCTGTTTGGACACACGGTAGGGCTCAGAATGGAAGGAGCACCATTTGGATTTTGGAATGGTTTCTGGGTGTCATGTCATATTTGCTGAGCCCCTGTAGTACTAGTACAGTGGAAACACCCCAAAAGTGACACCATTTGGGAAACTGCACCCCCTGAGGAATCATCTAGGGGTATAGTAAAATTTTGATCCCAAAGGTTTTTTGCTGAATTAATTAGAATTAAGCCATGAAAATGAAAAATATTTTTTTTTTCCAACAAGATGTAGTTTTAGATACACATTTTTCATTTTTACAAGGAATAGAGAAGAAAAAGCACCCCAACATTTGTAAAGTAATTTCTCCCGAGTACGGTAACACCCCATATGTGGTTATAATCGACTGTTTACATATATGGGAGCATTCAGAAGAAAAGGAGCGGTATTTATCTTTTGGAGCGTAGATTTTGCTGGAATGGGTTGCGGATGCCATGTTGCATTTGCAAAACCCCTGATGTACCAAACAAAAGTGACCCCGTTTTAGAAACTACACCCCTAAAGGCATTTATCAAGGGATGTAGTGAGAATTTAGACTCCACAGGTGTTTTTCAGAAATGAATACGCAGTGGATGGTGCAAAGTGAAAATTGCAATTTCTCCACTAATCTGCCCATTCACCGCACAAGATGTTGTGCCCCTAGAGAATCTTACCCCATAAATTGTTAAGCGGGTTCTCCCGGGCATGGTAATGCCTTACTTGTGGCCATAAATTGCTGTTTGGGCACACTGTAGGGCTAAGAAGGGAAAGACCGCCATTTTGAGCATGGATTTTGCTTGGTAATAGTTCTGTTTGGGGTTTTGCTGGTATTTCATCTTATAATGTGGTGGCATATGTAATCTGTGCGGAGTATATCAGGGGTATATGTAATCTGTGCGGAGTATATCAGGGCATAATAGGACGGTATAATCATGGGGTAAATAATATAATTATCCATAGATGTGTGTTACGCTGTGAAGTGATCCGTTATGCACAGGCCGGTGTCACACTGATAAACGGTTTTCTTTCTTATCCCCCTTTTGTAACGCTCTGCACCTTTTGGGGACATTTTCTCCTTCGTAGTTTGGGAAATATTGCTGGGAAAGTTTTGCGCCTGTATAATACGGGCACCCTCGCTTCCAGCGGATGTGCTATGTCCATTCCCTTTCCTAGTTCCTAAATACCATGGCCCTGAAACTGCAGGAATGTTCCCCTCCGGCCTGCGCATTGAGATGTTTTTTCATCACCGCATTACTAGTGCCGTAACTTTTTTATTTTTCAGTTGATTGAGCGGTGTGCGGGCTTGTTTTTTGCGAGACGGGCTGTAGATTTTATTGGTACCATTTTAGAACACATACGACTTTTTGATCACTTTTTATTTCATTTTTTGGTAAAGGAAATTACCAAAAACAAGCAATTCTGGAATAGTTTTTTATTGTTTTTTTTCTCTGCATCCACAGTGCGCCCTAGATTACATGTTAGCTTTATTCTGCGGGTCGATACGATTACGGCGATACCAAATTTATATAGTTTTTTTTATGTATTGCGGCTTTTGCACAATAAAATCACTTTTTTTATAAAATCATTTGTTTTCTCTGTCGACATTCTAAGACCCATAACTTTATTATTTTTGCGTGCACAAAGCGGTGTCAGGGATTATTTTTTGCGGCACGGATTGGCGTTTTTTATTAGTACTATTTTGGAGTAAATGTGACTTTTTGATCACTTTTTATAGCATTTTTTGGAAGGAGATGTGACCTAAAAACAAAGATTCTGGCGCTGTTTTTCATGTTTTTTTTTTACCGCGTTCACCGTGCGGGATAAATTACATAATAGTTTTGTAGTTTGGGTCGTTACGGACGCGGCGATACCAATTATGTATAGTTTTTTTTATTTTTACGGGTTTTCCCATAATAAAATACTTACTATGGGAAAAAAGTCAGTTTAGCTTTATTTTTATTTGAAATGTGTGTGTTTTTATTGTTTTACCACATTTTTATTTACTTTTTTTTACTTTTTTTACTTGTCCCACTAGGGGACATGAGGGCCTGATGCCCCGATCGCTACTCTAATACACTGCACTACATACGTAGTGCAGTGTATTAGCGCTGTCAGTTATTCACTGACAGCAAGCCTATGAGGACTTGCCGCAGGCGGGTCCTCATCGGCTCCCGTACAAGGCAGACTCGGACGCCATTTTCTGGCGTCCGATTGCCACAGCAACCCAGCGATTGCATCACTGGGTTGCCGATCGGGTGAAAACCTATCAGATGCTGCGCTCTATTGAGCGCAGCATCTGAGGGGTTAATCTGCCGGATCGGAGAGTAGCTCCGGTCCTGGCAGTTACAGGAGGGTGCCAGCTGTATAATTCAGCTGTCCCCCCGCAGTGATAGTGCCGGCTCTGCTTCTGAGCCCGCACCATCACTGCGCCGTATATATACGGCGCTTTGCGGGAACCACCTCCCGACAGCGCCGTATATATACGGCGTATGTCGGGAAGGGGTTAAGGCCAAAATGAGCTTGGTCCTGAAGGAGTTAAAGCACATATAAACAGACACACATGGAATATCACAACTAGTTATAATAAACACAGTAGCATACATCACTCATCGCTCCTTAAGGCTTCATTCAGACGAACGGGAATTACGTCCGTGCAACGCGCGTGATTTTCACGCGCGTCGCACGGACCTATATTAGTCTATGGGGCCGTGCGGACATGTGCGTGATTTTTACTCAGCGTAAGTCCGCTGAAAAAAAGTCACGACATGTCCGTTCTTTCGGCGTTTTGCGTGAATCACGCACCCATTGAAGTCAATGGGTGCGTGAAAACCATGCATGTCGCACGGAAGAACTTCCGTGCGAACTGCGTGATTCGCGCAACAGCTGTCAAAAGGATGAATGTAAACAGAAAAGCTTTTCTGTTTACAAACATCCAAATGGAGTGTCATAATGATGGCGGCTGCGCGAAAAGCACGCAGCCGCGCATCATATGCTGATGCCCCACAGAACTGTTAAGTGGTTTTTGCGCACACGAAAAACGCTGCGTTTTTGCATGCGCAAAAACGCCACGCTCGTGTGAGTGAGGCCTAACAAATATGTCATGAAAAGGTAATGAGAGTTCAAGTTGTATATGTTAAATATATCCAATAATAGACTATAGATGTCACTGTAAGGCATATGTTACAGTCTACATTTAACATATACATCTGGAGCTTCTCCTGGTGTATATGTTACACGTAGGTCAAATACGTGATGTAAATTGGGCCTCACTCTGAATCCAGAGCACAAATTAACACCTGACTACAGGATCAAATTATCAGACTGGATGTGTTTAATAAAACAACCTAAACAACAACCTCACACCAAGAGTGGCGTGTACTGGGGTCCCTTTTAATGTATAGACCTAAAAACTAACCAGAGATGGGACATGACCCTAAAGTAAGTAATGTACTCCGAAGATAAAAGTACAAAAAATCTTTATTAAATATAGTAACAATAACAAATAATGAGAAAAGAGATCTGATACAATAAACACGGAGACATAAACAACAGGGTCAGATGAAAAAGACCAGAGCCAACAGAATCAACCGTCCACTAGAGACCTAACACACGCTCAGTTATAGGTAAGTAGTTAGTAAACCCGGGGGTATGGGAAGGTTAGTCCCATACATAGTGCCAAGTAATCAGCTAGATGAACAACGTATAAAGTATGTCAGTATGCGTAGCCTGCACAGTATATGGTGCATGTAACAGTACGTGCACAATCTATACAAAATAGTAGGTAGTACGTGACAAGTTGAAACTGAAAAGCATATGCAAGTGGTTTGAAGGCTCAAATAGCCAAGAGAAATATGACTGGCTGAAATAGCACAATACTGTGGAGGCTACAAAGGGCTGAAAAAACCTGTGCACATACCCAGAGACATGATGAGGAGCGTGGAGGATCAATGAAGTGGATGGGTGAATGAACGCCTCGACGCGCGTTTCGCCCTGTGACCGGCTTCGTCAGGAGGCTACATACAGTAAAAATCTAGGGGTTTAAATAGTGAAGAGACAGAGTTAGGCTCACCTGCGGTGAGTGAAAATCGGCGCTCCACACGCCCACAGGGCGGCGCATGCATCACGGGACGCGCCGCGCGTCATGTGACAGGTGCCACGTGATGTAAACACCACCATGGCAACCCTAGACGCTGAGCGGCACTCCCGGATACATGCCCCGCCGAGGGTGCGCGACCGAGCGTCTGTCCAGACACCGCAGGAGAGACAACCCACGATAGCAAGAAAAGGAAGTTTCTATAGCGAAGGGGCCAACTAACAATATATGCATACAGTTGAAATGAATATATACAATAGTGCAGTAACAGCAGTTTATACAAATGACGGTAAAAATACATATATTAAAAGATACATGCAACAAATAAAATAAAAAGCAAAAATAGATTAATAATGAAAAGTGAAACGTGCAAATAAAGAATGAATAATAAAATAAAGTAAATGAAAATATAAATAATGATGAATAATACAGATGAATATAAGTAATAAAGAGGTGAAAAGTGAAAATGTATACGCCAACAATAATAGTGATTAAAGTAATAAATGATTTACTATATAAGCATGAAGACATTGCCAAAAACAAGGCAATGAAGATAAAGTGCCGTGTACAAAAAATATAAATAAAAGATAAAAACTAAAAAATAATAATAATAAATAATAAATGAAAAAAATAAAATAAAAAATAAAATAGCTATAGTAGACAAAAGAAAATAAAAATATATATATGTGCAATGTAAGATATAATGAATAAGGTGTATATAAATAAATATATATGTATATAAATATAAATGAAATAGCATAAACAAATATTCTGCAGATATGTGAAGAAATAAATACATATACAAGTAATATAAAGAGCACAGTATATAGTACTAATGAATCGTAACTACCACACATATACCCAACCATACCAAAATATCATGATAGTAAGTATACTCGAGACATAATACTGTGCAGTATAGTATAAGTATATACATACAGAACTCCAATACTTTTTTGCCAAGAAAATATTAGTAATGATACAAAAGTATAAAAATATGTAAAGATATATATACACAAATCATATTATATGAATATCGTACAGAATTATATATATATATGTATGTCTTCTATCCTCCAAATTTTCAATTGCAGCCAGGCGAAGTCTTCACCAATGAGAGGACCCATTCGCTATACCCGTACGCTAAAAGAGATGAACTGTAACAGAAAAATAGAATAAAAACCAAGAAAGAAACCCTAGACAAAATAAAATTCACGCATGGTTAAAAAGTTTACAAAAAAGGCCTGAAACTAGTGGCTTCGTTTAAACCAAGTGGGGCTATAGTATTTAGTAACGTGATCCACTTCATTTCTTTCTTTAGCAAAGCCAAACGTACATCACCACCTCTGCAGCCCAAGGAGACCCTATCAATGCCGCGCACCTCAAAACCCCTAGGATTACTAGAGTGAAATTCACGGAAATGTCGTGCAACAGGCTGGAGTTTATCCACGTCTAAAACATTGGAGGCCGACTTAATTTTGCAGACATGTTCCAGTATCCTCACCTTCAGTTGCCTAGTGGTCATACCTATATAGATAAGACCACAGGGACAAGTGGCAAAATACACCACAGCTACTGTACTGCACGTAATGTTGTAGACAATTTTATATTCCTTCCCTCTATCAGAGCTGTAGAAGTTAGAGGTACGTGGAACATATCTGCAAGCGGAGCATTTGCCGCAATTGTATGACCCCCAGGGGGGACCCTTACTCCCAAATGGATTAGGGGAGGCGCTGGGAATGTAATGACTAGCTGTTAAGAGATCCTTCAAATTTTTAGATCGCCTCCAAGTAATGGAGGGTTAATTGGGTAAAACCCCTGCTAAATCACGATCGGTGAGAAGTACCCGCCAGTGCTTTTGCAGGATATCACGGATCTTACTCCAATAGGGATTAAACGTGGTAATAAATCTGACACTCTGATCCATTTTATGTTTCTTGGGCTTACTTACCAGGAGTTCAGTTCTTTGGACACAGAAGATCCTTCGTTTGTTACTAAATGGGAGGATTCCCTAACTAAATGTTCACGCACGCTCATTGAGTTGCTCATTGGGGCAGATCGCAGAACCCTTGATTCTTTGGAAAAGGAAATCGATCCTCTTAAGGATAAGATTCATCAATTCCTTAGTACAGAGGAGCTTGGTATTTTCGATAAAGCATTGGAGGAGGAGCTTACTAAGTGGGAAAGAGAAATACAAGATCTCAAAATTAGAACATTCCAGCGTGATCTAGGTGACTTTCAGTCTAATAAGATCTACCGTTGGCATTTTAAGAGGGATAGAGCCCGGTCCCTGTCTCGTTCTGTCTCTTCCACTTCCCTTATATCTGAAGAGGAATGTGGCGGTTTTTTAGACAAACCTCAGGCCGCAGGAGATGGAGACCCCCTGTTCAATTCCAGAACACCATCAATCAAAAGAAAGACCAGAGGAGGGTTCAACAGGGAGAAGAGAAACAGGAGGCTCTAAAGGTAATTAACCTCTCTTCCCACACTTTGTCGTCCTCCCAAATTAATGTGCTACAAAGGGGTCTGTCTTTCTCTCCTACGGGCAAATTTGATCTTTTTACTACTATTAAAGACTTGGCTCTTTTCTCTAGAAAATTACTTTGTAAAAAGCACTTTGGTAGAAGGGATCATAGTGTACCCATGTGCTCCCCGGTAGAGCAACAGGCATTTGATGCCCTCCTTTCACTACTAGAAGAACAGGAGGTCAAAACTGACCCCAGACTCCCCATGCATCTGTGCCGCCGTTCTCAATATTTCCCCCCTCTTGCGCTGTGCCCTTCAGTGGACATTTTTTTCAAATTGGTTAAAAAAGATCTTGAAACTATCTCTGACGTCGATACACCTGGTAATCTTAATTATAAGGAGAGGCAAGCTATTCTTGAGCTCAGAAAACTCAGAGATGTGATTATCAAACCAGCTGACAAGGGGGGCAATGTTGTATTATGGCCGGCACAGATGTATGAATGTGAGGCTTTTCGTCAACTTAACATGAGTCATTGCTATCGCAGGCTCACATCGGATCCAACGTTAGCTTTCAAAGGAGAACTTGATAGTCTATTACAAAGGGGCGTTGATGCTAATATTATCCATTCCAAATTGAGAGAGGGCTTGTCTGTGGATTTCCCTATTAAGCCCACATTCTATTTATTGCCTAAAGTGCACAAAAATGTCACCTGCCCCCCTGGTCGTCCGATAGTATCAGGGATTGGCGGCTTGTGTGAAAACATTTGCAGATTTGTGGATTTTTATCTGCAGAAATGTGTGGAGACCTTACCGTCATACATTAGGGATACCACAGATATGTTACAATGACTCGACGGGTTGCACCTTGAGCATGACATGCTTTTGGTTACGTGTGACGTGGAGTCCTTGTATATATCTATATGCCACGACCACGGGATCCGAGCATCCAGATATTTTTTACAGATGACTAATCATGACCCGGATCTTGTAGAGTTTATTTTATGTCTCCTTGACTTTGCATTAACACATAATTTCTTTGTATTCAAGGATCGCCTCTTCCTACAGCTCCAGGGAACAGCAATGGGGGCCACCTGCGCACCTTCATATGCCAACTTGTTCCTGGGGCTGTGGGAGAGAGACATTGTGCTGCAGACTCCGGGTCATGATTCAGTGCTCCTGTGGTCGAGGTATATAGATGATATTCTATTCATCTGGCAGGGCTCCACGTCTAACTTGGAATCGTTTCTTGGTTCCCTTAATAGGAATGACATTAATATCAAACTCACGTGGCAGTATAGTCAAACTCGTGTTGATTTCCTGGATATTTGTATCTGTAGAGATGACAGTGGTTTTATTTCTACCGATATTTTTAGGAAAAAAACCTCCACTAATGCCCTCCTCCATGCTACATCTGCCCACTATCCGAAGGTTACAACATCTATTCCTGTGGGCCAGTTTTTGAGGGCAAAGCGTATCTGCTCTAATGATAGCAACTTTGAGCGTCAAGCTTTGGATCTGACGGCAAGATTTCAGAGTCGTGGGTACAGTCAGAGGGTCATTAAGAGAGGCTATCTCAGAGCTAAAAACTCGACTCGTGCTGAACTCCTGGTAAGTAAGCCCAAGAAACATAAAATGGATCAGAGTGTCAGATTTATTACCACGTTTAATCCCTATTGGAGTAAGATCCGTGATATCCTGCAAAAGCACTGGCGGGTACTTCTCACCGATTGTGATTTAGCAGGGGTTTTACCCAATTATCCCTCCATTACTTGGAGGCGATCTAAAAATTTGAAGGATCTCTTAACAGCTAGTCATTACATTCCCAGCGCCTCCTCTAATCCATTTGGGAGTAAGGGTCCCCCCTGGGGGTCATACAATTGCGGCAAATGCTCCGCTTGCAGATATGTTCCACGTACCTCTAACTTCTACAGCTCTGATAGAGGGAAGGAATATAAAATTGTCTACAACATTACGTGCAGTACAGTAGCTGTGGTGTATTTTGCCACTTGTCCCTGTGGTCTTATCTATATAGGTATGACCACTAGGCAACTGAAGGTGAGGATACTGGAACATGTCTGCAAAATTAAGTCGGCCTCCAATGTTTTAGACGTGGATAAACTCCAGCCTGTTGCACGACATTTCCGTGAATTTCACTCTAGTAATCCTAGGGGTTTTGAGGAGCGTGGCATTGATAGGGTCTCCTTGGGCTGCAGAGGTGGTGATGTACGTTTGGCTTTGCTAAAGAAAGAAATGAAGTGGATCACGTTACTAAATACTATAGCCCCACTTGGTTTAAACGAAGCCACTAGTTTCAGGCCTTTTTTGTAAACTTTTTAACCATGCGTGAATTTTATTTTGTCTAGGGTTTCTTTCTTGGTTTTTATTCTATTTTTCTGTTACAGTTCATCTCTTTTAGCGTACGGGTATAGCGAATGGGTCCTCTCATTGGTGAAGACTTCGCCTGGCTGCAATTGAAAATTTGGAGGATAGAAGACATACATATATATATGCAGATTAGGAAGAAAAAGCTGCTCCTCTGAACGGGCGCTCAGGTGTGGATTGTACTGATATCTTCACAAAATCGTCAGGGTGTATTTTCAACGATTTTATTATTAAAAAAGAACAATATAAAATTTGATTGCTGCAACGCGTTTCAACCACGCACTGTAGTCTTCATCAGGCATATAAATTTGGTTACAATACATCATCTTATATACTTGTATCATATGCTTCACTTCCAGGTTAAACTGGCAAGGTGAAGGTTCATCATGGGTGTTTCAGCACAGGTGTGTGTATGTTTTTTCCTCAGACTGATTTTCTCTTAATTGCTATTTCTCCTCTTTTCTACCTTTTAACCAACTATTTTCTGCCAAATGGTAGATATTCTTAGCTTTAGTGTAAAAGAGGATTGATTTTTTGTATACATATATATATATATATACACACGCATATATATATATATATATATATATATATATATATATATACATATGTCCACATGCAGGTGACCGTATATTTCAAAGAAATCATCATCGTCCGCGTATTCTCGCCGCTGACAGACAGTGTGAGTACTCTTAGTTTCTTTGATAATTGTGTTTATTCTTTTTGATAGTTTTGATGCTATCCTTTATTCTAACTAAGATAATTGTATTACTGGTAAAAAATGCTTCTAGTTTCATTGCTGTTCGTTTGAATCTAATTGTCGGGAGCCAGGCGCTCCTGTTTTTTATGTATATATATATATTTAATTTTAAGAAGAGAAATATTCCCATTATTATTTATTCTTTGTAGGTGTATCACACTCAATCTTATCCTATCATTTTTAATACAGATGTCATTGTATTTTAATAGATCGTTCAAACTACACTTGATCAATTTTTTCATTGAGTCCGTTTGGGCTCAAGGTCCCAAATTTAAATATCCAGAAGGACTCCCTTTTATTCAGGGTAGAGATTCTTTTGTGTGTTTTAACATTTACTTGTTCGATTGGGGAAATTTTTATTTTAGAAAAATCAGATGAATGGTTATATAGTAAATGCCTTGATAAGCTATGTTTGAGAAAACCGTTTTTTGCATTAAAGCGGTGACCATTTAATCTCTTTCTTAGTGTCTGGGTTGTTCTTCCAATATATTGCAATCCGCACTCACATTCAATCATATAAATTACATAATCAGTTTCACAGTTCATATAAGTATTAATTTTTAAATATTTCTTGTGTTACATTTGATGTAACTTGAGTTTTTCCTTTGTTAATATTAAAACAACACAAACAGTTTCTTTTTCCACATTTATGGATCCCTGCCGGTTTATAATAATGATCTTGGGTAGAGGTGGGGATATTCGTTTTCAACCTACTAGGTGCTAATATATTTTTAATAGTTCTCCCCCGACGGAATGTTATCCCTGGTTTTATAGGGATAATTTTATTTAAAATCGGATCGTTTAAAAGTACATTCCAGTGTTTTTGCAATGCACTTCTAATAACATTATGATCTTTATTAAATGTTGTAATAAAATTGTTTGAATGTCTTTTCTTTAAAATATCTTTGTTATGTGCTATATGTACTTTTTCTACAAGGCATGCTTCTTGAGATGTATCTAAAAATTTTTGATACGCATGTTTAAGGAGATCTTGAGGATATTTTTTCTCCTCAAACTTTGCTTTGAGGATTTTGGATTGTTCTTTGTATCCATTCACTGAGGAGCAATTTTTTCTTATTCTCCTATACTGACTGTGTGGGATATTTGTTATCCATTTTTTATAGTGTGCACTTTTGAAATTTAAAAAACTATTTTTATCTGTGTCTTTAAAATGTGTTTTTGTTAAAAATTTATTATCAGAATGACTGATTTCTAAATCTAAAAATATTATTTTTTCTTTTGATATATTTTGTGTAAATTGTATTCCCCACGTATTCTTATTTCAAATATTTATGAAGCTGTTCGCTTCCTCCCTAGTACCAGACCAGATTAAAAAAAGATCGTCAATATACCTTTTATAATAGACAATTTTATTCCGATATATATGAGCATTCTCTATATGTATTGATTCAAAATGCCCCATGAATAGGTTGGCATAGCTAGGGGCAACTCGTGTCCCCATAGCTGTGCCCCTTATCTGTTTATATAATTTAGAATTATGTTTAAAAATATTGTGGGTGAGAATAAAATGTAATCCTTCTAATAGAAAATCATTTTGTTTTTTCGGGAGTATACCTCCATGTTCTAAAAAAAAATGTATGGCCTTTAATCCAAGAGTATGATCGATATTCGAATATAAGGAAGTCACATCCAATGTTATCAATACGTAATTTTCATTCCAGCTGTATCCTTGTAATTCTCTGATCAGACTCGTAGAGTCTTTCAGATACGATGGTAATTTTTTCACTAGATTTTGCAAATGTAAATCTATATAATGTGAAAGCTGACTTGTCAGGGAATTGATACCAGATATTATTGGTCTACCTGGAGGATTCGTTTGATTTTTATGAATTTTAGGTAGATGGTAAAAAAAAGGGGTTTCCGGATTTGCTGTCATTAAAAATGATTTTTCTTTTTTATTTATAATGCCCTCTTCGAAGTTAATTTTTATAAAATCTGAAAATTCTTTTTCATATTGATCTGATGGATCAGAGGTTATTGTTTCGTAATATTTTTTATCAGAAAGTATTCTCTCAGCTTCTTGGATATAAGTTTCTCTATCTTGTATTATAATTCCTCCTCCTTTATCCGCTGATCTTATTACAATATTTTTATTATTTTGAAGGTCTTTGAGTGATTTTTTCTCTCTTTTATTAAGATTACATTGGCTAGGTACGCTTTTTTTCTTATTGATTATTTTCAATTCATTTGACACTAATATATAAAAAGTTTCTAAAAAATTGCCCTTATGATGCAGTGGGTAGAAGCTCGATTTTCCATTGACTTCAAGATGTGTATATGGGTCTTCTACACTATTATCTTTTTCCGTTTGTTTGGATTTCCCTGTTTCTATAGAAAAATGACGTTGCAATGTGAGTTTTCTAATAAAATTATTTAAATCTAAAAAAAGTTGAAATTCATCAGCTGATTGTGTGGGACAAAACGACAAGCCTTTAGATAGTAACTCTATTTCTCCTTTTTTGAGTATATATTGTGATAAATTAAACACATTACTGGATTTTTCATGTATATTCTCAATTTCAATAGATTCTTGCAAGTCGGTTTCTAATCCTCCCTGCTTTTTTTGTGGGTTTCTTTTTTTCCCCCCTCTGCATCCTCTGATCTTTCTTTTCTTTTCGTAGATCTGGATAGATGCATTTGATTTGGGAGGGCTTGAAAATATTTTGTGATTACATGATTCCTTATAGGGGGTGATGTCTTGGATTTTTGTGTTTGAGGACTGATGTTCGAACTTGGGGGGAACTCTAAAAAAGATATATTGGTTAGTGTGCTATTTATTGTAGAGTTCGATGTCTCTATTTCAGGAGTGATAGGATCTGCGGTGGGTCTATCCATGTCATTGAGATATAGTATCAAAGGTGATGAAAAAGTCGGTTCTGGGCGACTACCTGTGTTGACCGGAGTGCCTATCCAACGGAAAGTGGTATTTATACCGTCAGGTGAGTCATGTGTGGTAAAAAATGTGTTATCTATTGAATTAGAATGATGTGACATATCTATATGCGCTGTTTCCATAGTAGCTTTAGGAAATAGTGGGGGTAAATTAATATTGGGTGGAATCCATGGTTCCGTATTCTTTATTGTTTGGTGATGATCTGTTTGCCTTACTATGTTCTGATGACTATAATCCTTCATTTTGTTTTCATTATATTTTTTATAGATTCTATTGGTCTCTACATTTTCCTGTTGAGGTGTATTAGTATTTCTTCTGTAGGTGTACCTACTATATCTTTTTGTATTTGTACTTATGTTTTTATTAATCCTAGGATTTCCATATGGTCGATTATGATGATATAGAGTTGACTGTTTGTTTTGTTCTTTGTCTAGGGATTCTGTAGTGGGTTTGTCAATTGATTGACATGCAAAATCCTGTCTATCACGTTTAAATTTAGTTGCTTTTTTTTCGATTACATCTCTCTCCAATTTCAACAATCTATTCTTAATAGATAATTCTATTTTTTGGAAATCTTGGTGTTTTTTGTATAATTCTAACTTGACCCACGTGATATTGAGAAGTTTGGAAAAATGGTCAGATAGCGATGTTCTTTTATTATATAGTCGCTCCATCATACCTCTAGAGCATGTGGACATGTATTCTTTCCATTCTAAGGAAAAGAGTGTATCATCAGGGAATGCTGATAAAAAGGGTAATCTTAAACCTCTAGGGGTGAGATTCTCTGTGATATACATTTTTAAAAAAGTGGCATCTAGATTATGCATCAGTTCCGCTTTACTAAAATCTTCAAATTCTAAAAATAAGTCAGTCATGTATTTCGTTTCTTCAGTAGTATATATTTTTGTTGCGATCCTCCTTGTAGGGCTTCTTTTCTCAGTTGGAATGGTATTAGTAAGTAATAAGATCAATTTGTTACGATTGTCTAAACGATGTTGATAATATTCCATTTTGTTGAATGAAGAGTGGTTGGGCTGAACTTTTAACCACCTCTAGTATGCTTGCCGTACTCTTGAGGACGTATTTTTTCCTGGAATGGAATCGTCCACCTATTGAATCCGGTATATCCTGGTTGACAACCGTATTGAAGATTCTTAAGATAAAAAGGGGGGATAAAAAAGAGAAAAAAACAGCGCTCCTCTAAGGTGATATCGTTCTGGTATTTGTAAGATATTGAGTAACTTAACCCCTATCCGCACCAGGACGTAACTGTACGTCGTTGCGGGAAGTTACTTCCCGCACGAGGACGTACAGTTACTGAGTTAATCCCGGTGCACACTGTCGGCGACAGTGTGCACCGGGAACCAGGAGGTCAGCTGTCGCCGACAGCTGACACTCCCCTCTTGCCGGCCAGCGGTCCTTTGCCGCTGATTTCGGCGCATTAACCCCTTAAATTCGGCGATCGGGTGCAATCGCCGAATTTTAGGGGTTTCTAACATATCGGCAGACCCCCGTCCGAAATCGCGGGGTCTGCCGATAGTATGGCAAACGGAAGCCAAACAATGGCTTCCGGGTCTGCCATGGACAGAAGCCCATCAGGACCAACCTTCGGCTGGTCCTGATAGGCTTCCTGTCAGAGTGACAGGAAGTCACTGTGTCGTTCCCGATGCACACTGTCGGCGACAGTGTGCATCGGGAACTTGGAGATCAGCTGTCCCCGACAGCGGACACTCTCCAGTGTTGCCGATCAGCGGCTCATCGCCGCTGATTTCGGCAATTAACCCGTCACATGCGGGGCTCGATTGCAATCTCCGCATGTAGCGGGTTTGTAGCGCATCAGCAGCCCCCATGCAATCGTGGGGGCTTCTGATGCTTGTGATGACACCTGGGGGCCAGACAACGGCCCCCAGGTCTGCCATGTATGTCAGCCTATGAGGATCAGCCTCTGCTGATCCTCGTAGACCAACTGTCAAAGTGACTGTGACGTCACAGTGACAGTTGGAATACATTACACTACCTAGGTAGTGTAATGTATTCTAGCAGCGATCAGAGCTGCAGGTCAAAAAAAGAAAGTGTAAAAAGTAAAAAAAAAAGTTAATAAACAAAAATATAAAGTGTAAAAAGTAAAAAAAAGTTAATAAAAATGTTTTATAAAAGTGTAAAAATAAAAGGTTTTGTTTTCCTATAATAAATTATTTATTATAGGGAAAAAATGAAAACGTTAAAAAAAAGTACACATATTTGGTATCGCCGCGTTCGTAACGACCCAATCTATGAAACTATAATGTTAATTTTTCCGCACGGTGAACGCCACAAACAAAATAAACTGAAAACTGTCAGCATCGCTATTTTTTGGTCACCACCCCTCCCAAGATATAGAATAAAAAGTGATCAAAAAGTTGCATTTACCCCAAAATGGTACCAATAAAAACTACAACCCGTCCCGCAAAAAACAAGACCTCCCACAGCTTTTTTGACGAAAAAATAAAAAAGTTACGGCTCAGAATAGCGTGTCCCAGAAAATAAATAATTTTATAGAAACTTCATTTTATTGTGCAAACGCTGCAAAACTTAAAAAAAACTATACACATATGGTATCGGCGTAATCGTACCGACCGGCAGAATAAATTAAAACGTAATTTATTGAGCACGGTGAACGCTGTAATAAATAAAGAATTTAAAGCGCCAAAATCGCTGTTTTTTGGTCACCCTAGCTCTAAAAAACATCCTGAGGGGCCAAAATGCTCACTATACCCCTAGAAAAATTCCTTGAGGGGTGTAGATTCCAAAATAGGGTGACTTTTGGGGGGTTTCCACTGTTTTGGTCCCTCCGGGGCGTTGCAAACCCGACATGGCACTGAAAACCAATCCAGCAAAATCTGCTTCCAAAATCCAAAAGGCGCTCCCTCCCTTCTGAGCCCTGCTGTGGGTCCAAACATCAGTTTACGACCACATATGGGGTATTGCCGTAATCGGGAGAAATTGCTTTACAAATGTTGGGCGGCTTTTTCTCCTTTATTCCTTGTAAAAATGAAAAAATTCTATGTTTCCACAGAAAAATAGGTGATTTTCATCTTCACAGACTAATTCCACTAAATTCTGCAAAAAAACTGTGGGGTCAAAATGCTAACTATACCCCTAGAAAAATGCCTTGAGGGGTGTAGTTTCCAAAATGGGGTCACTTTGGGGGGGGGTTTCGGCTGTTTAGGTACCACAAGACCTCCTCAAACCTGACATGGTGCCTAAAATATATTCCTAAAAAAAGGAGGCCCCGAAATCCACTAGCTGCTCCTTTGCTTCTGAGGCCTGTGCTTCAGTCCATTAGGACACTAGGGCCACATGTTGGATATTTCTAAAATCTGCAGAATCTGGGCAATAAATATTGAGTTGCGTTTCCCTGGTAAAACCTTCTGTGTTACAGATTTTTTTTTATTACAAATGAATTTCGGCAAAAAAAATGAAATTTGCAAATTTCACCTCTACTTTGCCTTAATTCCTGTGAAACGCCTAAAGGGTTAAAATATTTTCTGAATGTGGTTTTGAATACCTTGAGGGGTACAGTTTTCAAAATGGGGTGATTTATGGGGACTTTCTAATATATAAGGCCCTCAAAGCCACTTCAGAACTGAACTGGTCCCTGAAAAAATAGCCTTTTGAAATTTTATTGAAAATATGAGAAATTGCTGCTAAATTTCTAAGCCTCGTAACGTCCTAGAAAAATAAAAGTACGTGAAAAAAAATGATGCAAACATAAAGTAGACATATAGGAAATGGTAACTAGTAACTATTTTGTGTGGTATTACTATCTGTTTCACAAGCAAATACATTTAAATTTAGAAAAATGCTAATTTTTGCACATTTTTGCTAAAATTTGAAGTTTTTCACAAATAAATATTGAATTTATCGACCAAATTTTTTCACTAACATAAAGTACAATAAGTCACGAGAAAACAGTCTCAGAATCGCTTGGATAGGCAAAAGCATTCCAGAGTTATTACCACATAAAGTGACACGTCAGATTTGTAAAAAACATCTGTGTCCACAAGACCAAAACAGGCTGTGTCCTAAAGGGGTTAACCCCTTAATGACCGGCCTATTTTGGAACTTAATGACCAAGCTATTTATTTTTCAATCGTCGCATTCCAAGAGCTATAACCTTCTTATTTTTGCGTTGACATAGCTCTATAAGGTCTTGTTTTTTGCGGGACAAGTTGCACTTTTTAATAGCACCATTTTTAGGTACATATTATTTATTGATTAACTTTTATTAACTTTTTTTTGGGGGGGAATAGAAAAAAATCAGAAATTTCGCCACTCTTTTTTGCGTCCTAAATCTACGCCGTTTACCGTGTGGTATAAATAACACAATAACTGTATTCAGCGGGTTGTTACGATTGCAACGATACCAAATTTGTATAGTTTTTGTATGTTTTACTACTTTTACACAGTAAAAACGCTTTTTTTTCAAAATTATTTGTTTTTGTGTCTCCATATTTGAAGAGCCGTAACGTTTTTATTTTTTCGCCGATTCGGTCATATGAGGGCTTTTTTTTTGCGGGACGACTTGTAGTTTTTATTGGTACAATTTTGGAGTAGATGCGACTTTTTGATCACTTTTTATTACATTTTTTTTAAGTCAGTATTCACAGAAAACAGCAATTTTTCCATAGTTTTTTATTATTTTTTTTACGGCGTTCACCGTGCGGGTTAAATAATGTAATAGATTTATAGTTCGGGTCGTTACGGACGCGGCGATACCAAATATGTGTAACTTTTTAACTTTATTTTGTTTTTTTAATAGTAAAGCATTTTGTAAGGGGAAAAGCTGGGTTTTTCATTTTTTTTCACATTTTTTTTTAAATTAACTTTATTAAACTTTTTTTTCACTTTTTTACTAGTCCCACTAGGGGACTATAATATGCGATTCTGCGATCGCATTTATAATACACTGCAATACTTTTGTATTGCAGTGTATTACTGCCTGTCCGTTTAACACGGACAGGCATCTGCTAGGTCATGCCTGCGGCATGATCTAGCAGGCATTCACTCCAGGCAGCCTGGGGACCTTTATTAGACCCCCGGCTGCCATTAGAGACACAGACTCTTGGCGATCGTATCGCCGGGTGATGGTGGGGGAGAGAGGGAGCTCCCTCCCTCTCTCCAAAACCACTCAGATGCGGTGCTCGCTATTGAGCACCGCATCTGAGGGGTTAAACGTGTGAGATCGATACTAATATCGATCTCACACGGCAGAGCAGGGACGCTCCCAGCCCTCAGCTGCCTCTAGCAGCTGAGAGCAGGGAGATTTGACAGCTCCCTGCTCTGTAAACTTATTCCGATGCCGCGACGTAAAAAGTCTATGGCATCGGAATAAGGCCCGTTAGTGACCGACGTAGAAACACGATGGGCCGGTCACTAACGGGTTAAGGGTTCCATTGT
Source organism: Rhinoderma darwinii (assembly GCF_050947455.1). Taxonomy (NCBI): domain Eukaryota; kingdom Metazoa; phylum Chordata; class Amphibia; order Anura; family Rhinodermatidae; genus Rhinoderma; species Rhinoderma darwinii. The sequence continues at coordinate 190,242,916 of NC_134690.1, read as the reverse complement.
TTTGATGGAATGAATAGCTCAGTTGACTAAGGTATTGATTCTGTCAAAACGTCAGAACCATTAAACAACGGAGACAAACAGAAACCATTTGCACCAGATCCGTCACCATTGAAATCAATGGTAATGCAAACGGAAACCTATGGTTTCTGGTCATTTTTTCTAGGTCAATCCATAATATGTTTTCATTAGTGATCTGTTCTGTCTAGTCTCAATTTATAATAACACCGATCTTTTTTTAACCTTTCATTGAGCCAAATTCACCAATAAAAATTTGTATTACAATTTTCTATATAACAACAAAGAATGACATTAAAGAAAATGGGGGAGTGGTGAAATTGAAGAATGACTAGGGGATGAGGGGAAAAGATAAATAAATGTTTTGTAGCTGTTTAGAACTGAAATTTTGCCAAATTCAAAATGCAAATAAAACATTCTCCATCTTTAGATTTTTATAGACATTTATTCTTTCTACTTTCAAGAGACTACCATTTTTAATAACCTTATATCTATAATGATATTTCATTTTGACTTTAATTGTGCTTGACAGCTATATATTGCATGATTGCTTTTATCATTAATTGTCAATTTCCTAGGGTGGTGCTTTTCTGGGAAGCCAGTGTAAAACATATGGGTTATGTTATTAGCTGCAAACATCCATACACTTCACCTGTTTACAGCATATATGTCACCCTATATAACTGAGATATCAATGTATAATTTAATAAAAGTCGGAATCTAATGCAGAGTACTGTTCAGTCATTGACTTCTAGAATGAAGACTTTTACTTAATTGTACTACAATACGTGTATCATTATAGCATACCTCCAGTGATCCACATAAAGGGGTTTTCCCATCAGGGACATTTACGACATATCCACAGGATTTGTCATAAATGTCAGATAGATGTGGGTCCCATCTCTGGGACCCGCATCTATCTCTAGAACGGGACCCCCTAAACCCCATTCTACCTCTCTGTGCTCCAGCTGACTCGTGTGGTTTCCGACCATGAAGAAGGAAACAGCGTAGCTAGCTGAGCTATGCTGTCAAGTCCCATAGAACTGAAAGGTAGTTTCAGAAACAGCATAGCTCGCATACTACGCTGCTTCTGTAATTGCAAATCACTATTATGGGAGTTATGGAATCCAAACAGCGTAGCTCAGCGAGCTGCGCTGTTTTCGTAACTCCCGATCATATAATCAGGAAGTGGTCGGGAGGCAGTTTGAGCAGAAAAAGGTAGAATGGGGTTTAGGGGGCCCCGTTCTAGAAATAAGTGTGGGTCCCAGAGGTGGGACAAACATCTATCTGACATTTATGTCATAAATGTTCCTGATAGAAAAACCCCTTTTAAAAACCTCTTAAAATATGCACCTCATTGTGTGAATTCAAGTTTCTAATATAGAATTTGAAAAGGGAGTGCTTTATGCTTTAAATCACTGTAGCTGTGCTCACTTGCACATTCCATTAATTTCACTATGGAGCAGAGTAGGAGGAGAATTTAATTACTGCAGCCCTTTACTTCCTCCTTGCTGAGAGACATGATGGATGGATGGATAGATAGATAGTTAGTTAGTTATATAGATAGTAAGATAGATAGATTGATAGTAAGATAGATAAATATGAGATACTGCTAAAATAACTTGAGTAGAGGGAACCTTTCTGATAATGCTGAGATTACATCCTTTGCACTGTTGCAAGCAAGCAGTCCCTGCAATATCAGAGGGGAGGTGGAGGAGTGGAACGTGTACTGTGAGCTTAGTAGGCTTGCAGCAACAGTGAGCAGTGAGCGTGCTACTGCTCTACTGTATCTGTAACATGGCAGACAATGAAAAAAACTTCCTGACCATGAACTAAAAACTTTGGATGGCTGAAATTGCTGGATTAGACCACTTTTTTGCCAACTGTTGGTGGCTTTTAGTGACACAAACGATCGTAATGGTAGTCAACCAAAGGCAGATATCTGTGAAAAGTTGTTATGCCGTTGTTCATTCCAAACAACAGATTTGTATCTCATCAATAGAAGCCCAGACCAGTCCACAGATCAAGACAGGGATTGAGCGGTGATTTATTGTTTTAACGTATGGCGTTGTCGTCCAGAATGACCATATTCACAGACCGACCATTAACGTCAATTTGTTCAAAAATTGGCCATCTGTTGGGGGATGATTGGTGTATTGTCACGATGCGGGGTGTAGACCCACTGGGCCGTACCACGTAGTGGCATGGCAGCTGGCCAAACAGGTAAAGTACAGAGTTCAATAGTTCAGCAGGGGCGTAGCTAGGGGGGGGGCAAGCGGGGCATGTGCCCCGGGCGCAGTTCAGAGTGGGGCGCCAGCGCCACCTCCTCCTGCACTATAATTGTACCTGTGTCGCAAGGACATAGGTACAATCAGAAGCCATTCAGCGCCTTTCCACGAATGAAGCGACTGGTAACTTTTGTACCAGTGACGCTTCCGTCGATGAAAGGCGCTGACTGACTGACAGGGAAAGTCATCCTGCCCAGCCAATCAGCGCCTTTCATAGACGCTGTGTTCAACCCCCTGGAGACCTGCGCAGAAGAGAGCAGGTCTCCATGGCTGCCGGACGGCGTGGGAGCGGGAATAAGGTAAGTTGGATTTTTTTTTTTTTAAATTGTAATAGAAGTGTGTGGCTGCATCTGCGGGGGGACTTTGTCTACATGGGGGACTTTATCTACGGGGGGTGTCTATCTACAGGGGGACTATATTTACAGGGCTGGGCTATATACAGGGGGACTATATCTACAGGGCTGGGCTATATACAGGGGGACTATATCTACAGGGCTGGGCTATATACAGGGGGACTATATCTACAGGGCTGGGCTATATACAGGGGGACTATATCTACAGGGCTGGGCTATATACAGGGGGACTATATCTTCTGGGCTATATACAGGGGGACTATATCTACAGGGGGGCTATATACAGGGGGACTATATCTACAGGGGGGCTATATACTGGAGTGGGCTGTCTATAGAGCACCATATACAGGGGTGGGCTATATAGTATATAGCCCCCTGTAGATATAGCCCACCCCTGTATATGGTGCTCCATAGATAGCCCACCCCAGTATATAGTCGCCCTGTATATAGCCCAGCCCTGTAGATATAGCCCAGCCCTGTAGATATATTCCCCCTGTATATAGCCCACCCCTGTATATAGCCCCCCTATGTATAGCCCACCCCTGTAGATATAGCCCACCCCTGTATATAGCCCCCTCTGTAGATATAGCCCCCCTGTGTATAGCCCACCCCTGTAGATATAGCCCCCCTGTGTATATCCCAGCCCTGTGTATAGCCCAGCCCTGTAGATATGGTCCCCCTGTAGATATGGTCCCCCTGTAGAAAGCCCACCCCTGTAGATATAGTTCCCCTGTAGATATAGCCCACCCCTGTATATAGTCCCCCTGTAGATATAGCCCACCCCTGTATATAGTATCCCACAAATTGCTCCCCCTATAGTGCTCCACAGAAAGCCCACCCCTGTATATAGCCCCCTTGTACATATTGTCCACCCCTGTATATAGTGTTCCACAGATAGCCCACCCTTGTATATAGTATATACAGGGGTGGGCTATCTGTGGAGCACTATATACAGGGGTGGACTATCTAGTGGAGCACTATATACAGGGGTGGACTATATGTACAAGGGGGGCTATATGCAGGGGTGGGCTATCTGTGAAACACTATATACAGGGGTGGACTATATGTGGAGCACTATATACAGGGGTGGGCTATATCTACAAGGGGGCTACATACATGGTTGGGCTATCTGTAGAGCTCTATGTACAGGGGTGGGCTATATCTACAGGGGGCTATATACAGGGGTGGGCTATCTGTAGAGCACTATAGGGGGAGTTATTTGTGGGACACTATATACAGGGGTGGTCTATATGGGGGCACTATCTACAAGGGCTCTATGGCAGGCATTATCTACAGGGGGCTCTATGGCAGGCACTATCTACAGGGGGCACAGTGTGTGTGTGTGGGACATGGTGTATGGTGCTATTATAATTAGAGGTGCAGTGTTTGGCGCTATTATATTTAGGGGCGTAGTGTGTGGTATAAAGATAACTTTATATTTATTTATAGGTGCAGAAATGTTGGAAAAGTGAGAAGCTGAAGACATGTGAGCGGCAAACTGCAGAAATGGACCGGGAGAAGTCATCATAGAGGTCTGGACCAAATGGAGAAAAATAACTAGAATCTGAGACGTCACCGGTGAGTCACTTAATGTAAATGTTCACTCTGCCTCTAATCAGCACTGTAGTCACTGTATGATCTGAAGCGAGATAATGGGTGGTGTGATTATGATAGGATTTATTTTTTGTGAAACGGCATCTCCCAGCATATCCCCACCATTGATCGGGCCATGCTGGGAGCTGTAGTTTTACGCCGTACAAACCTATACGGCAGGGGTTGCACTAAATTGAGCTGTATTTGTTCTGGGGCTGTATATATGTACCGAGCTTGGTTCTGGTGTTGTGTATAGAACCATATTGCTTGTGAAATGTACAAATAATTTTATGCTCGCGTTACATAAAAAGAAATGACACGTCGATTGGTAGAGAAAACAAACACGGCGAGGGGGAAGGAGATGTCGGGAAAGAGGTTGGGGGGGGGGGCGCCAAACTCAATCTTTGCCCCGGGTGCTGGAGAACCTAGCTACGCCTCTGAGTTCAGTGAGGATACCTGAGGAAACTTAGACAGTAGCAAGGCAGGCACGGCCAGGACCAGGCGGCGGGAAGACGTCAGGTGAGGCGTAGCAAAACAGGCGTAGACCGCTGAACAATACGGCAACAGCACAGCACGGAAGTAGAACTGGGTAACACGGAAACAGGATACGGGATACAGGAACAAGGTACACTGGGAAACTGGAAGACACTGGGAGACCATTAGCACAACAAACTTCGGGTAACAAACAACGCTCTGGCAAAGAGCAATAGGGCAGAGCCCTCTTTATATCCCATATATCTATGTGTGCTTCTCTCTGCTTTCCTTCACCTGCTGGTCAACAAACCTTTCTCTCTGTCCACTATTGTTTCTGGTGACAGACTTATTTAGCATTTCCGACTAACACTCACAATTGCCATCTGAATAGAGGGTGTGCTGGGTTTATATAGGATGCACATGATTAATGCCAGGGGAGGCAGAGCTGCAGCCAAACAAAGTACAGTATATTTTGTTTATTTTTTATAATTTGGTTATTTTTATGATGTGTATAAAGATTGTAAGGAAGATAGGCAGTAGGGTTTATATGTAATATTTATATTTTTAAATGTTAACCTAAGTGTGTGTCCCTTTATGACTGTCTAATTCTGTGAACTATAATGTTGTGTATTTAAGGGATCCTGAGGAAGATGTTGATTGGACAACTTCAGTTCAGAGTGTATGAGCTGAGTATTGGGGTGCTACTTGATACTAAGTTAGCTGCAACTTAACCCCTAAATTCCCTGACTATTGTTTTTTTTTTTCATTTTTGTTGTGTGTTTTTGCTCACTATAAATATGAACATTGATTGCCAGAGCCTGAGTGAAGACTGTTTATGATGGCAATGACACCCATACCCCAACTCAATCTGAAATTCCATGTGTATGGCCAGCTTAGGAAACTGTAACGTTTTCAGTTTTCTTGGAGGTAAATGCATTTCCATCTGTTGGCCATGACAATGGAGAAAAGCTATCATGAGCCACTTAGAAGTCAGCATTAGAAATACTACAACTGTGAACTACATAATCACACAATGCCAATATAATAATTGGGAAGTTCTGTCATAAACCCACCAGAAATTTGTATAAGGCCCTAATCACATCTGCGTCAGGGCATTCCAATCCATAATACCGATCACATCAAAGTTGAACAACTTAGATGTAGTGGATATTATGGTGGTCCTGTGTGTTAAACACACACAGGACCCACTCTCAGCCGAGCTGTCAGTTAACCTCACTGACTGATTTTGCTGATAGCCAACGATTAGGCTTCTTTGTATAAAGGATACATAAAAGTTGTATCGGAAAAACAAAGCAACATTTTTAATAAAAGTCAAATTATTATTTTTTAAAAATCACCTAAAAGATTGGTTTAATATAAAAAAAAAAAAAAAACTTGCAGGAGTATACATAGCCTTTAAGTTCAGCTTCAAATAAGGTATAAAGACTGACTCGATCTTACTGAAATGATTAGGTCTTTAATAAATAATGTAGCCCACTGGGACCTTATATTCTAGTGTAATCATTACATTTTATTAAAACTTGATTATATACTGGGTTTTATATAAATTGCTAATGCTTTATTAAACGTAAAATTCTGCATTACAATAGCTGACTGTGAACTGTCTGTGCGCAGGATTTACTTTATTTTGTTAGCAATCTATGAGAGCCTTAATTGAAAAGTGGAATATGGGGGCACTTATTTTGATTAATGTGTTTTCTCTATTGTTATAATTATAGCTATATTAATCCTACCCATCTTTATTAATTTAATACTTTTATTATTTTTCAGAATTGGTGGAAATATACAGTACAGTTTGGGTTGGGCAATAAATCGAATGAATTCAATTAATTTTCTAATTCAATGTATCACAATTATAATTTTGGTCCAAATAAAAAAATCTATTTAAGCCCTGCCCCCACGGCATCGGTTTCTCATCATAAATGGGAGCGAGCGCTGCAGGAAGAAATGTTGAAGTGGGGGGAGAGAGGAGTGAGAGAGAGAGAGTGAGAGAGAGAGAAGAGAGACAGTTCTAAAAAACGGTATACATTATGGAATAGCTGTGCAGGCAATTTCTTTATGTAAAATAATTATCTGCAATTTTTTTAATGTTTCACAAAAAGAAGAGAAAATCAAGATTAAAACTGAGAATCGTCAAAATATGACCAGCTTTCTGGACTGCTTACAAATACTGTTTTGCTTGCCAACATATAGTATCCTCTCCATTCAGATTTCAGTTGATGTGAGGAAGAATGATAACATAAAGCTGCTTCTGCCATCAAAACATGCAACTGTAGTATTTTTATCGAATATACCAAAATTTATGCTGTATATTGGGGTGGGCAATATGGTCTAAAAATAAAATCTCAATATTCTTTTAATTAGTAATAAAAATATTAAGATTATTAGGCTATATTGCCCACCCCAAAATACAGCATAAAATTTGGTATAGTCGATAAAAATACTACAATTGCATGTTTTGACGGCAGAAGCAGCTTTATGTTACCATTCTTCCTCACATTAACTCAAATCTGAATGGAGAGGATACTATATGTTGGCAGGCAAAACAGTATTTGTAAGCAGTCCAGAAAGCTGGTCATATTTTCACTCTTTTCCATATATTATTTTCATTTTGGCTCATTTACTGAAGGAGTTGTGTGACTAAAATCATTGCATGGATGTTGGCTGCGTTAGAAACAAAAGGACGCTGATCGGGTACATGAAATGTGTGCAATGTATATTGAATAGCATGTGATCAATGGAATATTTAGTTGCTACTGACAACATTGGTCATGGTAGCACAATTTTATGCCACCTGGGACCCTTTTTGGCCAGTATCTATACTCACCAGCTGTTTGTCCTGCAGTAAGTGCCTAGAAGGCTTAGTATCAAACCTGTCTTTTTGCCAAGCCTTGCTTTGTATAATATTGCCTTTGAGTCTAAACTACTCTTGAAATTATTTTTTTTCAGTTTCATTATTTACTGTTCTGATCTCTGTGGTTAAAAGTTATTTCCTAATTCAAACGTCATTGAACAAGGTTAACATAATTTAAAATTGGTCATCAATTGTGGCATACAAGTAGAAATGATTATCAGCCTTTACATTATCGTATTACTAAAATTGTTAAAGGCTAATGTAAACCTTTGAAAGTGATATTTTTAAAAATAAAAATTTCAGTCAACGTGTTTTGTGCAACTTTCAAATTTCAAACATTTTTTTATTAAAACTTTCAAATCGTTTTTATTAAAAATATGGATCCATTCATTTCTATGGCCCACGGACACCTTCCCGTATATTTACGGGTAAATGACCGGGCCGTAGAAATTACCTGCAAAAACAGGACATGTCCAATATTTTTAACTTGCGGACGGAGCTCCTATGCTCTATAATGTGAGCATTGCACACAAATGCGGATGACACTCCACGGCCATCCGTGCCATAATGATGGACCGTGCACACAGCTACGGCCGTGTGCATGAGACCTTAGTTATGAACTTAGATGTGATGGATAACAGGTGGATAACAGGTATATCCTACGTAGAGACACGCAGGACCCGCTGACACTGAACCATCAGGTCCCGCGGACCTGACGGGTACAGGAATCAGTAAATGATACAGCTGCTCTGTATAGAGAATACAGAGCAGATGTATCTCAAAAAGTAGAAATATTTTTTTAATAAAAACTAATTTGGAAGTTGCACAAAACACAGAAATTTTTATTAAAGAAAAAAAAAATCTATTTTAAAGGTTGACATAACCTATAACAATAAGGTTTGGTAGAAATGGGCTTAGAAAGAAAAGCTTACCCAAACATCTTGAGTTTGGTATGTCCAATGGTCATAACCTTTTTCTTTTTCCATCAATATAGCCGTATGTGGGCTTGTTTTTTTGCAGGACAAGGTCGATTTTCACAGCACCATTTATTGTGCTATATAATGTAGTTGGAAAACTGGAAAAATATTATTTGTAGGGTGGCAATGGGAGTTTCATTTTTACGGCCTTCGTCGTGCGGTAAAAACGGCATGTTAGCTGTACTCTGTGTTTCAATACGATTACAGCGATACCAAATTTTATAGTTTTTTTTATGTTTACTACTTTCACAAAAACTGATTGTTAAAAATAAAATGTGTTTTGTCACCATATTCTTAGAGCCATAACTTTTTTTTTTTTCGTCCATTGAGCGGTGAGAGGTCTTATTTTTTGCAGGCTGAGCTGTAGTTTCTATTCGTATAATTCTGAGGTACATGAGACTTTTTGATCAATCTTTGTCCATTTTTTTGGGAGATGAAGTGACCAAAAAACAGTGATTCTGGCGATTACATTTTTTATTTTTTCACCGCGTTCACCGTGCGGGTTAAATAATGATATAATGTAATAGTTCTGACTTTTAAGAACGTGGCGATACAAGTTATTTTAATATTGTTTTCCATTGTGCTTGGGGGAAAATGGGAAAAGTATTTTTTTTACTTTTAATGTTTTTATTTTTTTATATGTTAAAAAAAGTTTATTTTACTGTATTTAACTAGTCCCCCTAGGGGACTTGAACCATCAATTGCTTGAATGATATACTGCAATACTAATGTGTTGCAGTATATCATTATACTCTCAATCTCCTATGGGGGCTTCATAGGAGTGCAAAAATGGCAGACCTGGGACCTTCATCAGGCCCCTCCCCCCAGTCTGCCGTGCCAACCAGTGATCGTGGGGGGGCATTGCAATGTTACAGCGGCCGCCCCGTGTTTCTTATTACTTAGATGACGGGGTCGCTATTGACTACGACATCTAAGGGGCTAAACTAGCGGTATCCTGCTTGTTACACTGAAGTGTTGGCTGTAAGATACAGTTAACACGCTGTTTTATGAAGTGGCTCAACACGTGAGCCCGTGCCATACTACCCCACCTGACCTGCGCCATATATATATAGGAGATGTCAGGAAGAGTTTAATTACCAGGTCTGTTTTGGCCCTAATGACCAATGACTCATTCCAAGAGCAATAGCTTTTTATCTTTCTGTTGACTAGCCATATGAGGCTTGTTTTTTCTGGGATGAGTTGTATTTGTCCCGCTGTGACTCTACCTGTGACGTACAGTACATATGCGTGATGATGCAGGAAGTGTTAAGGAACCAATTTATTCAACAATTCCTATCATTTGTTTTAAGGCCTCATGCACGGAACCGCATTGGTTTTGGTCCGCATTGGTCCGCAAATCCACGGGTCCGTAGCGGTCCATCACAACGCAAAAAAAGCTTGCTGTGTAGGAGGCCTTAGTCTTTCACATACTGTAACAATTTTAGTCCACTGTGCTGTGCAGAAATTCTGTCATTTTGACACTTTATCAGATTAAGTACATGAACTGCTCATACTGTACTAAAGGGGTTATGTCAGAATGTTAAGTTTTGTTTTAAAACCCCTGTATCTGTCTCATTTTAGAATGTGATGTGCTGTTTAGAGTACAATGTCACAATTTCGCAGTAATGTGCTGACAGGTTTTTACTGTATATAGAGTTGGGTCCAGAAGTATTTGTACAGTGACACAATTTTCATACTTTAGTCTCTGTACACTACAGCGGATTTGAAAAAAAACAATCTTGAAGTGTAGACTTTAGATTAAAATCAAGGGGTTTAATAAAAATGTTGCTTTTACCTATTTAGGAATTACAGCCATTCTTTACATAGTCCCTCCATTTTCACAGGCTCAAAAGTAATTGGGGAATTGACTTATAAGCAGTTTCATAGCGGGGAGTGGCCTGGAAATTTCATGACATATTATAGAGATAAATGGTATACATTGATTCTAAGTGTATAATTTGCATTTGGTGGCTGTTCATGGAAACTCACAATATGTGCTATTATGCTGAAAAAGCAAGACAAATATATCAGAGAGATAGCAGAAATCTTAGGAGTGGTCAAATCAACATTTTAATATATTCTTAAAAAGGATGAATGTACTGGTGAGCTCAGCGACACCAAAAGGCACGGAAATCCACGGAAGATAACTAAAGTGGATGATTGCAGAATTCTTTCCTTGGTAAAGAAAAACCCCTTCACATCTAGCCAAGTCAAGAACGCTCTCGAGGGGATTGGTGTCTAAAATCAAGAGACGCTTCATGAATTGAAATATATACGGTTTATCTCAAAATGCGAACCACTGGTTACACAAGAACAGAAAGGCCAGATAATACTGTCCTAGAAAAAGTCTAAAAAAGTTCTGGAGCAAGATTCTTTGAACAGATGAAACCAATATGAACTTTTACCAGAAGAATGGGAGGAGAACAGTGCATGAAAGGAAGGGCTCTTGATCTGAAGCATACCACATCATCTGTCAAACTTGGTGACATGAAGGAGGCAGTTTTATGGCAAGACCATGTATGGCTGCCCGTGGAACTGGTGTTTATTGATGATGTTACTGTGGATAGAAGTAGCGGGATGAATTTTGAAGTGATTAGAGCTATACATTTTGCTCAGATCCTGTCAAATGCTGTATAACTCATAGGACTGTGCTTTACGGTAGAGATGGATAATGACCCAAAATATACCACCAGAGCAGCTCAAAACCCTGTTAAGCAAAGAAATTTTATATTTTTCAATAGCCGAGTCAGTTACTTAAACTCAACCCGACTGAGCATACTTTTCACTTTCTGAAGACAAAACTGAAGGCAGATAGACCCACAAACAAGCAGCAAGTAAATGCGGCTGCATTAAAGGCCTGGCAAAGCATCTCAAGAAACTCAGAATTTGGTAATGTCCATTGGATCCAGACTTTAGGCAGTCATTGACTGCAAAGAATTTGCGTATTAAAAATTGTCCTTATATTTATAAGGCTGAGTTCAGACAGGGCAGATACGTTACGTAAAAGCACACAGCGTATCTGCCCTGTGCACCGCAGGGAGTTCCGGGCAAAAAACCGCACCAAACTGTGGTTGTAATGATGGGGGTAGGGAAACAGACAAGTGAGCCCTAATCTACCCGCCACTCAGTCCCTGCCTACTTGCAATGACCCGCCCTAGGTGACGGGGTACAACTGGGCGACAGTCCCTACGCTCAATAAGTGACCGAAGGACAAACAGACAAGGGTACACAGAAGCTAAGGGAAATGGGGCAGTTGCCCAGGGCAACACCGTGAGCAACAAGAGTGGTGAACGAGCCGAGTCAAACCAGGAGTGTACGAGGTACCAAACGCAGAGCAGGAGAGTAGTCAGTAAGCCAGGGTCAGTATGAGGCAGGGACAAATAGTTCAAGAAGCTGCAGCAGGGCCAGGAAACCAAACGAGAAGAATCACAAGCAAGGAGGAACAGGAAAGGCAGGTATAAATAGACAGAGGGCGGGAGCTAGCTCCATCTGGCCAGGCTGTGATAGGCTCTCCCACTCCTAAGCCTGCCATCCTGAGTGGTGGAAGATGGAGTCAGTCTCACAGACATAGAAGCAGGTGCAGACTGATTACCTATGGGCGTTGACACAGAAGCTGTGCCTGGCAGATCCTTTACAGTGGTGCAATTTTTCGTCCGGAATGACCGCTGTGGAAAACTGTGAACTGATGCTCTAAACCGCAATAGTTTTGGCACTGCCTAGATTGGGGTTGCAGAGTTTAAGTAAACTTGACATTCTTCATCCTCCATGCCTCTGCATGGACATTCCAGTTCGGATTCCCAGGTCTCAATCCCCAGAATAGTCACTGATTGGCGGAGGTTGTGATGTAGTGAAGTCACAGTTGTAGCCGGGTGTTGTCAACGGAAACAGTCAGGATGTAGCAAGCCAGAGGATGAGACAGAACCGTAGTCAGGCCAGGAGTCCATACCAAAAGCAGTACCACAGGAATCCAGCGACAAAGAGTAGAGTAAAGATAGTGATGAAAATTTTTTGTGCCCTCCAGCAGATGTTGCCATTTATCCAGGGAAGTTCCACTGCCAGCAATTTTAAGTTTCCGATGAAATAGTTTTTTTTTTTTTTTTTACTGACGTTGACCTGGAATATGTCTTTTACCCTCAGACTGTTGGTGTGCTGCTCATAGGCGTAATGTTATAGACTGAGATTTGTGACGTTATTTTCTATGCAAGTAATTAGTGCTCCAGGTGCCATCTAGTGGCCAGTGTTGGTAATTTCCTCCTTTCTGTAATTTCTTGTTTTCCCCATCCATGAGAAGGTGAAAAGCATTCTGGGAAGAAGAAGGGCAGTCTCTTCTATGTCTGCTCAGAGAGAGGACCAGTTTGATTCATTCCATCCCTCTTGTCGAAGTATAGTCGGTAAGCAGATAGATGGTTTATATTACTGCCTGTCAGCAGCCAAAGGAATACTGTTAAGACAGTATTCACTCTGTTACATGGGACTGTAATATATCAGTTGGTGTAGTTATGAAGCTCGGCCTAGCCTCATGGTCGGCCATGTATGGTCCTATACTGTATGTGTACTGCCATACACTGTTCATACTTTACTATAACTGTTATCTCTACTGTTTATTTGCATATAGGCTTAATATACGTCAGTCAGCCTGTTACCTGTATATGTAGTACATTTATTCAATGTGCCCTTGTTCTTATGTATTGCTGTAATCTAATGGCATGTATATTATTGTTTGTTTCTCAGTTTTACCCTAATCCTATGACCAGTTAATAAAGCTACAGACTTTCAACCAGTCTCATTTATTGGCTAGTAGGAAGGTGTTTAACTGCCTGTCGAGCTCCACATAAGTGGGGGCAGGACAGTAAAACGACTACTGGAATCAAGAAGGAAAAGATTCAGACTACACTGAGATCTGCTACTGTCTACGCAGCCACCTGCAAACAGGCAACACGGCGATCTCTACGGTCAAACTATGTCACAAAGTCAGACATCTTCTCTCAAGACAAGATCACATGTCAGTTCCTCCAAGGCATCATCTGTTGGTAATGCAGCCGCCATCGCCCGCGCAAAGGCTGAAGCAGCAAAGACACGGGCCACCTTTGCTGAGCAAGAGATGCAACTGAAATTACAAAAAGCATCCTTAGAAGCAGAGAGGGCACAACAACAAGCATCCTTGGAAGCAGAGAAAGCGCAACAGCAAGCCTCGCTAGACCTGGAAAGGGCGCGCCTGGAGGCGACACTAGCAAAGCTCACCATTGAAAAGGAAGCAGCAGCTGCCATAGCTGAAGCAGAAGACTTAGAAGCTGCCGCATACCCTGACATTGAGCACAGCAGACATAGCAATGTGCTAGGCCTAGAACAGGATCCGAAGGATGCACTACAGCTCACTTCAGAATATGTCCTTCAATACTCCATCAGTAACTCTCAGACTGCACAAGAAACAAAAGAGATCATCAGAGAGCCAAGTCAAACACACCAGACCTTGTGTCAGGAAGCTGACCTCAGACCACAGTTCTGCAAGCAAGAGAATGACACAGCTCAAGTCAACTTCCCTGCTCACCAAAGAACCCAACCTCCATTCCAGTACACAGAAAGTTTCTTCACCCCAAAACGGTATGGCACGGGCAAGCCTGAAGCAGAGACTCCTAACAGGTATGACCACACACCACACTCTCACCATGGCAATACTTCGCCAACCTGTCTCAGTACTAACCAAGCCACCATAGACTTTGCTAAGTTCTTTGCTCGACGTCAGCTAGTCACCAAGGGACTTGTAAAGTTCAGCGATAGTCCTGAGAACTATAGGGCTTGGCGATCCTCTTTCCAGAATGTTATCAGAGACTTAGACTTGTCTTGCAGAGAAGAGCTAGATCTCCTAGTGAAATGGCTTGGAAATGAATCTGCTGAGCATGCTAAGAGGATCAGGGCCATCAACATAAATTACCCAGAAACAGGTCTTAAGATGATCTGGGACAGACTTGATGAGTGTTATGGCTCAGCAGAGGTGATAGAAAGTGCATTATTCAAAAGAATTGATGACTTCCCTAAAATAGCTAGTAAGGGCTACCAAAAACTTAGGGAACTTAGTGACCTTTTAATGGAACAACAGGTCGCCAAGGCAGAAGGAGATTTATTGGGACTTGCATTCCTTGACACAGCCAGAGGTGTCAACCCTATAATCCAAAAACTTCCCTACAACCTGCAGGAGAAGTGGGTCACACATGGTTCTAGGTACAAGCAAATTCACAATGTACCATTCCCTCCTTTCAGTGTGTTTGTGGAATTTATTACACAGCAAGCAAGAATTAGGAATGATCCTAGCTTCGATCTTACACTATCCTGTGCCACTCCTTCTGGTTTCAAACAGCATAAAACACCAGTGGCAGTTCACAAAACTAATGTTTATCTTAAAGGTTATCCCTACAGGTCTTCAAGCTCCTCTCACCAAGAGGACAGATTCCAGGATCCCAGTAAGCAGGGTCCCCTGCACAGGAAGCCACATTCCCTACTGAAATGCAGAGCCTTCAGGGAGAAGTCCATGGAGGACCGCAAATCCTTCCTCAGAGAAAACAAGATCTGCTACAAATGCTGCTTAGCGACATCACATTTCGCCAAGGACTGTAAGTTCAGTGTAAAATGTACAGAATGTGACAGCACAGATCACAACACAGCTTTACACCCTGGGCCACCACCATGGACACATGCAGTAAGTGCCCAGGAGCAGGGCGGAGAGGAAATGAACACTGATACAGAGACATCAGCAGTTATATGCCCCTATATATCCTGCTGCCCTATATATCCTGCTGCCCTGCACCCAGCTCCGGTTAGGAAAAAGTATTCACAGATAAATCCTTTTGATCAGGGCCGGCCTTAGAGGTGTGCGAGCTGTGCATGTAGGGGGCACCACTGGGCTCTGCCTCTACTCTGTGCTCTTCTCTTAGTTACACACACGGAGTAAATAAGAGTCGAGAAGCAGAGGAGGAAGCTCCGCTCACAGCCCATCCTGCATGAAGCCTGTGATCCTGTCAGCAAGGAGAGATGATGAAAATCTGTGTGTGTCTTATGTGTTTATGTCTCTTTGTAAAAGTGTGTGTGTTCAATATTAAAGTAGAACAGATAAAACAAAGATATCTGTGCTGCCCCTATATACCCTGCTTCCCCAATATACCCTGCTGCCCCTATATATCATGCTGCCCCATATATCCTGCTGCCCCTTATATACACTGCTGCCCCTATATACACTGCTGCCCCTATATATCCTGCTGCCCCTTGTATACCCTGCTGTCCCCTATATATCCTGATGCCCCTTATATACTCTGCTATCTCCTATATACCCTGCTGCCCCTATATACCCTGCTGCCCCTTATATACTCTGCTGCCCCTTATATACTCTGCTGCCTCATATATACCCTGCTGCCCCTATATACCCTCCTGCCCCTATATATCCTGCTGCCCCTATATATCCTGCTGCCCCTTATATAACCTGCTGCCTCCTCTATACCCTGCTGCCCCTTATATACCCTGCTGCTCCTTATAAACCCTGCTGCCCCGTATATACTATGCTGCCCTTATATATATGCCTCGGTGTGTGTTTATATGTGTTTGTGGGTATAGTTATCATCTACGACATTATCTGTACTCAGAGAGTTGTCACTGTGTTATCAGCGGTGTTACATTGGACTGCAGGTAACATCTATGACATTATCTGTACTTAGAGAGTTATCACTGTGTTATCTGTTGTGTTACATAGTACTGCAGGTAACGTTACTACATTATCTGTACTCAGAGTTATCACTGTGTGTTATCTGTTGTGTTACATAGGACTGCAGGTAACGCTACTACATTATCTGTTCCCAGAGAGTTATCACTGTGTTATCTGTGGTGTTACATAGGACTGCATGTGAAATCTACTACATTATCTGTACTGGGTATATATGGGTTTATTTGTGAATGTGCTTATATATATGTGCCTTTTATGTATTTGTATATGTTTCTGTCTGTCTATTTATCTGCCGGTGTGTGTGTGTGTGTGTGTGTGTGTGTGTATGTGTGTGTGTGTGTGTGTGTGTGTGTGTGTGTATGTGTCTGTACGTCTATATATTTACCTGTATGTATATATTCCAGAATGTCTGTATGTATATTTGCCTGTATGTTTAAATATCTGCCTTTATGTATGTACAGTATATATGTTCCAGTATGTGCGTGTCTATATATGTGGTTAATTTTTGGTTTGTGTAGGGGGCGGCAATAGAGAGTCCTGCACAGGGCACCATTCAACCTAAGGCCTGCCCTGCTTTTGATATAGACAGATGTAGCTTCTGTAGCCCTTGCTCATCAGATGTAGCCCTTGCTGATTACTTCTGGTGGCCCATGCTACCCAAAGATGTTGTGGAGTTTGTCTCTTGCTGCACGGTGTGTGCTTCTAACAAGGTTACTCACTCCAAGCCTGCAGGCCTGCTTCAAACTCTGCCTGTACCCAATGCCCCCTGGCAGCACATTGCGATGGACTTTGTCACAGACCTTCCTCCCTCAGCAGGATGCAACACTGTCTGGGTGGTGGTGGACAGGTTCTCGAAGATGGCACATTGGAGTTCATCAATATAACAATGAATAAGAGAAGAAGTGGAGCCACACTCACCCAAATCTGACGTTTTCCATGTACTTTATTGCTCATAAAAAATGTGGGAGGGAGACGGAGACATATACAGGCAACAGCTGTTTCGCGTAGACACTCTTTCTCAAGCCTTCTGATGAGCAATAAAGTATATGGAAAACGTCAGATTTGGGTGAGTGTGGCTCCACTTCTCTTATGCATTGTTATATTGATGAACTCTCTTTGCCGAGCCAGCACCTACCTTGATACACATCGTGTCAGTGTGCATGCTGCCTGGGCAGTGGTCTGCCAAATGCCCGGAGGACTACTTATTACAGAAGTGCCGAGTCACATTTTAGTTCAATTGCCAATTAATTTTAAACCTGTGAAAATTGGGGGACTATCGAAGAAATTCCTATAATTCTAAAAATTAAATTTAAAGGGGTTGTCTTTTGACAGACGTTAATGACATATTAACAGAAAATACCATAAATGTCTGATAAATGCAGGTCCAACCTCTCTCTGGGACCTGCGCCTATCACTCAAGCGATCTCAACTGTTTTCAGAATCCGTCCTTCTCTATACTGATTCTCTGACTGGATGTGGCAGTGAGCGGGATAGGGTTGGGGGACCCCTATTCGGGAGATAGGTGTGGGTCCCAGAGGAGTGACTCCTTATCTATCAGACATTTATTGCATGTCCAGTGGATATGCCATAAATGCATAAGATATATTTTTGCTAAACCACTGGAATTAATGCTAAAAGTCTGCACTTCAATCACATCTTGATTGCTTTGTTTCAAATCCATTGGGGTGGTGAACTGAGGCTAAAGTATGAAACTTGTGTCACTGTCCAAATACTTCTGGACTCAACTGTATACATATACCGATCTACTATAACATTAATACCACCTGCTTAATATTGTATAAGTCCTCCTCAAGTCGCCAAAACAGCTCTGACCCATTGAGGCATGGTCCCTACAAAACCTCTGAAGTTGTCCTGAAGTAAAAATGTTTAGGCAGGTTGTGAAAAAGTACTATGCACACCCATTGGAGTAATTTCAAAATAGAAAATATTTATTTTTATGCCAGTATGCAACGTTTCGGTCTGCTCTTAGACCTTCATCAGGCACTATGGTATACTGGGTACTGGCGTATGGCGCTAATGAAATGCGGCTGGCCGCTATAAAGCAGTGCCTTCATAGCGGCCACACACATTTAATTAGCGCCATACGCCAGTACACAGTATATCATAGTGCCTGATAAAGGTCTAAGAGCAGACCGAGCGTCACACACTGACATAAATCCTCTTATTCAATCCTGGTGCCATCTCATCCCCGGGTAAGCAATCCCCTCATATCCAGCCATCCACATGATGTCAAAGAAAATGTGATTCATCAGACCGGGCCATCTTTTTCCTTTGCTCCCTGGTCCAGTTCTGATGCTCACGTGCACATTATAGGCTTTTCTACAGTGGAAAAAGGTCAGCATGGGTACTCTGACCGATCTGTGTGATGCAGCCCCAACACAACAAGCCACTATGCAATGTGTGTTCTGACAACTTTCTATTCTATCTAGTATTAATGTTTTTAGCAATTTATGCTACAGCAGGTCTTCTGTGGGATGGGACCAGATGGGTCAGACATCGCTCCCCGCGAGCATTAATAAAACTTGTGCGCCCATGACCCTGACGCGAGTTCATCGGTTGTCCTTTCTTGTGCCTCTTTTGATAGGTGCTAACCACTGCTTACCAGGAAAAACCCACAAGACCTGTCGTTTTGGAAATGCTCTGACCCAGTCGTTTAGTCATCACAATTGGGCTCTTGTCAAGGTCACTCAGATCCTTATGCTTGCCCGTTTCTCTTGCTTCCAATACATGAACTTCAAGAACTGACTGTTTACTATATAGTACTGCTTTACCCCCTTCCCGCCACAGCCATTTTTCAGATTTTCATTTTTTATTCCCCACCTTCCAAAAGCCATACCTTTCCGTCGATATAGTGCTATGAGGGCTTGATTTTTACAGGACGAGTTGTAGTTTTTCGTAGCACCATTTATTGTGCCATATAATGTACTAGGAAACGGGAAAAAAATTATTTGTGGGGTAGAGAATGAAAAAAACAGCCATTCCTCCATTGTTTTTTGCACTTCGTTTTTACGGAATTCACTGTGCAATTAAAACAACATGTTAACTTTATTCTGTGGGTCAATACGATTATGGCTATACCAAATAGATATAGTTTTTCTATATTTTACTACTTTTACAAGTAAAAATCTAAGTGTAAAAGATAAAATAAATTTTATTTTTCCGTCGGTTAAGAGGGCTTATTTTTTGTGGGATAAGCTGTAGTTTTGTTTTTTATGTTATCTGTTTTAATGATACCATTTTGGGGTACATGCAATGTTTTGATCACTTTTTATTTCAGTTTTTGTGGGAGATTAGGGGACCAAAAAAATTGAGATTCTGGCATTTACAATTTTTTTTTACGGTGTTCATCGTGCGGGTTAAATAATGATATATTGTAATAGTTCAGACTTTTACGGACGCGGCGATACCAATTATGTTTTGTTTTATTTTACTATGCTCTAGCTTTTTAACTTTTAATTTTCAATTAATTTATTTTTTTTACAAACAAAAACCCTTTATTTTACTAATTTTTACTTTTTTATTATTATTGTAATGGTCAGTCTCTGCTAACAGCAGTAGAATGAATATACTGTCAATTCTAGAGGGAAGTGTCTGCAGACTGCTATCCCAGAATGGATCCTGAGCTGATGGTATGTTAAAAACATTCAACGAAGCCTCCCCAACATGTTTCGCCGATATGGCGTCCTCATGAGTAGAATGGGGCAATGGCTATATAACAGATAACGTTTCTGGCCTATAGGGTTATTGTTAGAATATAGGCTATGTGCCTTTAATAAAGGTTATTTTCATTATTAGGAATTATGTTAATAAAACAATTCAATACCTTCTGTTAGTTGGTTGGAAAATATGCTTAGTTGCCTTAAAGGCAAATTGTGTTTTGCCATAAAATTTGCCTGCCACCTACTAGGGCAAATATTTTTGTTTTTCTTTATTTTTTGTTTATTTATTTGAGCTGCTACTTTGAATCACCAAATAGAAAATAAAGTTTATGCACTGTCTGAAATTGTTTGTTAACGTACATGGTCCCGTTCTGGTAGCCACTACCAATTTAGGGATTTATTAGAATAGTAGAGCTCTTTACAACTGTGTTTTGCTGATATGTATGCCTGCATGTAAACAAGAATACGGTGGGGGAACCAATATGGCAGTGAAAGGAAATGTTTTTTATTTTAACATATTTGGAAAATGTAGACATTCTCTTTTCTATTTTTGAAACCAAGTTAAAGGGTTATTCCCAAGTTGACTCAAATTTTTTTTTTTAGACATTCTAAGCAGGAAATGAATTTTAAAACATTTGGTGTTAAAAAAATTAAAAAATTCATTTCCTAAGTGCCTTTTTTTACACTTGATAACTCAGCAAGTGCTAGTTATCTTTTCTAAAAAGGGGCGTGAGCAGCTTGATGCAGTGTGCGCGCTCCCGATGTTGCTAGATACTGTAGTTCTAGCAACATCGGGAGAATGTTCGTCTCAAGCGGGCATGGTAAGCCCGATTGAGACAAACTTACCGTGAATGTCATCTACACTACACTACACTACACTACGCTCACCCCGTTTCGGCAACCAACTTTTCCATCACCCACCCTGTCACTACATGTAATTTGCGTATCCGCCGCACCGGTGCTGCATCAGCACCCGGCGAACAACTAAAAATATATAAAAAAAAAAATAATCACCTAAGACGTTCTAACGGCGCTCTGAACGGTCCCGTCACTTGCCATCTTCCTTCTTCTTGACGCCGCTCGCATTCATAATAACAATGCGTTGTGGCGCAGATGACATAATCATATCAGGCCCACGTGATTACGTCATCTGCGCCCACCGCTCTGTTATTGTGAATGGGAGCATTAGAAGAAAAGTGACGGGACCGTTCAGCTCTTCGTGGGAACGTCTTAGGTGAGTTTATTTTTGTATGTATGTTGTCATGTATGTATGTGTATATATATATGTATGTATGTATGTTTTCTTGTATGTATGTTTGCATGTATGTATGTATGTATGTTGTCATGTTTGTATGTATATATGTGCATGTATGTGTATATGTGCATGTATGTTTTCATGTATGTATGTTTGGATGTATGTATGTTTGCATGTATGTATGTTGTCATGTTTGTATGTGTATATGTGCATGTATGTTTGCATGTATGTATGTTTGCATGTATGTATGTTTGCATGTATGTATGTATGTTTGCATGTATGTATGTTTGCTTGTATGTATGTTTTCATGTATGTATGTTGTCATGTTTGTATGTGTATATTTGCATGTATGTATGTTTTCATGTATGTATGTTGCCATGTTTGTATGTGTGTATGTTTTCATGTATGTGTTTTCATGTATGTATGTTTTCATGTATGTATGTTTTCATGTAGGTATGTTTGCATGCATGTTTGCATGTATGTATGTTTGTTTTCATGTATGTATGTTGTCATGTTTGTATGTGTATATGTGCATGTATGTTTGCATGTATGTAAGTTTTCATGTATGTATGTTTGCATGTATGTATATATGTACATGTTTGTATGTGTGGTTGAATGCAAGTATGTATATTTGCATGTATGTATGTTTGCATGTATGTATGTTTGCATGTATGTATGTTTGCATGTATGTATGTTTGCATGTATGTATGTTTGCTTGTATGTATGTTTGCTTGTATGTATGTATGTTTGCTTGTATGTATGTTTGCTTGTATGTATGTTTGCTTGTATGTATGTTTGCTCGTATGTATGTGTATATGTGCATGTATGTTTGCATGTATGTTGTCATGTATGTATATATGTGCATGTTTGTATGTATGGTTGCATGCAAGTATGTATGTTTGCATGTATGCATGCATATTTGTTATGTATCTATGCATGCTTGTATGTTTGCATGTATATATGTGCTTGCTTGCATATATGTTTGCATGTATGTATGCTTGTTTGTATAAATGTCTGTATGGCCATGTATGATACTGTCTGCTGGCGCCCTGTATCTAAGCCAACTTTGCGGCAGGCTTCTATACATGGTATAACAGTCAGTATCACACATTAAAGTGAAACTAAGCCTACGACATGTTTTATTTCGTTTTTTTTTGTATATTTTTGATTTTTTACAGGTATGGTGTTTGGACTACGTCGGTTTCGAGGACTACTTAGATGACGCTTTTTTTTCATCAATAAAATGGTTAATGAGGGTTGTGTTGGGGGTGCTTTATTTCAATAAAATATTTTATCTACCGTATATGGCGGCGTATAAGACGACTGGGCGTATAAGACGACCCCCAACTTTTTCCCCTAAAATATAGAATTTAAGATATACTCGCCATATAAGACTACCCCTCTCCCAAATGAAAAAAAGTCAGATTTAATTTCAACATGATAATTTTAATTCAAATGCGTATGACATACATGTACTGTATTTAGCAGCAAAACTGTCACTTATAAACATAAGGCTGTTTCAAACATGTACGGTAAAGCTAAAACTTTGCAAAACAAATAAGAAAGTAAGTGCCGGACAAGTCCCTGGTGATCATAACTGTAAGCTGCGGTATTTTAACAGGTCTTGCTGGCGTGACAGTTTCCCTTTAAAAGCCTTCAAAATCCTCCTGTTCGTCATCTGATATCATAATTTCATCAATGACATCTTGTGATACATTCGTAAGGCAGTCATCGTATGGATCGAATTCCGTGTCAGATGGTGCGCTCTCAGCTTCAGCTTCCTCTACTTCCTCTTCATCTTGCCACAAGTAGTCGTCCTCCATACCATCTAATGAATTCGATATGCCGCACTTCTTGAAAGACTTGATGACTGTTTCTTCATCAATATCATTCCAGGCTTTAATGACAAACTGGCACAAAACATCCAGCTGTGGAGCACGCATGTTTCCTCCTTTTGTGAATGACTTTTCGCCGCTAACCATCCATTCATTCCAAAGTTCTCGAATGCGATCCTTAAATGGCTTGTTTAAGCACACATCCAGCGGCTGTACCAGCGATGTTAATCCTGCAGGAATAACTGCAGCATGGGTGTTTAATCTTGCAAGCCTCTGCTTTGTGCTAGGAGTTAAATGAGCCCTGAACATATCCCACACTAGTAGACTAGATTTTTTAAGAAGTCCACCTGGTCGCCTGCTCCACACATTCTCAAGCCATAGCTTTACCCCTTCTTCATCCATCCAGCCTTTTTCATTCACATGCACAAAACAACCAGGAGGGAACTTGAGTTTTGGCGCCATCAGCTGTGCATGCTAATACCACTGTAAAACTGGACTTCTCATGCCCTGTTGTTTTAATTAAAATAGTTTTTTCACCTTTTTGATGGACAGTTTTATTTCCAACCATATCAAAATTCATTGGAGTTTCATCCATGTTTCCAATACTACTTAACGGATAGTTGTGTTTAGTGCGCTGTTTTATTATGTATCGATGGAAACTATTTATTTTGTTATCAAGGTCTGCAGGTAATTTTTGGGCAATTTTCGTCTTTTGCTATCTGCTACATGTTTTTCGAGTTCTGGCCAGTGTGGGGTGCCTTTTCTTAATGCACACTTACCCCTTGGCATATTGTTTAATGCTTTTTCATTTACTTTCCAGTCCCGAACCATCTTTTCTGTTACTCCATACTGTCTTGCAGCAGCACAGTTATTATGCTCCCTGGCAAAATGTATAACTTTAAGTTTGAAACTGGCTTCATATTTCTTTCTTCTTGCTTGTTGAGCCATGATGGGGGTTTGACTGTTGGACATTTTTATACTGTACTGTATGTACCGTACTGTTGCTACTGTGTGAACAGGCACAGAAATACTGGTACTGTAATATTACTGTATGTGGTGTACCCAGTGCTATTACAGTACGGTAGTTACAGTATAAGAAAGAGGGCTGGGCAAGCAGGGAGAGCTGACCAATCTAAACAGGATTTGTACAACAACCAGCCAATCACTGCAAGCTATGGTACGGTATGGACCCAGGACTCTCTGTCTCTTTGAACTCGAGCATGCGCAGATAGGCAGCTTCATCGCGCGAGATCTGAGAGGCAGGGAATGAGAGGAAAGGGCGGGCCAGAGAGATCTACGGAGGCTTACAGGATCTTACAGAGATGTTCCCTGGCGGCTAATACCGGCTTCCCTCAGATCCGTGGCGGATTCCGTGCATCCCGGGAGCCTGTGTACTGGACTGCAGGCTCACAAGGTAACACACAACCTGTGTATAAGACAATATCCGGCATATAAGACGACCCCCCACTTTTGACATTTTTTTAAGGGTTTAAAATGTCGTCTTGTACGCCGATATATACGGTATATCTTTGTCTTTTCTTTTCAAGTTTTATTACTGCCACTTTAGTAATGGCCGCGGTCTGAGTGACAACGTCCATTACTAAGGGGAGGCTTAGTGTTAGCTGGTGCAGAGGCTAACACTAACCATCATTATTACCCCGGTACCCACCACCACCAGGGGTGCAGGGAAGAGCCAGGTACGATCCAGTACCCGACCATCTGTTGTGATGGCCGGGCTCCGGGGCGGCCGCAGGCTGGTATTATGAGTCTGGGAAGGGCCAAAAACAGTGTACCTTCCCACCCTTGTAATGCTAGGCTGCTGCTGCTGTGTTGTATCTGGCTGGTTATAAAAGTGGGGGGGACCCCACGTCATTTTTTTTTATTATTTATTTATTATTTTTATTAAAAAGACATGGGGTTCCACCCAATTTATCATAACCAGCCACAAACAACACAGTGTTATTAGCCTGGGAATGTACTAAACCAGTGGCCCCTCCCACCCGTGTAATGCCAGGCTGCTGCGGCCTTGTATATGGCTGGTTATTAAAAATGTGGGGGACCCAACATCTATTGTTAAATTTAAAAAAAAAACGACGTGGGGTCCCCCCCTTTTTTATAACCAGCCCGATACAACACAGCAGCAGCAGCCTAGCATTACAAGGGTGGGAAGGTCCACTGTTTTTGGCCCTTCCCAGCCTCATAATACCAGCCTGCGGCCGCCCCAGTGCCCGACCATCACAACAGATGGTCGGGTACTGGATCGTACCAAGCTCTTCCCGGCACCCCTGGTGGTGGTGGGTACCGGGGTAATAATGGGTGGTTAGTGCTAGCCTCTGCACCAGCTAACACTAAGTACCGCCTTAATAATGGACGCTGTCAATCAGCCAACTGCCATTATCTAGGCACTAATAAAGTTTGGAAAAAAAAAACACAAATACAATTTTTTTAAATTGAAATAAGAAATCCCCAACAAAACCCTCGTTAACCATTTTATTAAAATTTGCAAAAAACGTAGATCTACGCAGTAGTCCAACGAATCGAAGATGTAGTCCAATCGGTACATCAAAATCTGCAACAACAAAAAAAAGTTATCAATGTGAACAATATTTATACTCCCCTACACACACACAAACAACCACACACAAACATATACACAAACACATATAAACACACACCCATATATTACACAAACACACACATAAACACACAAACACATATATACATACAAACATATACACAAACACACCCATATATACACAAACACACCCATATATACACAAACACACACACACAAACACAAACACACATATACACAAACACACACACACAAACATATACACAAACACACCCATATATACACAAACACACACACACATAAACACACAAACACACACATATACTAAAATACACACACAAACATATACACACAAACATATACACAAACACACCCATATATACACAAACACACCCATATATACACAAACACACCCACATATACACAAACACCCACATATACAAAAACACACAAACATATACACACAAACATATACACATATGCACAAACACACCCACATATACAAAAACACACAAACATATACACACAAACATATACACATATGCACAAACACACCCATATATACAAAAACACACACACACATATACACACAAACATATACACAAACACATGTACACAAACACACCCATATATACACAAATACACACACATA
Organism: Rhinoderma darwinii; assembly: GCF_050947455.1. NCBI lineage: Eukaryota > Metazoa > Chordata > Amphibia > Anura > Rhinodermatidae > Rhinoderma > Rhinoderma darwinii. The sequence continues at coordinate 190,216,636 of NC_134690.1, read as the reverse complement.
TGCAAAAACACACACACACAAACATATACACACAAACATATACACAAACACACCCATATATACACAAACACACCCATATATACACAAACACACCCACATATACACAAACACCCACATATACAAAAACACACAAACATATACACACAAACATATACACATATGCACAAACACACCCATATATACACAAACACACAAACACACACACACACATATACACACAAACATACACAAACACATGTACACAGACACACCCATATATACACAAGCACACATACACAAACACACACATATGCAAAAACGCACACACACACACACACAAACATATACACAAACACCCATATATACACAAAAAAACGTAGATCTACGCAGTAGTCCAACGAATCGAAGATGTAGTCCAATCGGTACATCAAAATCTGCAACAACATAAAAAAAAAGTTATCAATGTGAACAATACTTATACTCCCCTACACACACACAAACAACCACACACAAACATATACACAAACACATATAAACACACACCCATATATTACACAAACACACACATAAACACACAAACACATATATACATACAAACATACACAAACACACCCATATATACACAAACACACCCATATATACACAAACACACACACACACAGACACACACACACAAACACATAAACACACATATACACACACACACACAAACATATACACAAACACACCCATATATACACACACACACACACACACACATAAACACACATACACAAACACACACATATAGTAAAACACACACACAAACATATACACACAAACATATACACAAACACACCCATATATACACAAACACACCCATATATACACAAACACACCCACATATACACAAACACCCACATATACAAAAACACACAAACATATACACACAAACATATACACATATGCACAAACACACCCACATATACAAAAACACACAAACATATACACACAAACATATACACATATGCACAAACACACCCATATATACAAAAACACACACACACATATACACACAAACATATACACAAACACATGTACACAAACACACCCATATATACACAAATACACACACACACATATGCAAAAACACACACACACAAACATATACACACAAACATATACACAAACACACCCATATATACACAAACACACCCATATATACACAAACACACCCACATATACACAAACACCCACATATACAAAAACACACAAACATATACACACAAACATATACACATATGCACAAACACACCCATATATACACAAACACACAAACACACACACACACATATACACACAAACATACACAAACACATGTACACAAACACACCCATATATACACAAGCACACATACACAAACACACACATATGCAAAAACGCACACACACACACACACAAACATATACACAAACACCCATATATACACAAAAAAACGTAGATCTACGCAGTAGTCCAACGAATCGAAGATGTAGTCCAATCGGTACATCAAAATCTGCAACAACATAAAAAAAAAGTTATCAATGTGAACAATACTTATACTCCCCTACACACACACAAACAACCACACACAAACATATACACAAACACATATAAACACACACCCATATATTACACAAACACACACATAAACACACAAACACATATATACATACAAACATACACAAACACACCCATATATACACAAACACACCCATATATACACAAACACACACACACACAGACACACACACACAAACACATAAACACACATATACACACACACACACAAACATATACACAAACACACCCATATATACACACACACACACACACACACACACACATAAACACACATACACAAACACACACATATAGTAAAACACACACACAAACATATACACACAAACATATACACAAACACACCCATATATACACAAACACACCCATATATACACAAACACACCCACATATACACAAACGCCCACATATACAAAAACACACAAACATATACACACAAACATATACACATATGCACAAACACACCCACATATACAAAAACACACAAACATATACACACAAACATATACACATATGCACAAACACACCCATATATACACAAACACACACACACACACACACACACACATACACACAAACATACACAAACACATGTACACAAACACACCCATATATACACAAGCACACATACACAAACACACACATATGCAAAAACACACACACACACACACACACACACACACACACACACAAACATATACACAAACACCCATATATACACAAACACACACACATATACACAAACACACAGATATACACAAACACACAGATATACACAAACACACACATAAACAAACACACACACACATATATACTTACCTTTACTGGAGCGCAGACTTCTCCACGCGACGGGTGTCTTCCTCGGCATCTCCTGCGCATGCGCCGAGATGCGCGTTCATGAGTAAATTACATCCTCTGCTCCGGACGCAGAGGATGTCATTACGCATGCGCGGCCACCGCTAAAGGTAAATAGTGGTGGCCGGGAACCTAGGCAACGAGCAGGATACAAAGAGGGACCGACGTGAACTTCAATCAAGAATCCCAAGAAAACGACATCGCTGGACGACGGACAGGTAATTAGAAAACTTATTAACTTTTCATGGGGAAGCTTCCTAGCTACATTTATCAACTTGGGAATAACCCTTTAAAGGAACAGTGTCATCACAATTTTTTTTTTCATATGTTAAAGATGTTAGTGCTTTATTAAAAACGTTTATATTTATTTGTGTGTTTGTGTTTTACTTTTTCTTATTTTTACACTTTTTCTTCCCTATGGGGGCTGCCATTTTTTGTTCCATTTCTGTATGTGTCGATTAATGACACATACAGACATGGAATACGGCAGCCACAGTCCCATAGGGACTGCGAACGGCTCCCGTCCCATCCACTTCTGTGTACGCCGTCTGTGTGGGAACTGCGCATGCGCCGCTCCCACACAGTCCAATTTGAAATTGGCGCCGTCCGGCGCCATTTTCCTGTGGACCGGAAGTCGCGGCCGGACAGTAAGATTACTACTTCCGGTCGCGGCTTCCGGACTTGTGCACTTGGACCAGCGGCAGCAGACGGAGCGGACGGGCCGGAGGGAGCCGCGGCGGCAGGAGCAGGTAAGAGATTTCAATGTATGTTCGTGTTTGTGTACGTTTACTACTGTATGTAAACCTACTGCACTGTGTGTTAGCTCAAAAATTGGCGACACACAGTGTAGGAGGTTAGACCGTTCAAACCCCTCGTTTATCCCGGCACTAGCCAGGATAAAGGAGGGGGGGATGCTGAGAGCTCACTAGAGCGAGGGCTTTTTACCCAATTTTGCAATGCTGCAATTTTGGGAATAGCTCCATCTAGTGACCAGCAATGGGAAATATTATAAATTAGAATTAATTTATAATATTTCCTGACTCGTGAAAAAAATAAAAAAAATTTGAACAATGTTTAATCACCTACACACTAAATGTTTAATTAAAAAAAAACAAAACATGTTTTTCTGGCAACACATTCCCTTTAAGGATTAACCCTTCAATGACCAAGCCTGTTTGGACCTTAATGATGCAGTACATTTTTTTGTTTTGGCCTCTCCGAATATTAGCAGTCTTTCTATTTAGATTTTTAATTGACATGGCTATTTTATGCGGGAGAAGTTGCTTTTTTTTTATTTGTGGGTACATTACTGTGTAATTTATATTAATCTTTTTTTCCACGGCGGATATAAAATAAAATTATTTTGCAATTGTTTTTTTTTTTAATACCATTCAAGGTTCACAGTAACAAACCTTAAATAAGCAATAAATAAATTGTTCAGGATATTACAGTCTTTTTTGTTTTTATGTAACGTATGCATCACAAACTTTATTTTATGCTTCTCTATGCTATTACATTATACTTAGCATGCTTTGTGTAAAGACAGCCAAGTGGTCCTTTCTAGGTTCCCAGAGCTAACTATACCGGGGTTATGCGATTGCATCACAGGAAAGCATGTATGGGGTGGTTCTTCAATAATCCCAGAGGGCAGCAGTTTAAATGGGTTTTATTTAACAACCAGAACGGTCCTAAACTGAGATTGGGCTCTCCACTTTGCAGGAGTTCTAACTAGGTCAGGCTGCGCCAAAGTGACTGCAGGCTCCACAGCCTGTTCCCACCATGCCGCTACTGGTTGCTGAGGGGCTACCCTCTACCCACAGCCTGCCCTGCTATGTTTAGGGTGCACCAGTCACTTTGGAGCAATGCTCTGCGCCTCTGTGGGTCACGGTGGCCGCTGAGGATAGGCCATCAATGTTCAGGGACTGGACAACCCCTTTTAAGCCTACCGTGTGTTAGACTTAGATACACAGCCCCAACAGACAGTAATCGTATACTGCATAAGATTACTGTCTGCTGGACCCTCTATCTAAGCCTACCTTAGGCTTAGATACAGGGTCCAACAAACAGTATCACACATGCACTTGGGCCCTGTACCTAAGCCTACCATATGTGTTAGGCTGTGTTCACATCAGCATTGCCCTTCTGTTGAGGGGTTTCTTCGGAGGTTTCTGTCGGGGAACCCCTCAACGGAACAGCAAACTGAAACCTCAGCTTCCGTTTCCCTCACCATTGATCTCCATGGTGATGGAAACGTTGCTAAAGGTTTCCCATTTGTCAACGTTGTGAGAGGGTTCCGTTGTTCTTGACACAACCGATAGCGCAGTCGACTGCGCTATTGATTCTGTCAAAACAAGGGAACCTTGTCACAATGATGACAAACAGAAACCTTTAGCAACGTTTCTGTTACCATGGAGATCAATGGTGAGGAAACGGAAGCTGAGGTTTCAGTTTGCCTTTCCATTGAGGGGTTACCCGACGGAAACCTCCGAAGGAAGGTCAGCGGTGATGTGAACAGACCCTTACTAATGTTTTTCTTTGTGTTTGTGTTTTTTTTAAAGGTTCGGTCGTTGGACTACGTCAGATTCGAGGACTACTTTGATGACGGCTGTTTTTTTATTATGAATAAAATGGTTAATGAGGGTTGTGCGTTTTTTTTTAATTTCAATAAAATATTTTTTCTATGTCGTTGTATTTTTTTTAACTTTATTACTACTGCCTTATTAATAGCTGCTGGCTCATTGACACCGTCCATTACTAAGGTTGGGGCTTAGTGTTAGCCGGAGCAGAGGCTAACACTAGCCTCCATTATTATCCCGGTACCCACCTCTACTAGGGGTGCCAGGAAAAGCCGGGTACGATCCAGTACCTGACCATCTGTAGTGATGGGCTAGCACTGGGGCGGCCGCAGGCTGGTATTATTAGCCTGGGAAAGGTCAAACGCAGTGACTCTTCCCACCCTGGTAATGCTAGGTTGCTGCTGCTATGTTGTATCTGGCTGGTTATGAAAAATGGGGGGGGGGGGGACACAGGAGGAAACACAGAACGCAGGGACCAACAAACATGGAGGCTGCACAGGGCAGACAGTTTAATTTAAAGGGGCAGCATCACTCGGTTACAAGCATGGTGATCCAATGTCACTCTTGACTGTTTTGTTTAAAGAGGCTCTGTCACCAGATTATAAAATCCCTATCTCCTATTGAATGTGATCGGCGCTGTAATGTAGATAACAGCAAAGTTATTTTTTTTTAAAAACGATCATTTTTGCCCAAGTTATGGGCAACTTTAGATTTATGCAAATTGGCTTTTCAATCTACAACTGGGCGTGTTTTCTCGTTTTGCCAACTGGGCATGTATTGTGTTTTTACCAAATGGGCGTGTATTGTGTTTTCACCAACTGGGCGTTGTGTATAAAAGTGTCTGACGCTGACAAATCAGCATCATGCACTTCTCATCATTCCCACCCAGTTTCTTTCACTGCAGACACACAGCGTGACGTCACCCACAGGTCCTTCAACCTTGGCGTCGGACGAGAGAAGATACATCGGCTCCAGGCGTCCGAGAGGGTAATATGCTCGTCTCTAGGGAGTTTACTATGCTTACCTGCACACGGTGATGCTGCTGCAGATTCAACTGTACCCTCTCGTCCGACGCCAAGGTTGAAGGACCAGATAGTAATACCACACAAAATAGTTACTATTTCACATTTCCCATATATGTCTACTTTATGTTTGCATCGTTTTTTGAACATCCTTTTATTTTTCTAGGACGTTACAAGGCTTAGAACTTTAGCAGCAATTTCTCATATTTTTAAGAACATTTCAAAAAACTATTTTTTCAGGGACGAGTTCAGTTCTGAAGTGGTTTTGAGTGCCCTATATATTAGAAACCCCCATAAAATACCCCATTTTGAAAACTGCACCCCTCAAAGTATCCAAAACAGCATTCAGAAAGTGTTTCAACCCTTTAGGCGTTTTACAGGAATTGATGGAAAGTAGAGCTGAAATTTTCAAATTTCATTTTTTTTTTTACAAAATTCATATGTAATACATTTTTTTCTATACCACAGAAGGTTTTACCTGAGAAACGCAACTCAATATTTATTGCCCAGATTCTGAAGTTTTTAGAAATATCCCACATGTGGTCCTAGTGCGCTAATGGACTGAAACACAGGCCTCAGAAGCAAAGGAGCACCTCTTGGATTTTGGGGCCTCCTTTTTTCAGAATATATTTTAGGCACCATGTCAGGTTTGAAGAGGTCTTGTGGTGCCAAAACAGTGGAAACCCCCAAAAGTGACCCCCATTTTTTAAACTACACCCCTCAGGGAATTTATCTAGGGGTATAGTTAGCATTTTGACCCCACAAGTATTTTGCTATATTTTCTGGAGTTAGTCTGTGAAAATGAAAATCTACTTTTTTTCTGGAAAAACGTAAAAATTTCAAATTTTTGCAAGAAATAAAGGAGAGAAAGCACCCCAACATTTGTAAAGCAATTTCTCCCGATTATGGAAATACCCCATATGTGGTAATAAACTGCTGTTTGAACCCACAGCAGGGCTCAGAAGGGAAGGACCCCCATTTGGATTTTGGAGCTCTGATTTTACTGGAATGGTTTTCTGTGCCGTGTCACGTTTGCAACGCCCTGGAGGGACCTAAACAGTGGAATCCCCCCAAAAGTTACCCCATTTTGGAAACTAAACCCCTCAAGGAATTTTTCTAGTGGTATAGTTAGCATTTTGACCCCACAGGTTTTTTGCTGAATTTATTGGAATTAGTCTGTGAAGATGAACAGAGACTTTTTTTGGGAAAAAAAACAGAATGTTCTAATTTTTATAAGGAATAAAGGAGAAAAAGCACCTCAACATTTGTAAAGCAATTTCTCCTGATTACGGTAATACCCCATATGTGGTGATAAACTGCTGTTTGAACCCACAGCAGGGCTCAGAAGGGACGGAGCACCATTTGGATTTTGTAGCTCAGATTTTGCTGAATTGGTTTCTGGGGGCCATGTCGCATTTTCAGAGTCCCTGAAGTACCAGTACAGTAGAAATTCCCCAGGTGTGATCCCAATTTGGAGACTATACCCCTGAAAGAATTAAATTAGAGGTGTAGTGAGCATTTTGAGCCCTCAGGTGTTTTATAGATTTTATTAGAATTGGTCCGTGAAAATGAAAAAACATTTTTTTTCCAATAACCTGTAGATTTAGCTCAGAATTTTTCATTTCCACAAGGAATACAGGAGAAAAGACACCCCAAAATGTGTTTCACAATTTCTCCTGAGTAGGGAAATACCCCATATGTGGTTGTAAACGGCTATTTGGACATACGACAAGGGTCTAAAGGGAAAAAGTGCAATTTCGTTTTTGGAGTGGAGATTTTACAAAATTTGTTTTTGACGCCATGTTGAATTGCGCTGAGGTACCAGTACAGTGAAAACTCCCGAGAAGTGACCCCATTTAGGAAACTACACCCCTCAAGGAATTCATCTAGAAGTGTAGTGAGCATTTTGACCCCCAAAGGTTTTGCAGAAATTAGTGCACAGTGGATGTTGCAGATTGAAAATTGACATTTTCAACAGATATGCTATTTTAGTGCCCAATGTGTTGGGCCCAGCTTGTACCACTGGAGACACACACCCCATAAATTGTTAAGCGGTTCTCCAGAGTACGGTAATACCCCATATGTGGTCATAAACTGCTGTTTGGGCACACTGCCAGGCCCAGAAGGAGCGCCATTTGGCTTTTGGAGCGCAGATTTTGCTTGGTAGTAGTTTTGTTTAGTGTTTTACTGGTGTTTCAGTTTATAATGTGGGGGCATATGTAAGCTGGGCGGAGTGTATCAGGGTATATGTAAGCTGTGCAGAGTACATCAGGGTATATGTAAGCTGTGCGGAGTACATCAGGGTATATTTAAGCTGGGCGGAGTACATCAGGGTATATGTAAGCTGTGCGGAGTACATCAGGGTATATGTAAGCTATGTGGAGTACATCAGGGTATATGTAAGCTGGGCGAAGTACATCAGGGTATATGTAAGCTGGGCTGAGTGCAACAGGTCATAATAGGATGATGTAATAATGGGGAAAATGAATAATAAAATGATCCATGGATAGTGACGTACGCTTTGAACCAATCCTTTATGCACAGGCCGGATTATTGGGTGCAGGAGTCGCACTTCTAAAGGGTGTCTGTGGTGTTGTACAAAACATCCGCACTCCAGTATTGACTAATCTTTGACTTCTTCACTAGCCCGACATGTAGCACAGACCCCAAAATGTCATAGTATCCGCTGCATTTACAGGGTCTACCAATGGGGGCTGCAAATGATGACGTGGGGTTTTAGGTGAAGAACTGCTGCACATATAAATTAGTTTGGGCCGTCGTTTTGCATTATTGCGTTCCAAAAGTCATAACTTTTTATTTTTCCGTTGACAAACTATGTGAGTGCTTGATTTTCATGGGACGAGCTGTCATTTTGGGGTACATGCGATAATTTTATCAGTTTTTATTCCATTTTTTGTGAGGTGAGGAGACAAAAAAACAGAAATTCTTTCATTGTTTTTTTTTTATAATTTTTTAACGGCGTTCTCTGTGCAGTATAATCAACATGTTTACTTTATTCTACGGTTTGATACGATTATGGCAATACCAAATTTATATAGTTTTTATATGTTTTACTACTTTTACAGAATAAAAACACTTTTTTCTAAATAAAATGTTTTAGTGTGACCATGTCCTGAGAGCCATAACTTTTTTATTTTTTTGTCGACGGAGCTTTGTGAGGGCTTGTTTTTTGCGTGACACACTGTAGTTTTTATTGGTACCATGTCTGGCTACACGCGACTTTTTGATCACTTTTTATTCAATTTTTTTGGAATCAACGTGACCAAAAAAGGAAATTCTGCCATTGTTTTTTATGGTATTTTTTTTACGGTGTTCACCGTGCGGGATCAATAATATGATATTTTTTTAGGTCAGGCCAATATGAACATATTATGTCTAGTTTTTGTCTTTTTTTTCATTTTTTTTCTAATTATAAAGGGCTTGATCAGGGAAACAAGGTGATTATTGTTTTTATTACGTAAAACTTTTATTTATTTATTTATCTAAAAAATGTTTTTACTTTTTTTCAATTTTTATTTTACACTTTTTATTTTACACATACTAGGGGACTGGAAGATCTGATCTTCTGATCCCCTGTACAATACACTGCACTACTTCTGTATGTACCAGTGTATTGTAACTGTCACTTTACAACTCACAGTTGAGCCTATTACATCCTGCCTTGGGCAGGACCTAATAGGCTCCCGTACCTGGCAACCAGGAAGCCGTTGCTAGGCTTCCTGGTTGCCATTGCAACAAACAGAACCACGCGATTTTTTGCAGGGGGGGGCAATGGGGTGCAGAGGGAGCCCCCTCCCTCTGTATCAATCACTTAAATGCCGCTGTCGCTATTGACAGCAGCATTTAAGGGGTTAAACTACAGCGATCGGAGAGGACAGTGATCGCTGTAGTTGCAGTGAGATGTCGGCTGTATATTACAGCCGACACCCGATGAATATGGAGCGAGCACAGCTCCTGTGCCTGCTTCATCCTCAGGGCATTACTATACGCCCATTTTCGGGAAGGGGTTAATAAAAAGTTTTTTGTTTTTTTTTACACCGCTTTCTCTGATCTCTTCACAGATCTCACAGAAATGAGGAGATCAGAGAAAGTGACAGGAGCTTTCTGCTGCAGACGACGTCACAGACGGCTGTGATTGGTCAGTCTTCAGAGACTGACCAATCACAGCAATCGCCGGCATTGGGGACTGCTAATTGGTCCCCAGGCCGGTAGCAGAGACAGTTAGCTGTCAATGACAACTGCCGCCGCTGTTATATCACTATGTGATTTCACATAGTGACAGTTTATTCCTTCTCCGCAATAGTACGGCGAAGGTACGCTGCAATAAGCGGCCAGCGACGTACTATTGCGGCAAAGGTACGCAAGGGGTTAATGGGATTTTAAAAAAATATTAACAAATAAATAACTAAATAAATAAATAAAAAATGGCCACACAAAAAAGTCATTATTTTGAATAAAATATATTTTATTGCCCATACATTTTATAAAAACAAATAACCTACACATATTAGGTATCTACATGACCGTAATAACCTGAAGAATTAATTTAATAGGTTATTTACCATGAAACGCAAACAGGATAGAAAATAAACCACAAAAAATCAATGCAGAGAATCGCTATTTGCTATATTCACACCATAAAAATTAATTATATAACTTACACCGTGAATTATTTCTACTCCCAAACCACACAAAAACAAAATACAATTTCTCCCACATAAAACAAGGACTCACACAGCCAAGTCAATAAAAAAATAAAGTTATGGTTGCTGAAAGGCAGAGGAACAATTACGGAAACATTTTGCTGGTCATGTAGGTCTTTTCAGGCCTGGTCATTAAGGGGTTAAAAATCAATCCTAATTTTCTTGGATTTCTACTTTTAAAAAAATGCATGAAATAGGACTACCAAATTAATTTAAAGACTAGGAAATTTCAGGCCTATTAGCAGACAGATAAAAATAAAATGCTTGCAGCAACCCAGGTGGAGTGCGATTTGACCCAGTGGGACAGCTGGCAGGTAGGACACGGTGGCAGGGCCTGCCTCCACTAGACTTCCTACAATACTAGGGCTGGCACAGTCATGAGGGGGCACTTAGATGATGGTGGTAGCTGTTCCCTTGGAGCACCCTGTGTAAATGTCCCCTGGCTGGTAGGAACTGGAGTGCCCTTGGTGTTAGAGCGCAGAATAAGGCTGGGTTCACACAACCTCTTTTCAGACGTAATGGAGGCATTTTACTCCTCGAATCTGCCCATTTCTTTTAATGGGCTTTACGATGTACTGTGCCGATGACCTGTCATTTTACGCGTCGCTGTCAAAAGACGGCGCGTAAAATTGCAGCCTCGTCAAATGAAGTGCAGGACACTTCTTGGGACGTAATTGGAGCCATTATTCATTGACTCCAATGAAGAACAGCTCCAAATTACGTCCATAAAAGACGCCCCGCAAAACGCGAGTACATGCAATTACGTCTGAAATTCAGGAGTTGTTTTCTCCTTAAAACAGCTCAGTAATTTCAGATGTAATTGCAGATATCGTGTGCACATACCCTAATAGGCAGGAGACTGGGTTGACAACTGAGCAGATAACTCACAATCTTACAAGGCAGTTTTCCAAAAATGGGCTGGTTTTCTGGTGCAAGGTTTCCCGAGTTTTAAGTTTTCTCTTGATGGTAGCAATCCGTTTTTCTGATGCAATTTCTCAAATAGCAATTCCACTAGTATGCAGTTCCCAACTGAGGGGTGCACAAATAATTTATTTTTCTGTGATTCCTAACTGCGAGGCGAAGATCTCCTACACAAAAGCAACATGTAAGCCGCCAAAAGCTGCGGAGCCAGGCCGGAGGACTATGACCTGGTTGTGGCTGTGAGGCCCAGGGAAAACTTCTCATCACAGACTTCTCCTCTGTGCTCCTCAGTGGATTCATCCTCTTCTCACCCCATCCTCTGCTGAACTCAATTCACACTGGATAGGGAAGGGGCAAGCCCATTCTAGTTTAGTGTTGCCCTCCTTCCAGAAGCAATCAGGGATGCTCAATAGAAAAGATAGGGTCCTGCGCCAGCTACAGCAATTCAGGCCCATCACATCTTAAAAACACATTACAGTATTTCTCACAAATAAAGGTACACAGTGCAAATAACAGTGGAAACAACAGTGTCTTGGCTGGCAACCTTTAGGCACTTTCCTGTAAATCTATAAATATGTAGAATAATGTAAAACAGTATAAAACATTAACCATTTATCCACTAATAGTGTCATAGTGGGACACTACACATGTATCTAGCCCAGTGGCAGATCATGATAGGGGGGAATCGTGGCAAAAATCGTGCCAAAACAGAATTGTGTATGTCCTGCAAAATGACCAGCAGACATAAGGTCATATGACCTTATGTTTGCAGTTCTTGTTACTGTTGAGAGACCTGCAGGTCACATAACCATGTAGGCAGGTCCTAGTACAACAGCAAGACTCCAGAGAGAAGACTGTAAGCTGCTATGTACGTATAAGGGGGATGGATTCATTTAAGGGGTCTGTATTTAGGGGGCTGGTCTGGGGTCTGTATTAGTTTAAGGGGTCTGTATTTAGGGGGTCTGGTCTGAACGCCCAAGCTCCTTCATAATCCCAAGGACTTTTAGAAATATAAAGTGTGGCCTCCATTTTCAAATCTTGCTGAGACCAGTGGTTCAGGTACAATACTACAAATTACCAGTAGAGAGAGTCCAGCAGTCAAACAGTTGAAAAGCTCTGTTCTCACCAGTGGCGTAGCTAGCAGGGTTGGGGGCAGGGGGACCTGCCGAGATGGTGGGGCCCGCCGCTCTGCCGCCCCCACCATCTCCGGCCCGGCCACGCTACAGTGTTATTCAGTCTAGCAGACGTACCGCATGCTAGGCACGTCATCTAGAGCACGCCTCTGACGCTTCCCGTTAGGAGCAGAAGAAGCCTGCATATGAGGAGAGGGTGAGTAAGCACCCCTCCCTGATTGATAAAGTTATATAGTTATGGTTTATCTACAGGGATAATGGCCTGTATATACAGGGATGACGGGGGTTAATACAGGGATGATGGCTTGACTACCTGTCATACCTGTATATAA